>NC_133122.1:112483300-112805567 GCF_033568475.1 Henckelia pumila
ATTTTTATTTTAGTTTATTTTATTTATTTTTATTTAGCAATCTTAATTAAACCAACAATGAACCTTTGAAACCTTGACAATTTTATAATTTGTGTATTTGAAGTTTTATAATAATATTTTCATCTATAATATATTATTGCTAAAATTAAACTTACAACATCCTCTCCGTGGATCGATCTCGTACTCACGAGTATATTACTTGCAGACAACCTACACTTGGGTGAATTACAATTTAAGTTGTAGCAAGCATAAGGTATGCAAGCTTCAGAGATCAATTTATGGTCTAAAACAAGCATCAAGAAGTTGGAACCAGAAATTTGATGAAACAATAAAAGATTTTGGTTTCATCAAGAATCCGGAGGAACCATGCGTGTACAAGAAAGTAGTTAAGGATGCGGTGACATTCTTAGTACTTTATGTTGATGACATCCTACTCATTGGGAATGACGTAGGGATGTTACAGTCAACGAAGATATGGTTATCAGGTAGATTCTCGATGAAGGATTTGGGTGAGGCATCCTATATTCTTGGGATACAGATCTATAGAGATAGATCTAAGAGAATGATAGGACTCACTCAATCAACCTACATCGACACCATATTGAAACGGTTTTCAATGGATGGGTCCAAGAGAGGACATCTACCCATGTGTCATGGAGTTTCTCTATCCAAGTCTATGTGTCCCAAGACTGATGAAGAGATAGAGAAAATGACACATGTACCATATGCGTCAGTCATAGGTAGTATCATGTATGGGATGATATCTACCAGACCGGATGTAGAATTTGCTCTGAGTATCACGAGCAGATATCAAGCTAATCCTGGTCAAATGCATTGGAAAGCCGTGAAGGACATTCTTAAGTACTTGCGAAGGACTAACAATATGTTCATGGTATATGGAGGAAGAGAACTAAAATTGGAAGGTTATACCGACTCTAGCTTCCAAAGTGACGTGGATGACTCGAAGTCAACCTCTAGATTTGTGTTCATGCTCAATGGCGGTGCTGTCTCTTGGAAGAGTTCCAAGCAGGACACCACAGCGGATTCCACCACTGAAGCAGAATACATTGCAGCATCAGCTGCTGCTAAAGAGGCCGTTTGGATGAGGAATTTCGTCCAAGAGTTGGGCGTCATTCCTGAAGTTGTTGGTACAGTCCCGGTGTACTATGACAACACGGGTGCCGTTGCTCAGGCAAAGGAACCAAGGTCTCATCAAAGATCCAAACACGTACTGAGGAAATACCACATCATCCGGGAGATTGTGGAAAGAGAAGACATCACTGTCGAAAGAGTGGCCTCTGCAGACAATATCGCTGATCCACTTACTAAGCCCTTGCCAGGACCATTATTTGACAAACATCGCGAAACAATGGGTCTACGTAGTATGACTAGTTGGCTATAGGGCAAGTGGGAGATTGAAAGAGTGGGTGCCCGGTGAGCCAACTTGTGGCTAAGGGCTTTGATGACTCTTTGTATAAACAATCTTTTGTTTAATATTATTTACACTTTTATTAATGGCAATGACTTTATCTTTCTTCATATTGTTATATTGTGATATACTATTGTTGTTTTGATAAAGACCTTGAATATACTATAGTGTATGTAAGATGTGGTAGAACATGGAGATGTCTATCATGAAACACATCTTATAGTCAATGTATATTCTAAACTGTTCCTAGTCGATTGAGCCGTCCGATAATAAGGATAAGGATCGCTCGAGTTTGAGACTAGCATTTGCGATGCGGAGTACCACGTTTCATTGGTAAGGAACATAGAGATGTTCGAAGCATGCAAATGGATATTCATATGATGAATGATCGAACTACCGTATCCGGACTTTCCAAGTGGTTATCACTTATCGAGTGGATATAGTCCGCGGTTTTGGTTGTACACCATTAGTCCTTATTACTTGAAACATCATTGAGACTCTATATGCTAGTACTGTGCTTTGACTCGTTTGTAAGAGTAGGTGCCCAGTGAGCCAACTGTGTGGCTATGGGCTTTGATGACTCTTTGTATAAACAATCTTTTGTTTAATATTATTTACACTTTTATTAATGGCAATGACTTTATATTACTTCATATTGTTATATTGTGATATACTATTGTTGTTTTGATAAAGACCTTGAATATACTATAGTGTATGTAAGATGTGGTAGAACATGGGGATGTCTATCATGAAATACATCTTATAGTCACTGTATATTCTAAAACCGTTCCTAGTCGATTGAGCCGTCCGATAATAAGGATAAGGATCGCTCGAGTTTGAGACTAGCATTTGCGATGCGGAGTACCACGTTTCATTGGTAGGGAACATGGAGATGTTCGAAGCATGCAAATGGATATTCATAGGATGAATAATCGAACTACCGTATCCGGACTTTCCAAGTGGTTATCACTTATCGAGTGGATAAAGTCCGCGGTTTTGGTTGTACACCATTAGTCCTTACGACTTGAAACATCATGGAGACTCTATATGCTAGTGCTGTGCTTTGACTCGTTTACCGACTCTATGGGGGTCATCAGGTGTCGAGATTGGGTACAGTTACGACACATATAGGAGTCAATGCATTGTTGTCAAGGATTCACCACATACTTGCGAGTGTGGATATCCTATGCGATCTGAGGAGATATTAGTGTGACAAATCTCTGGCCAGAGTACTTGATGTGATTTAAGAAATGGTTTCTTAGTAGCACATGCGATGTCACTAATTTGATCTTCAAGATGTATTGCATAGTTATCGAATCTTGAGCGACTCTCGATATACCAATGGTTGTTGATTCGATCGGGATATATGGATGAAGGGACCGTACTGTACGTGAACCAAAATCTACTGGTTCTTGTAGGCACTATCAGTGATACCTAGGGAATCATGGGGCGATGTTGCTAGGCGCTTTACCATGATTCGTTGGGCAAGTCGGAAATTGTTGTTCCGAGTCACAAGGAGTTGTGAGCCCACGGCTAGCTGTATCCCTGAACCATTGAGGGTCACACAGTGTAATGGAGTTTTAATCCCCGTTGAGATAGTTAAATTTAAAGAGTTAAATTTAATGAACTAAGGAGTTGGACTTCTTAAATAAGATTAAGGGAGTAGGATTTCCTAAAATGACATAGGGATGGACATTTTAGGAAACCACTGAATTCGGATTCAGGAAAATTTATTTTGACTTTAAAATGTGCAGAAATGGTTTCTGTGCACATTGGTAAAATCGGTTTATCAATCGGAGTCACGATGAATTTTATATTAATTTCTGAACGAGCGGGCTTTGCTTGTCGGGCCCTAGCTTATGACTAATGGGCCCTAAGGTGTTAGTGGCCTGCATTATAAATAAGTTATTGCAGTACAGAAATTAGACATAACAGGTCATTATTTTGAGAGCAGAATTTTCGAAACCCTAGCCCCTTTCACTCTCACAATTCGGCCGCCCCTCCTTGCTCTGTCCGAGAAATTTCGGTCTGTGATTTTGAATCGCAGTCAGGAATAACGAATCAGATTCGTTTAATCTCTTCGCAGAAAACTTCTGATAGATTTTCTAGTGCAATCTGTCAGAGGGATTTAAACCCCATTCGTGGACCTGATTGAAGGAGTTCATCAGTTCCTGGGAGATACAAGAAGCGCAGAGAAATCTGTGTGGTGTCCAATAATCTCGCTTCGAGATTGAAGGTAAAATTTAATTAATTGTTATTTGAATTTTACACACACAATAATTTAATCGTTGAATGGTTGATACCCACACCATGGAATTGTTCCATGATAAAAATTTTAAACTTCCGCTGCACCGGGTATCAATCGTGATTGATCTGACCGCCAGTTTTTCCAACAGTGGTATCAAAGCCAGGTTGCTCAGATCAAACGATTGAATTAATCGATTGTACAAAATTTTTGAATCTCGGTTTTTGGAAAACAAAATAAATATTTTTAAATAAAAATTTTTTTTTTTTTTCGGGGCAAAACCCGGGCAGCGATTGGATCGCTGCCCGGTGGGGCAGCAATTGTTGCTGCCCCGGGCGGCGCACGGCGCCGCTCAAAGGGGGCGCATGGCGCCGCCCAGGACGGCGACCGTCGCCGCCCAGGGCGGCGCACGGCGCCGCCCAGGGCAGCGCTGTGCGCTGCCCAGCGCAGCGCTGGGCGCTGCGCAGGGCAGCGCTCGGCGCTGCCCAGGGCGGCGCACGGCGCCGCCAGGGCAGCAATTGTTGCTGCCCTGAGGGGGCAGCCTGGCTGCCCCCGGCCCGCGCCCCGGGTGCGGGCCGGCCCGGGAGTGTCCCGGGCGGCCCGCGGGAAAAATTATATTTTTATTAAAAATTAATTTTAATATGTTAAAATTTTATTTTTGGTCCGATCAAAAATTGTTTTTGATTGGTTCACGAGATTTCGGATCGAATTGTTCGAGTCCGTAAATTTTAAAATTGATTTTGGATAAATTTGAATTTTTGGAAAATTTTTATGTTTTATCCGTAAATTGAATTTTGAAATCAATTATTTTGGTACAATTGATGATAAGATATGATCTTATGATATATTGAGTAAAATATGATTTTATTTGTAAAATTGGATTTTATAGATAAAATATGATTTTATTTGATATAGAGATAAAATATGATTTTATATGTGAAATGAGATTTTATATATAAAATATGATTTTATCTTGTTTAAATTTGAATTGCCACTGCATGTTATCCAATAAATTAATTTTGAATTAAATGTTATTGGATAAGGATGATCGATTGCCATGACCAATTTTGTAGGTGTATGTTAGGAATTTACATTTTGTTTTTATTGTTGTTGGTTTTATTAATGGGCCTGGTTTATGGCCCGATATGAATGTCATATGTAATAAAAGTGGGCTTGGTTTATAGCCCGTTCCCACCCCTAAAAATGTATCCCCTACTTGTCATTGTTATTTATTGTAAATGCATTAGATTTAGTGGGAGATCAAGATTTGAAGATGGTGGGCCCAGCAGACAATAAAGACTGAAGAAATGTAAATTGGAAGCACATGTAATAGGATTGCATTGCATACTGCATATTACCTAGGATTGGACTAAGACCCGTGATTGGCAACCACGGGTCAATTAGAAATGGAATCGATCATCCTATATAATATTTGATATTATGATTGTATGCATGTTTAGACATAAATTGCGTGAATCCGGCAAGCATGCAATAAAATGAATATGATGAGACAAATATTTTTATAATTAAAAATCCCTCATTTTAAATATGATTTAAAATTTATATCAAGATAAATAAAGGAAATTTAAATTTGTTTAAATGTTCTCACCTTCCATCAACGGTCAATGTATGTGATGCTACCCGCGGATACGGTCCGGCTCATATTATTGGGGGGGCCCGTCCGTCGAAAAGCTGTACATTGGATCGACAAATGTTGTAAGTTGGGTGGAACTCCCATGGGATCGGCTCATATTATTGGGGGATCCACATGGCGACCGTCCATCACAACTTAATATTGATGGGTAATCTTGACATGTCACTTTAAACGGCGTCATATTATTGGGCCCTTATTGGACATGAGGTAAACACATGGGGGTTGCTTTGGAAGCAATTGGGCTCTACCTTTTGAGAATTATGGTTGGCTGATATTATTCGGGACCATAAGTTTGTCAATTGGACTCCATGTTCTCACTAAGGAAAAAGTTTCCCGTTTTCACTAGAGGGTGGTGAAATCGTTAAAATAGTGGGAGTGAGATTCATAAAATTAAATTCGCCTATTTTATGTCTTAGTAAATTGTTAAACAATCATTGATATATGTCTGTTTTTTTTTTTTCAGTATTTCATACAATGAATTCGCGAAATCCATTATTCTCGATCCTCGAACAAAACAAGTTGACTGGCGCCAACTATACGGAATGGTTCCGGAAGTTGAAGATTGTCTTAACTTCGGAGAAAATGCTCTACGTGTTAGAGAAAGCACCTCCGAAGGAAGCACCAGCTGACATAAGTCCGGAGGAATTGGCCAAACTTGATGCATGGTGACCATGACATCAAGACCAAATGCTATATGCAAGCCTCGATGTCTGATGAACTCCAGAGGCGATTTGAGGACACGGTGAATGCTGCTGACATTCACACGCAACTCAAGGAACTTTTGGGGCTCAGTCGAGGGCTGAAAGGTTCGCTACTGTTAAGGAGTTGATGACGTGCCGCATGCGTGAAGGGACTTCGGTCCGTGATCATGGGGTACGAGTGATTTGGCTCATACAGAAGTTGGCGACCCTAGATTTGGTGTTGGAGCATGAACTCAATGTGGATTTATTGCTTCTGTCTCTTCCTTCTTCATTTGATGGATTTGTGATAAATTTTAATATGAACAAGATAGAGGCCACCCTAGAAGAGATGGTCAATATGCTCGTTACATATGAATCCACACTTAAGAAGGATAAGCCAGCTTTCTTGGTGGGCTCCTCATCTTCTGCTAAGAAGGGGCCAAGTATGAAGGGCAAGAAACGTTCTACCCCACCCAAGAAAGTCGAGCCCGAGAAGAAGCAAAAGACAAAGGCTTCAAACTATGGAAAATCCAAGGATGTTTGCCATTACTGCAAGAAGCCGGGTCATTGGAAGCGCAACTGCAAGGAATATCTTGAGCAGTTGGGAACTGCAAAGGGTATGTTCTATATTGAAATAAACATGTCACTTAATACAACTTCTTGGGTATTGGATACCGGATGTGGATCTCACATTTGCAATGATTTGCAGGTGATGACAAGAAGTCGCAGGCTTAGAATGGGTGAGACCCAGCTGAGGCTCGGGAATGGTTCCAGAGTTGAAGCTACGGCCATTGGAGATGTTTGTTTGACTTTGCAGAACGGTTTTAAATTATTGTTAAGAGATGTTTTATTTGTGCCAGATTTAATTAAAAACATTATTTCTATTTCTATGCTTGATAGAGATGGTTATTCTTGCAATTTTGTGAATGGGATTTGCAATATTTACAAGAATGAATGTTTAATTGGAAATGGACAACTTGAAAACGATCTATACAACTTAAAACTAAAAGACGTTCCAGTGAATTAGGTTGATAAACCGGCGACAACAAACAAAAGGAAAATCGATAGTCAAAACCCGGCAAACCTTTGGCATGCTAGGCTAGGTCATATTTCCTCAAGGAGGATGAACAAGCTAGTGGGAGAGGGCATGTTTGATATGTCTGATATTAATTCTCTACCTAGAAAAATGACTAAATCTCCTTTTAAGGGGAAACCTGAGCGTAGTCAGAATCTGTTGGATTTGATCCATACAGATGTTTGTGGTCCATTTAGAGTAGGGACTCAACATGGCCACACCTACTTCATTACCTTTACTGATGATTATTCAAGGTATGGGTATTTATATTTAATGAAATATAAGTCTGAAGCATTTGAAAAGTTCAAAGAATTCAGGGCTGAAGTAGAAAACAAGCTAGGTAAAAGTATTAAAGCACTTCGATCGGATCGAGGTGGAGAATACTTGAGTACCGAGTTTTTGGACTATCTGAAAGAGAATGGGATTCTCTCTCAGTGGACTCCTCCTATGACACCACAGCTTAATGGTGTATCGGAGCGTCGTAATCGAACTTTGTTGGACATGGTTCGATCTATGATGAGCTTCACTGAGCTTCCACCTTCGTTTTGGGGCTATGCGCTTGAAACGGCGGTATTGTTGTTGAACAACGTCCACACTAAAGCAGTGGACAAAACACCATAACAGTTATGGAATGGCAAAGCTCCTAAGTATTCGTACTTGAGGATTTGGGGATGTCCTGCTTACGTGAAGCGGACAGTGGGAGATAAGTTGGATAGTCGATCCAGCTTATGTTATTTTGTAGGGTATCCGAAGAATTCAATCGGATATTATTTCTATTATCCTGCTGAAACAAAGGTGTTTGTTTCTAGGAATGCCACCTTCTTGGAGAAGGAGTTCTTATTGGATAAGAAAGGCGAGATGATGGAACTCGAAGAAGTTCGAGAAGAACCCGAAATACAAAATAACGATCCTACACCTCAGGAACCATTGCTGGACACGCCTGCACCTAGAAGATCCGAAAGGACTTCTAGACCTCCAGTTCGATATGGTCTTCTTCTTGAAGGGGATCAAGATGAACCCGACATTGGATGTGATCCAAGAAACTTCAAGGAAGCAATTTCTGATGCGGATTCGAATTTATGGCTTGAAGCTATGCAGTCAGAATTGGATTCGATGCATACGAACCAAGTTTGGTCTTTAGTAGATCCTCCCGATGGAATTGTTCCGATAGGGTGCAAATGGATCTACAAAAGAAAGCTTGGGCCTGATGGTAAGGTATTGACCTACAAGGCGCGATTGGTGGCTAAAGGTTATACTCAAAGGCAAGGAGTTGACTATGACGAAACCTTTTCACCAGTTGCAATGTTCAAGTCCATAAGAATCCTAATTGCCATAGCTGCATGGTATGACTATGAGATATGGCAAATGGATGTGAAGACTGCTTTTCTTAATGGAGACATTAAGGAGGAAATCTATATGAAGCAGCCTGAGGGGTACACATCCATGGGAAGCGAGCATAAGGTATGCAAGCTTCAGAGATCAATTTATGGTCTAAAACAAGCATCAAGAAGTTGGAACCAGAAATTTGATGAAACAATAAAAGATTTTGGTTTCATCAAGAACCCGGAGGAACCTTGCGTGTACAAGAAAGTAGTTAAGGATGCGGTGACATTCTTAGTACTTTATGTTGATGACATCCTACTCATTGGGAATGATGTAGGGATGTTGCAGTCAACAAAGATATGGTTATCAGGTAGATTTTCGATGAAGGATTTGGGAGAGGCATCCTACATTCTTGGGATACAGATCTATAGAGATAGGTCTAAGAGAATGATAGGACTCACTCAATCAACCTACATCGATACCATATTGAAACGGTTTTCAATGGATGGGTCCAAAAGAGGACATCTACCCATGTGTCATGGAGTTTCTCTATCCAAGTCTATGTGTCCCAAGACTGATGCAGAGATAGAGAATATGACACATGTACCATATGCGTCAGCTATAGGTAGTATCATGTATGGGATGATATCTACCAGACCGGATGTAGCATTTGCTCTGAGTGTCACGAGCAGATATCAGTCTAATCCTGGTCAAATGCATTGGAAAGCCGTGAAGGACATTCTTAAGTACTTGCGAAGGACTAAGAATATGTTCATGGTGTATGGAGGACGAGATCTCAAATTGGAAGGCTATACCGACTCTAGCTTCCAAAGTGATGTGGATGACTCGAAGTCAACCTCTGGATTTGTGTTCATGCTCAATGGCGGTGCTGTCTCTTGGAAGAGTTCCAAGCAGGACACCACAGCGGATTCCACCACTGAGGCTGAATACATTGCAGCATCAGCTGCTGCTAAAGAGGCCGTTTGGATGAGGAAGTTCGTCCAAGAGTTGGGCGTTATTCCTGAATTTGTTGGTCCAGTCCCGGTGTACTGTGACAACACGGGTGCCGTTGCTCAAGCAAAGGAACCAAGGTCTCATCAAAGATCCAAACACGTACTGAGGAAATACCACATAATCCGGGAGATTGTGGAAAGAGGAGACATCATTGTCGAACGAGTGGCCTCTGCAGACAATATCGCTGATCCGCTTACTAAGCCCTTGCCAGGACCATTGTTTGACAAACATCGCGAAGCAATGGGTCTACGTAGTATGACTAGTTGGCTATAGGGCAAGTGGGAGATTGTAAGAGTAGGTGCCCAGTGAGCCAACTGTGTGGCTATGGGCTTTGATGACTCTTTGTATAAACAATCTTTTGTTAATATTATTTACACTTTTATTAATGGCAATGACTTTATATTACTTCATATTGTTATATTGTGATATACTATTGTTGTTTTGATAAAGACCTTGAATATACTATAGTGTATGTAAGATGTGGTAGAACATGGGGATGTCTATCATGAAATACATCTTATAGTCACTGTATATTCTAAAACCGTTCCTAGTCGATTGAGCCGTCCGATAATAAGGATAAGGATCGCTCGAGTTTGAGACTAGCATTTGCGATGCGGAGTACCACGTTTCATTGGTAGGGAACATGGAGATGTTCGAAGCATGCAAATGGATATTCATAGGATGAATAATCGAACTACCGTATCCGGACTTTCCAAGTGGTTATCACTTATCGAGTGGATAAAGTCCGCGGTTTTGGTTGTACACCATTAGTCCTTACGACTTGAAACATCATGGAGACTCTATATGCTAGTGCTGTGCTTTGACTCGTTTACCGACTCTATGGGGGTCATCAGGTGTCGAGATTGGGTACAGTTACGACACATATAGGAGTCAATGCATTGTTGTCAAGGATTCACCACATACTTGCGAGTGTGGATATCCTATGCGATCTGAGGAGATATTAGTGTGACAAATCTCTGGCCAGAGTACTTGATGTGATTTAAGAAATGGTTTCTTAGTAGCACATGCGATGTCACTAATTTGATCTTCAAGATGTATTGCATAGTTATCGAATCTTGAGCGACTCTCGATATACCAATGGTTGTTGATTCGATCGGGATATATGGATGAAGGGACCGTACTGTACGTGAACCAAAATCTCTACTGGTTCTTGTAGGCACTATCAGTGATACCTAGGGAATCATGGGGCGATGTTGCTAGGCGCTTTACCATGATTCGTTGGGCAAGTCGGAAATTGTTGTTCCGAGTCACAAGGAGTTGTGAGCCCACGGCTAGCTGTATCCCTGAACCATTGAGGGTCACACAGTGTAATGGAGTTTTAATCCCCGTTGAGATAGTTAAATTTAAAGAGTTAAATTTAATGAACTAAGGAGTTGGACTTCTTAAATAAGAGTAAGGGAGTAGGATTTCCTAAAATGACATAGGGATGGACATTTTAGGAAACCACTGAATTCGGATTCAGGAAAATTTATTTTGACTTTAAAATGTGCAGAAATGGTTTCTGTGCACATTGGTAAAATCGGTTTATCAATCGGAGTCACGATGAATTTTATATTAATTTCTGAACGAGCGGGCTTTGCTTGTCGGGCCCTAGCTTATGACTAATGGGCCCTAAGGTGTTAGTGGCCTGCATTATAAATAAGTTATTGCAGTACAGAAATTAGACATAACAGGTCATTATTTTGAGAGCAGAATTTTCGAAACCCTAGCCCCTTTCACTCTCACAATTCGGCCGCCCCTCCTTGCTCTGTCCGAGAAATTTCGGTCTGTGATTTTGAATCGCAGTCAGGAATAACGAATCAGATTCGTTTAATCTCTTCGCAGAAAACTTCTGATAGATTTTCTAGTGCAATCTGTCAGAGGGATTTAAACCCCATTCGTGGACCTGATTGAAGGAGTTCATCAGTTCCTGGGAGATACAAGAAGCGCAGAGAAATCTGTGTGGTGTCCAATAATCTCGCTTCGAGATTGAAGGTAAAATTTAATTAATTGTTATTTGAATTTTACACACACAATAATTTAATCGTTGAATGGTTGATACCCACACCATGGAATTGTTCCATGATAAAAATTTTAAACTTCCGCTGCACCGGGTATCAATCGTGATTGATCTGACCGCCAGTTTTTCCAACATCGTTTACCGACTCTATTGGGGTCATCAGGTGTCGGGATTGGGTACATTTACAACACATATAGGAGTCGATGCTTGTTTGTCAAGGATTCACCACATACTTGCGAGTGTGGATATCCTATGCGATCTGAGGAGATATTAGTGTGACGAATCTCTGGCCAGAGTACATGATGTGTTTTAAGAAATGGTGTCTTAGTAACACATGCGATGTCACTATTTGATCTTCAAGATGTATTGTATAGTTATCGAATCTCGAACGACTCTCGATATACCAATGTTTGTTGATTCGATCGGGATATATGGATGAAGGGACTGTACTGTACGCTAACCAAAATCTATTGGTTCTTGTAGGCACTATCAGTGATACCTAGGGAATCATGGGGCGATGTTGCTAGGCGCTCTTACCATGATTCGATGGGCAAGTCGGAAATTGTTGTTCCGAGTCACAAGGAGTTGTGAGCCCACGGCTAGCTGTATCCCTGAACCATTGAGGGTCACACAGTGTAATGGATTTTTAATCCCCGTTGAGATAGTTAAATTTAAAGAGTTAAATTTAATGAACAAAGAAGTTGGACTTCTTAATTATGAGTAGAGGAGTAAGATTTTCTAAAATGACATAGGGATGGACATTTTTGGAAACCACTGAATTCGGATTCCGAAAAATTTATCTTGACTCTAAAAGGTGCAGAAATGGTTTCTGTGCACATTGGTGAAATCGGTTTATCAATCGGAGTCACGATGAATTTTATATTAATTTCTGAACATGCGGGCTTTGCTTGTCGGGCTTGAACTTATGACTAATGGGCCCTAAGCTGTTAGTGGCCTACATTATAAATAAGTTATTGCAGTACAGAAATAAAACACATCAGGTCACAAAATATTTTTAAAACCCTAGCTGCGTTTTTAATAAGTGGCCGCCCCCTCCCTCCCTCTGCTCGAAAAATCCAGCCTGTGAATTTTGAATTGCTGTCTGGTTTAACGGATCAAATTCGTTAATCTCTTCGTAGAAACTTCTGATAGATTTTCTAGTGCAATCTATCAGAGGGATTAAATATCCGTTCGTGGACCTGATTGAAGAACAGTTCGTCCTTCAGTTCCAGGGATATACAACAAGAGAAGAGCAATCTGTTGGTGTCCATAATCTCGATTCGAGATTGGAGGTAAAAATTTATAATTGTTATTTAATTTTTACACACACAATTTAATCGTAAAAGTTTTGATACCCAATATGGAATCGTTCCATATAAAATTTTTAAACTGCCGCTGCACCGGGTATCAATCCTAATTGATCTGATCGTCGCTGTTCTCCAACATTTTCTGCCTCCAGGGTGAATAGTGAATCGACTACAATGAGCTTCTTTCAAAATATTCTGTTTCAAATCTGCAAGATCGGGAACAACAATTCGGTTATTCACGTACAAAATATCATCATCACTAACCTTGTATTCAGACTGATGTCCTGATCTGATCATTTCAATCGAATTCTGTATACTCAAATCATATTTCTGTACTTCTTTGATTCGAATCAACAACTCAGGCTCAACACTGATAGCATAAATTCTCATCGGTCTTCTATCTTTCTCAAATATATATCCAGAAATACATCAATCCTCAATCAAATTAGATACACCTATAGTAGATAAGGATAAGGCACATACCTTCCTACTTAGGGCATCAGCTGCTGCATTTGACTTTTCTGGATAATATTTGATTTCATAGTCAAAATCTTTCAATAAATCGAGCCATCTTCGTTGTCTCATGTTCAGCTTAGATTGTGAAAACAGATACTTCAGACTTTTTTTGATCAGAAAAGATTTCAAATTTCTCACCATACAAATAATGTCGCCAGATCTTCAATGCAAAAACAATAGCTTACAATTCAAGATCATGAATTGGATATCTGACTTCATGTGGTTTCAATTGTCGTGAGGCATAAGCAACCAAATGTCCTTTCTGCATCAAAATACATCCCAAACCTCGGTGAAAAGGATCACAATATACAACAAAATCACTAGTACCTGAAGGGATTGTCAAAACTGGTGCTGTAGTCAACCTCTTCTTCAGCTCAAGAAAACTGGTTTCACATGCTTCAGACCATACAAATGGTGCATTTTTCTGTGTAAGCTGTGTAATAGGCTTTGCAATAGACGAGAAGTCTCGGATAAATCGACGATAATATCTTGCCAAGCCCATAAAACTTCTAATTTCTGGCACAGATGTCGGTCTCTGCCAACTAATAACAGCTTCAAATTTAGTTGGATCAACTGAAATACCATCTCCTGATATAATATGACCCATAAATACCACATGTTTCAACCAAAACTCACATTTGGATAGCTTAGTATATAGTTTTTCTTCCCTCAACGTCTTCAAAACTGTTCTCAAATGATTAGCATGATCACATAAATTCTTTGAGTAAATCAAAATATCATCGATAAATATGATCACGAAATCATCTAGATACTTTTGAAATACTCTATTCATCAATCCCATAAATACTGCTGGTGCATTCGTTAAACCAAAAGGCATGACTATAAATTCGTAATGACCATACCTGGTTCTAAATGCAGTCTTAGGGATATCTTCATCTCTTTCAGTTGAATAGCCAGATCGTAAATCAATCTTTGAATATACTGACGAACCCTGCAATTGATTAAACAAATCATCGATACGAGGTAAAGATTAGCGATTCTTTACCGTTGCTTTATTCAATTGCCGGTAGTCAATACATAGTCTCATTGATCCGTCTTTCTTTCTAACAAACAAAACCGGAGCTCCCCAGGGTGAAACACTCGGTCTGATATATCCCTTAGCCAATGATTCTTCAAGTTGGTCCTTCAACTCTTTTAACACTATCGGTGCCATACGATAAGGTGCTTTCGATATCGGCTGTGTATCTGACATCAACTCAATACTGAAGTCTACCTCTCGATATGGAGGCAATCCCGGAATCTCGTCAGGGAAAACATCAGCGAATTCACTAACCACTGACAAGTCAGCCAATTTCGGGCTATTCTTCAGTACATCCACTGCATAGATAAGAAATCCTTCTGCCCCTTTCTGTAATAAGTCAGTCATAGAAAGAACAGATATCAAAGGAATTCTGGCTCGTGATCTCTTACCATAAAATTTCCATTCGTCAGCCATATCAGGTCTGAATCTTACAATCTTCTGGAAACAATAAACTGTAGATCTGTACTTGGTTAGCATATCGATACCGATAATACAATCAAAATTAGACAAACCGAGTACAACACAATCAACCTCAATCTCATGACCCTCAGACTGTAATATACAATTTCATACAGACTTCACTGATATGATACCTCTTCCCAATGGAGATGAAATAGATACTACAATAGCTAAAGATTCAACAGGCAACTCGTGTAATGCAACAAATTGCTTAGAAATAAATGTGTGTGATGCACCAGTATCAAATAAGACATAGGCAGGATAACCATAGAGGAAACAGTTACCTGCAATCACATCATCTGGTGCAGCTTGTGCTTGCTCTTTAGTCAGTGAAAACACTCGAGCTTGTTGCCTCTGTTGCTGGTTTCCAGCTTGATTTCCTCCAGTACGGCTCTGTGCTGATGGATGAGGTTGGAATGAATGCACTGAAGATGCTTGCCTCTCTAGTTGTGTCACTGTTCGAGATCCACTTGCACCCTGTGCACCTCCAGAACCTCGCTGTGGGCATACTTTCGCAAAATGACCCGGTTGTTGGCAAATGTGACAACTGCCAAACACTCCTTTGCATTGCTCATTGGTATGACGTCCCCCACACTTGGAACAGTAAACATCAGAAGTACCGGATTTCTGTCCACCTCTGAACTTTCTGGATCCACTGGAACTAGAAGAGCTACCACCGGAATGCTTAAACTGTTTGCTTTTGCCCTTAAAGAAATTTTTCTTACCACTGCTACTACCTCCAGCATCAAATCAAGGTGGTGGTGGAATTTGTGGTTGTTCTTGCGGTTGTCTTATCGGCTGTGGTACAAACTGTGCTCCTCGTTGCCTCAGTATTCCTGCTTCAGCCCCCTTTTCACGATTCAGAGCATCGGCAAAGGTATTCGGTCTTCCTGAATTAACAAGAGTGAACACATCGGGATTCAAGCTATTGATGAATTGATCGTCTTGAGCTTCATCACTAACAGCAATATGTGGAGCAAACTTCAACAAGCTAGTAAACTTTGCAACATATTCTTCGATATTTAACTGTCCCTATTGCAAACTTGCAAACTCTGCCCCTTTGTCCTTTCGATAAGAAACAGGAAAGAACCATTGATAGAAAGTAGTTCGAAATACTAACCAGGTAATAACAGTACCTTGCTGTTCAAACGCTCGCTTTGACGCTATCCACCAACTCTTTGCAAGGACATGTAATTGTTGAATCACTAATCTCACACATAGTTCATCTGCATAATCAAGTGACTCGAATAACTGCTCTATATCCTCTAGCCAATTCTCACAGTCAACAGAGTTCTCAGTCTCTTGCAGTGTCGGTGGTTTAAAGGACTGAAATCGCTTCAAAAGCTTCTCCATCGGATTGGCATCACCAAATAGATCAACAGAAGTACTACTCTGTCCATGTTCAGTTGCTGTCACTGGGACCTGTGCAACATTTGTCTGTTCTGGTTCATTCACTGCCAAAGTCTGTCTAACTCTCGGTGCTGGTCGAGGAGGCATATCTGATAATCAAACAGATTAGTGTACAATTCAGCATATCATAACACATTTCTGTTTCAGTCTTCCTCTGATTAACACAATAATGTCTTCTCAAGAGATTGAATCTGATTCATACTTATTCAATACATGCTATTTCTTCAATCAAATAATCAAATAACATGTAATTCAGAAAACTGTACGACATACTCTTCTCATTTTATCACAACATCATGTGATAAATAAACATCGGGGAACAAGAATTCATATACCATACAAGTATGAAAGCAATAAATAAATCAAAATAGAAGACTCGATCTACCCCGCTCATCTCTTCTCAGTCCGAGAAACTTAGGCTCAGATACCACCTGTTGTGGGGACCTCGGGTTGCTAATATCATCTTAGGGAAATTAACGATTAATAAACAATTAATCATGTATTTAAAATAATACTCACACCAAATATTTTTTTTAAATATTGCACCTCGCTCGATCGGTAAAATCCTACCGATCGAGCGAGCAAGGGATCTCATCCCTCGGGTCTGAGCAGTTCTTGGCCTCGCTCGATCGGTCAAATCTTACCGATCGAGCGAGCAAGAAAAATAAAGTTTCTGCTCAGCAATAACAGGCCTTGCTCGATCGGTGAAATCCTACCGATCGAGAGGCCTCTCTGCACAGAAAATTTGCAGAAATGTTTTGTGCTGTCTAGACTTGGATCAAAGCATAAATCCTCAATAAACATGGATTCTACACATGTTATAAAATCTGGAAATATGCATACATACATATATAAAGTCTCAAGCATCAATCCATGCAATTATTACATCAAACGGATAGTTGTAAAGGCATTAAAGCCATAAGATACACAAAGTGTACTACAAGTCTTAAGTTCCATAACAAGTTTGATGTTATCTAAGGTACATCATTTCAACTAAACCCGAGTCCTCACGTGCTAAACTCTTTCCCAAGCTGTGAAGGTCGTCTTTGACCAGCTCTTGCCCCCTCTGTTGCCATGCACACATACAAAACAAAGCAACACCCGGATAAACTTCCGTGAGAAATCATTCCCAGTATAATCGACATATATAAAGCGTTAAAGAAATCATATCAACTCTATTTATAAACGACTCAACAATAGAGTAAATAACGCATATATCGATTAAGAATTGATTCATATAACGTCGTTTGCCATCAAGATTCGTAAACGATCTTGACATGGATATCCATCTATCGTAGTCATTCTTGACTCGAAAATAAGGCCGCCTCAGACCTTGCATAGAATAAATTCAATAACATATCATATCGTAATCATAACGACTCAAACTCAAAGATCCACTACCTGAGATGGATCGAAAACATCAAAAACAAATCAAAAGATAAAAAAGTATGTGATTTTTGCGGGACAACTCAAAAAACGTCATTCCCGAGTTTCAAATCCTTGACTCACGATGTCGTCTTATACCTTCGTATATCTTGGTTCTGAACACTTCCAATCTGAAATATAACAATCAGAACAATCATATCAAACTTTATTCAATATGATCAATCCAAGATCGGATCAAACTCATCAATATAACGTCAATACAATCACTTCAAACCTCCAGCAAACTTCCTCGGTTCAAAGTCGGACTTTCTGATTTGATCGAACTTGAAACTAATCTGAAATGTAACGATTATGATCAAGAAGTATCAGTATACAATAACAAGATCCTCAGCTCAATCATAGGCTATCAAAACAACTTCAAAACCTAAACTGACGGCGTAGCGATTGAAAATCGGTAACTGACGAAATATCGAAACCATTTCCGACTTCGAATACAATTCATACGTATATCACAACAGCGATAACCACTCATAAAATCATATAACGACAGCTATAACCATCGAACACAAGCTGAAAATCAGGATTAAGTACAAGCAACATGAATTCTTCAACCCGGTTTTGATATCGGAATACATAAACGTCGAAGAACATATACATATCATCAATATCTGATATCTACCAACTTTAAAACTTCAAAACATGCCGAAAGAAGTAAAAACTTACACGAGATCGAAGCCCTCGTCGCAAGAATTCCAGAACAATTACGGAATCAAAATCGGATAACCGAAGCAAAAGATATAAGGATTTAAAGATCAATAGAAAATGAAGAAGATGGGCTCTCGGCTTTGCTCTGTTCTTTCCTTCCTCTATTTCTGAATTTGCACGTATGCTAGCTTAGTCATCAAAGACAAAATTGGATATATTCAAGAAAAATTGCACTTTAGTCCCTGACACTTCAAAGATTGCAATTCAGTCCTCGGCCCTTATTTTAATTCAATTTCAATCCTAAATAATTTAAGAATATTAGAATTTAAATCAAAACTCTAAATATTCCCAAATTAAATATACTTGGATTAAAATTAAATAATCTCGGATTAAATTAAATAATCCTGGGCCTTACAATATTCCCAGTAAAAGCAACATAACAAGCAATACATGTAATATAACAACAACATGCTTTCAAGACAACATAATCAAATCAAACTAATTATATGAATGTCTTTATAATAGGGATATCAACATCTGATAAACTAGGGGTTGCTGCTCTGCTTTTGGGATCCCAAGGATAAGATCACGTAATGACTCACCGACTCTCCCAATCGAGGTGGTGCCATGTATCCCACTCCCCTAGACTTTGGTGCGACTATAAGGAGTATGCTGACATTAGGTGAACCTCTACACCCAAGCCACTCACAGTATAGTCCCCAAAACTTCTAAAAAAAAAGGGCTGTTCTGCCCGCTGAAATCAAAGTTGGCTCAAAATGAATGCATAAAAAACATAAAACATTAGCCACATAACAAAAGCTCAATAAATCAACAAAATACGAGTTCCACATATTAGAACAAGTATTGATGCAAGTATGTGATTTTAAGGGAAACTCGAGAACCAACTGTCCCGAGTATGCTATCCCGCTTACGATGACTGCTTTTACCTTTCAATGGAATAGCTCTGGATATGCTACAATAAAAAGGTTATATCAGAACTATACAACCTAACCACAACAACGGCTCAAGTAATCTCTTTACCGTTTTTTGTCCAATCTCTTAGACGATCCAATGTTGTCAACACCGAGCTCGACAACTCCAAACGAATCTGTACGGAGACAAAAGATGATCAACAACGATGATCAAACTCAATAGCCAAGTTTCAACAACTCGAAATGGTTCAAAATCTCTAAAACTCAAACCAGCGACATAACGGCTATAAACTGAACAAACCGGAAACGCAGACAGCAGTATATCAATGATACTAACTCATTACAATGCTAAGAAAACAATAACAAGGCAATTCCAACACATCTCAAAATCTCATTTTTGAAAATAGGCTTCCAAAAATCATAACAATTCCGAACGTCGCTCTACTTCAAAATCGACAGATAATAAACGATTAGAACTCTGCCAAGAACAACATACTTGAATCTCAATCGATTCTAAAAACATCCTAAAAATAGAATGTATCTGATCGTAGAAAAACTTACGATATAACGGAGCTCTCGCTGCAGTGATCGCTAATCTGTCTTCAGAATTAAATTCCAACGGACGGATCGAGCTCAGACTAAATTCCCAAAGCTTGGAGTCACGTTTGGGCGCCTTCAATGGAGTCTAGGCGTGTTGGGGAAGAGAAAGAGATGATAAGATTTGTCAACCAAGTGTAGATAATATATAAAATCCACTATTTGCGTTTTAGTCCATGAAATTTCCAAAATTTGCAAAATAGACCCTGATCAAATTCAAGTCGGCTCTTGAACTCTGGAAAATCTGATTATCTCAAATAAGCTCAATTAAGATAAAATCGGGGAGTTACAATTCTCCTCCTCTAAGAATAGATTTCGTCCTCGAAATCAATAAGAATCACAACTCATAAGATAGAATAAAGAACTAAAGACAGTAAGAAGAACTCATGTCATCCGAACAACTCCGTAAATCGCTGTCTCATGTCAGATTCTGTCTTCCAAGTAGCTTCCTCGACCCCGTGACGGCTCCACTGCACTTTCACCAATGGAATCAACTTGGTTATGAGTTGCTTCTCCTTCCGGTCAAGGATCTGAATTGGTCGTTCATAATAGCTCAGAGTCTCGTCTAACTCGGCTTCGTCAGGATGAAGAATATGAGAAGGATCTAGGTGATACTTCCGCAGCATAGAGACGTGAAAAACGTAATGAATACCAGATAAGGACGGAGGAAGTTCAAGTCTGTAGGCAAGATCGCCTAACTTTTCGAGAATCTCGTACGGTCCGATGATTCTCGGATATAACTTCCCTCTCTTACCAAATCTGACAGTGCCTGTGAAAGGAGAAATCTTAAGGAAAACATGGTCTCCTTGCTCGAAACTCAGAGGTCTACGTATGACATTCGCATACTTTGCCTGTCTATCCTGAGCTGACTTCATTCTAGACTGAATGATCTTAACTTGCTCTGCCATATCTCGAAGCATATCCGGTCCCAAATCAGGTGACTCGGACAAATCATCCCAAAACAACGGGGATCGGCACTTCTTGCCGTACAATGCCTCAAAAGGCGCCATACCAATACTAGTTTGGAAGGTGTTGTTGTAAGAAAATTCAACCAGAGGCAAAGAATCTTGCCAACTAGTGCCAAAGTCTAGCACTACCCCTCGCAGCATATCCTCTAACGTCTGGATAGTCCGCTCTGACTATCCATCGGTCTGAGGATGATAAGTCGTACTCAGATACAATCGAGAACCAAGTGCCTCCTGCCGACTGTGCCAAAAGTGCGAAGTGAATCTAGGATCTTGGTCTGAAACGATCGACTTTGGCACACCATGCAAACTCACAACATTGCTAACATATAACTCAGCCATCTGATCGTGACGATACGTCATTCTGTATGGAATGAAACAAGCAGACTTCGTCAATCGGTCGATCACTACCCAAATAGCATTGCATCCTCGAACAGATCGCGGTAGCTTAGTGATGAAATCCATAGAAATGTGATCCCATTTCGATTCAGGAACAGATAGACTATGCAATAGACCACCCGATTGCTTCCTCTCTGCTTTCACTTGCTGACAGTTCAAACATCGAGATACAAACCTCGCAATGTCGCTCTTCATTCTCTTCCACCAAAACTGGTTCTTCAGATCGTTATACATCTTACGGCCTCCAGGGTGAACACTGAACCGACTGAAATGAGCCTCTCGGAGAATACGCTGTCTCAACTCCGCAATATCAGGCAGAACAATACGGTTATTCACAAACAAAACATCATCTCTAACCTGGAATTCAGACCGATGTCCGGATCTAACTTTCTATACTGAAACCTGAATGCTCGGATCAGACTTATGTGCTTCTTTGATCAATACAAGTAGCTCTGGCTCGGCTTGAATAGCAAACACTATAATAATCTTCTTATCTGTTTCAAACTCTAAGCCAGAAGTGCAACAATCATCGATCAACTGAGAAACACCGATAGTAGAAAGAGATAAAGAACAAAACCTTTGGCTCAAGGCATCTGCAACTGCATTCGAATTTCCGGGATAATACTTGATTTCACAGTCGAAATCCTTCAACAGATCTAACCATCTTCTCTGTCTCATATTCAGCTCTGCCTGTGTAAACAAGTACTTAAGAATCTTATGATCAGAAAATATTTCGAAAGACTCACCATACAGATAGTGACGCCAAATCTTCAGAGCAAAAACAATCGCAGCGAGTTCAAGATCATGAACCAGATAACGAGTCTCGTGCGGCTTCATCTGCCTCGATGCATACGCTATCACATGCTTATGCTAAATAAGAACACAACCCAAGCCTCGGTTAGAAGCATCACAATAGACTGTGAAACCTCCAGTACCTTTCAGAATAGAAAGAATCGGAGCACTGGTCAGTCTCCTTTTCAGGTCAACAAAGCTAGCCTCACAATCTGCAGTCCAGATAAAAGGATCATTTTTCTGAGTTAGTTGAGTAGTCGGTTTGGCAATAGAAGAGAAACTCTCAATTAATCGGCGATAATAATCAGCTAAACCCATAAAGCTTTGGATCTCAGGTACTGATGTCGGTCTAGGCCAATTCATAACCTCTTCAATCTTGCTTGATCGACAGAAATCCCATCTCCAGACATAATTTGACTAAGAAAGACAACTCGATCCAGCCAGAACTCACACTTAGATAGCTTGGAAAACAACTGCTCAACTCGCAAAATCTGCAAGACGGTCCTCAAATGCTCTGCATGGCCAGTACGGTTCTTCGAGTAGATAAAAATATCATCGATGAAGATAATAACAAACTCATCTAAAAAGCGCTGAAAGATACGGTTCATCAAACCCATAAAAACCGCTGGAGCGTTAGTCAAACCGAATGACATGACTATGAACTCGAAATGACCATACCTCGTTTTGAATGCGGTTTTAGGAATATCTTCCTCTCGCACTCTCAGCTGGTGATAACCTGACCTCAGATCAATCTTCGAATAGATATAAGAACCCTGCATCTGATCAAAAAGGGCATCTATATGTGGTAAAGGATACCTGTTCTTGATTGTAGCCTGATTCAGTTGACGGTAGTAGATACAGAGCCGCATAGAACCCTCCTTCTTCTGAACAAACAAAACAGGAGCACCCCAAGGCGATACACTAGGTCTGATGTATCCCTTGGCAATAAAATTCTCAAGCTGCTCGTTCAACTCTCTCAATTCAACCGGTGCCATGCGATACGGAGCTTTGGAAATAGGTTGAGTACCTGACTCCAAATCGATGCTGAATTCGATCTCTCAAATAGGCGGCACTCCAGGAATCTCTTCCGAAAATACATCAGCAAAATCTCTAACCACTGGTATATCAACCAATTCAGGGCTAGATTTTAGCACATCAACTGCATAGACCAGAAATCCTTCTGCACCTCTCTGTAACAAACGAGTCATAGATAACACTGAAATCAAAGGAATTCTTGATCGAGAACTCTTACCAAAGAATTTTCACTCGTCTGCCATTTCAGGTCTAAATCTGACAACCTTCAAAAAACAATCGACGGTTTCCCTGTACTTGGTTAAAGCATCTATACCAACAATACAGTCAAAATCTGACAGCCCAAGTACAATACAGTAGAACTCTAACAAATTTCCCTCAAAACAGAGTTCACAGTTCCTGACTAATCTGACAAAAACAATTCCTCCACCCAAAGGTGAAGTAACAGCTACTACAGTAGGTAACAACTCAGTAGGCAAAGCATGCAACAACACAAATTTCTCAGAGATAAAGGAATGGGAATCACCTGTATCTATCAAAACATGAGCAGAATAATCGAAAATCGAACAGTTACCGGCTATAACATCGTTCGATGCTTCCTGAGCCTGATCCTCTATCAAAGCAAAGACTCATGCCTGCTGTCTCGGAGGCTGGTTTGCACTAGGGTTACCTCCCTGTCTGTTCTGCTGCTGAGGCTGGAAAGAGTGAACTGCAGAAGACTGTCTCTCAGGCTGTGCTATAGGTCTAGATGAACTCCCACTCTGAGCTCAATCTCTACTAAGCTAAGGGCACACCTTAGAAAAGTGTCCCGGTTGCTGACAGGTATTGCAGTTCCTAAAGACCCCTACACACTGATCCGATTAGTGTCTACCTCCACACTTGTTGCAGAACAAAGATGAAGATCCAGAACTCTGTCCTGAACCGAATTGCTTGGAACCACTGGAACTAGAAGAACTGTTCCCCTAGCTTTGAACTGTTTCCCCCTTTCTTTGTAATGATCCTTCCTGCTACCACCACTGCTTCCTCCTTCGTACCTCTGTGGCTGGTTTTGATACTGAGATTGCTGATTCTGATGCTGAGACGGTTGATTCTGAGATTGTCTCTGCTGCTGAGGTACCATCTGATTTCCTCTCTGTCTCCATAAATCTGCTTCCGCTCCCTTTGCGTGATTCATGGCATCCGCAAATTTATCGGGCCTAGCAATATTTAACAACGTGAAGATGTCGGGATTCAAGCTGTTGATGAACTGATCGGCTTTGGCTTCTTCATTGTCAGCGATATGCGGTGCAAAATGCAATAGATTATCGAATTTGGCAACATACTCTTCAATGTTCAAGTTCCCTTGCCTCAGATTGGCAAACTCTGCTCGCTTGTCCTTTCAGTACGAAACAAGGAAAAACCGCTTATAAAACTCAGTTTTGAAAAGAGACCAAGTAACAACTGTACCTCAATTTTCCATGGATCTCTTTATCGTGATCCACCAGTTCTTAGCAACACCACAAAGCTGATGAATGACTAACCTAGTTTGGCGGTCATCAGAGTAATCAAGGGAATCGAACAATTGATCAATGTCGTCCAACCAGCTTTCACAATCAACCGAATTCATTGTACCTAGCAACAAAGGTGGATTAAACGACTGAAATCTCTTCAGCAAGGTTTCCATAGGAGTCGTTGTAGCATCCATCTGAACAGTTTCAGTACTAGCTTGCTCATTCGGTGGAGTAACTGGCGGTGGGTTTCTGTTAATAACTCGACGAGGACCCATCTAATAATCAAAGGTTAGGACACAAGATATCTCAATTGCTACAATGCGGTGCCCTTTCAACCTCTCAAAATATCGGATACCAGTCGATAAACAAAAACATTTATATCTCAAGTAGATCATGCTTTATAAATTTAAATCACATAGTTATGTAATTCAAATAATTCTCAATAATAAAGCATGCTCGCATGGAATTAATTAAACAACCAATAATTCAAACACATGCGAGGAGCCAATACACACAGACTCGATCTACTCCGCTCACTCTAGTTCAACCAAGAACTTATTGCTCTGATACCACTTAATGTGAGACCTCGGTTCTAAAAAACTAATCTCGGATTAAACAAAAATTAAGCATATAAGATCCAAGACTAAAAGTAAAAGAATTTTTTTTTAAAAAGGGGGTGCGATCGGTCTGCTAAAAACTGCAGACCGGCGCCTCCAAAATCTCAGCCCTACTGTTCTGCTCAACAGGGGTTGCGCTCGTTCTGCTAAAAATAGCAGATCGAGCGCGGCCAAAACATTAAACTTGCTGTTTTTCTCGGAAGGGGGGCGCTCGGTCTGCTATAAAATTCAGACCGTTCGCACCCTGCACCAGAACAAAAAAACAGAAAAAAACTCGCCAACTCAGAGCAAAAGCCATTCAATACATCCAAAACATGATCATGCATTACAATCCCCGATTCTCCAAATAATACATGAGGTTCTAGAGTCTATCAGTTGCTCAGAAGATAGAACATGCAAAGACAACATTCTAACATAAGGCTCGCATATTCAATACAGCATAAACAACGAAGTTCGAGATCTAAACATGTTCCAACATAAACTAGATAGACATGCTGACATGACTTCTAAACCGAGTCTCACTACTAGCTCTTCCTCTTGCTGCTAACCAGGTCTTCGCTGACTTGAACCATCCCCACCTGTTGCCAAGTACACATAAAAAACAAAGCAACAACCGGATAACTCCGGTGAGAAATATATTCCCAGTAAAAGCAACATAACAAGCAATACATGTATTATAACGGCAACATGCTCTCAAGACAACATAATCAAATCAAACTAATGATATGCATGTCTTTAAAATAGGGATATCAACTCTGCTAAACAAGGGGTTGCTGCTCTGCCTTTGGGATCCCAAGGATGAGATCACGTAACGATTCACCGACTCTCCCAATCGAGGTGGTGCCACATATCCCACTCTCCTAGACTTTGGTGCGACTATAAGGAGTATGCTGACACTAGGTGAACCTCTACACCCAAGCCACTCACAGTATATGTAGCGACCCTACCCGGATCCGCTACCTAATCAGAGTTAAGAGCATAATTAAACATGCATCAAATAAATTGCTGCGAAAGACTTAAATAAAAACAGACCGGCAGAATACAACCGGTTAAACCAATTCGATTAATACAACCAAATTGAATAAATAGTCTAAAGGAAAAACCTACAGCTAATCCTGCTGTCTTCACTGGTCACTGGCTACTCCAAGCTCCGGGAGCTCAATCCTGCACCTACACCTGCCCCGTCGAATGGGGTGTCCAAATACACAAAAAAGACTGGACGTGAGCTCTAAGCTCAATACGAAAGCACTGGGTAAAACATACAAATATGATGCATGCAAATGATAGGGTATCCATATCTGGGATAACTGTATATAACTGCTCAGTAATGGCGCCTAGGACATGAGTGGTACAACCCGGGGAGCAAACCCTGTGTACACTGCTCATTCCTACAGGACGTGGACTGTATCCCCCGATGCTAGCCACCCATGACCCGTCAGTCACTGGGCCCTAGACATCAACCGTCCTAACAGGGCTGAGCGTCCCTACATGGCTCATCTCAAAAGATGGACAGACACAATATGATATGCACATGCTGCATAATAATATGACACACAAATGCAACATATAAGCATGTAAACCCGCTGGCTATCTCAGTCAGTACTTACGTACCTTACTACAGGCAGTCCTAGTAGTCCCACTCTAGGTTCCCAGCCTATCATCAACTCTACAATGCAAATATCCATGTATCATTATTTAAGCTCTAAAAGCCTTAACTAAGCTATTGCATACTCCTAAATAATTTAAGGAGACCATAGCTATACCTACATCCGTCATCAGCCCTTTGCTGTCGATAGCCTCAAAACTATGACACAGCTTCGCTGCGACGCCTGGATCACTATGCCACTTCCGGATTCCTCATTGGATGCCTAGAACTCTCTAGATCTGAGTTAGAAGGCTTAGGAATCAGAGAGAAGAGAGGGAAAGGTGCATTTGAAAATGAAATCTCGGACCCCAATTTATAGATGGAGTTCGGAGCCTTCGAACCCGGTTCGGAACGTCCAAACACGATCGAAACCTCCGATCCCATCTTCGGAGTGTCCGATCGCCCAATATTACGTCAGCCATGACGTCACCTTGCTGATGTAAGCGATGACGTTTGCCCTGGTCTCGATCGGAACGTCCGATCTCACCGACGGAGTTTTCGATCCACTTCGGAGCCTTCGATCCTGAGTTCGGATCCTCCGAACCCGTTCGGAGCCTCCTGACTTGGTTCGGAGCTTCCGAACCCTCCGGATCCTCGGGACCTTCCCGGCTATTTTTGAGTGTCCTGAATCCATTTCTGGACTCCGTTAACCCATTTGGAATTTCCTTAATCAAGTTTTACTTAATCTAAACATGATTACATGATTAATTACTCATTAATCGTCAATTCTGGATACGGGTTACTACATTCTCCCCCCCTTAAAAGATTTCGTCCTCGAAATCTAGGGTAAAACCTCGAGAACGTACAAGAAACCCTTGCTCGAGTGTCTGGTCGAAATAGCTTCCGACACACTCAGACTCTCGTCGAATTCCCTGCAAGCTTCATTAATGCTGAACCGCATTAACATTTTCCCAGCTGAAAATTTCTGTGCTACTTGATGACGACCAATATTCCTTGACACTAACGTATCACAGCACTGATACGTCCTCTATCGTAACCATGAACTCACTGATCACGAAGGATGCAAACACCCATTTGATCAAGATCATCATCTCAAGTAAAACCTTAAGTTAACGAAGACCAAGTCATAACCTGACTGGCTTACGATAATCATCGAATCATGAATCAAATTAACCACCTAATGGTTCCAAAAGTTCTCGGTGCTCAACACCTCTAGTTAGGAAACACATTTCCCAACATAGTGCTGACACATTCTAACATGAATCTCGCTTAAGATAATCCAGTTGACTCAAGTCTATAATTCAACGTAACTGCTCACAATGTTCCCTATGTAAGAGTGGGTGCCCAGTGAGCCAACTGTGTGGCTATGGGCTTTGTTGACTCTTTGTATAAACAATCTTTTGTTTAATATTATTTACACTTTTATGGCAATGACTTTATATTACTTCATATTGTTATATTGTGATATACTATTGTTGTTTTGATAAAGACCTTGAATATACTATAGTGTATGTAAGATGTGGTAGAACATGGAGATGTCTATCATGAAATACATCTTATAGTCACTGTATATTCTAAAACCGTTCCTAGTCGATTGAGCCGTCCGATAATAAGGATAAGGATCGCTCGAGTTTGAGACTAGCATTTGCGATGCGGAGTACCACGTTTCATTGGTAGGGAACATGGAGATGTTCGAAGCATGCAAATGGATATTCATAGGATGAATAGTCGAACTACCCTATCCGGACTTTCCAAGTGGTTATCACTTATCGAGTGGATAAAGTCCGCGGTTTTGGTTGTACACCATTAGTCCTTACGACTTGAAACATCATGGAGACTCTATATGCTAGTACTGTGCTTTGACTCGTTTACCGACTCTGAGGGGGTCATCAGGTGTCGAGATTGGGTACAGTTACGACACATATAGGAGTCAATGCATTGTTGTCAAGGATTCACCACATACTTGCGAGTGTGGATATCCTATGCGATCTGAGGAGATATTAGTGTGACAAATCTCTGGCCAGAGTACTTGATGTGATTTAAGAAATGGTTTCTTAGTAGCACATGCGATGTCACTAATTTGATCTTCAAGATGCATTGCATAGTTATCGAATCTTGAGCGACTCTCGATATACCAATGGTTGTTGATTCGATCGGGATATATGGATGAAGGGACCGTACTGTACGCTAACCAAAATCTACTGGTTCTTGTAGGCACTATCAGTGATACCTAGGGAATCATGGGGCGATGTTGCTAGGCGCTTTACCATGATTCGTTGGGCAAGTCGGAAAGTGTTGTTCCGAGTCACAAGGAGTTGTGAGCCCACGGCTAGCTGTATCCCTGAACCATTGAGGGTCACACAGTGTAATGGAGTTTTAATCCCCGTTGAGATAGTTAAATTTAAAGCGTTAAATTTAATGAACTAAGGAGTTGGACTTCTTAATTAAGAGTAAGGGAGTAGGGTTTCCTAAAATGACATAGGGATGGACATTTTTGGAAACCACTGAATTCGGATTCAGGAAAATTTATTTTGACTTTAAAACGTGCAGAAATGGTTTCTGTGCACATTGGTGAAATCGTTTCATCAATCGGAGTCACGATGAATTTTATATTAATTTCTGAACGAGCGGGCTTTGCTTGTCGGGCCCCAGCTTATGATTAATGGGCCCTAAGGTGTTAGTGGCCTGCATTATAAATAAGTTATTTCAGTACAGAAATTAAACACAACAGGTCATAAATTTTGAGAGCAAATTTCGAAAACCCTAGACCCTCTCAAAACCGATCGGCCGTCCCCTCCCTTTGCTCTGCCCGAGAAAATTCCGGTCTGTGATTTTGAATCGCGGTAAGGAATAACGAATCAAATTCGTGTAATCTCTTCGCAGAAAACTTCTGATAGATTTTCTAGTGCAATCTATCAGAGGGATTAAACCTCTGTTCGTGGACCTGATTGAAGGCGTTCATCGGTTCCAGGGAGAGACAACAAGAGCAGAATTGTTCTGTTGGTGTCCATTAATCTCGTTGCGAGATTTGAGGTAAATTTATTTAATTGTTATTTAAATTTTACACACACGTAATTCAATCGATGAACGGTTGATACCCATACCATGGAAACGTTCCATGAAAAAATTTTAAACTTCCGCTGCACCGGGTATCAATCGTAATTGGTCTGGGAACTCGCCAGTTTTCAAACAGTGGTATCAGAGCCAGGTTGCTCAGATCAATCGATTGAATAATCAATTGTACAAAATTTTTGAGTCTCGGTTTATGAAACAAAATAAATATTTTTAATAAAAAAAAAATTTTTTCGGGGCAAAACCCGGGCAGCGATTGGATCGCTGCCCGGTGGGGCAGCAATTGTTGCTGCCCCGGGCGGCGCACGGCGCCGCCCAAAGGGGGCGCACAGCGCCGCCCAAGGCGGCGACCGTCGCCGCCCAGGGCGGCGCACGGCGCCGCCCAGGGCAGCGCTGTGCGCTGCCCAGCGCAGCGCTGGGCGCTGCGCAGGGCAGCGCTCGGCGCTGCCCAGGGGCGGCGCTCGGCGCTGCCCAGCGCAGCGCTGGGCGCTGCGCAGGGCGGCGCTCGGCGCCGCCCAGGGCAGCGCACGGCGCCGCCCAGGGGCGGCGCCAGGCGCTGCCCTAAGGGGGCAGCCGGGCTGCCCCGGCCCGCGCCCCGGGTGCGGGCCGACCCGGGAGTGTCCCGGGTGGCCCGCGGAAAAATTAATTTTTAATTTTTTTATTAATTTCAATATTTAAAATTTTATTTTTGGTCCGGTCAAAAATTGTTTTTGATTGGTTCACGAGATTTCGGATCGAATTGTTCGAGTCCGTAAATTTTAAAATTGATTTTGGATAAATTTGAATTTTTGGAAAATTTTAATATTTTATCCGTAAATTGAATTTTGAAATCAATATTTTGGTACAATTGATGATAAGATATGATCTTATGATATATTAGATAAAATATGATTTTATTTGTAAAATTGGATTTTATAGATAAAATATGATTTTATTTGATATGGAGATAAAATATGATTTTTATATGTGAAATGTGATTTTATATATAAAATATGATTTTATCTTGTTTAAATTTGAATTGCCACAGCATGTTATCCAATAAATTAATTTTGAATTAAATGTTTGGATAAGGATGATCGATTGCCATGACCAATTTTGTAGGTGTATGTTAGGAATTTACATTTTGTCTTTATTGTTGTTGGTTTTATTAATGGGCCTGGTTTATGGCCCGATATGAATGTCATATGTAATAAAAGTGGGCTTGGTTTATAGCCCGTTCCCACCCCCTAAAAATGTATCCCCTACTTGTCATTGTTATTTAATTGTAAATACATTAGATTTAGTGGGAGATCAAGATTTGAAGATGGTGGGCCAGCAGACAATGAAGACTGAAGAAATGTAAATTGGAAGCATATGTAATAGGATTGCATTTGCATACTGCATATTACCTAGGATTGGACTAAGACCCGTGATTGGCAACCACGGGTCAATTAGAAATGGAATCGATCATCCTATATAATATGTGATATTATGATTGTATGCATGTTTAGACATAAATTGCGTGAATCCGGCAATGCATGCAATAAATTAAAAATGATGAGACAAATATTTTTATAAATAAAATCCCTCATTTTAAATATGATTTAAAATTTATATCAAGATAAATAAGGAAATTTAAATATTGTTTAAAATGTTCCTACCTTCCATCAACGGTCAATGTATGTGATGCTACCCGCGGATACGGTCCGGCTCATATTATTGGGGGGGCCCGTTCGTCGGAAAGCTGTACATTGGATCGACAAATGTTGTAAGTTGGGTGGAACTCCCATGGGATCGGCTCATATTATTGGGGGATCCACATGGCGACCGTCCATCACAACTTAATATTGATGGGTCATCTTGACATGTCACTTTAAACGGCGTCATATTATTGGGCCCTTATTGGACATGAGGTAAATACATGGGGTTGCTTTGGAAGCAATTGGGCTCTACTTTTGAGAATTATGGTTGGCTGATATTATTCGGGACCATAAGTTTGTCAATTGGACTCCATGTTCTCACTAAGGAAAAAGTTTCCCGTTTTCACTAGAGGGTGGTGAAATCGTTTAAAATAGTGGGAGTGAGATTCATAAAATTAAATTCGCCTATTTTATGTCTTAGTAAATTGTTAAACAATCATTGATATATGTCTGTTTTTCCTTTTCAGTATTTCATACAATGAATTCGCGAAATCCTTTATTCTCGATCCTCGAACAAAACAAGCTGACTGGCGCCAACTATACGGAATGGTTCCGGAAGTTGAAGATTGTCTTAACTTCGGAGAAAATGCTCTACGTGTTAGAGAAAGCACCTCCGAAGGAAGCACCAGCTGACATAAGTCCGGAGGAATTGGCCAAACTTGATGCATGGTGTGACCATGACATCAAGACCAAATGCTATATGCAAGCCTCGATGTCTGATGAACTCCAGAGGCGATTTGAGGACACGGTGAATGCTGCTGACATTCACACGCAACTCAAGGAACTTTTGGGGCTCAGTCGAGGGCTGAAAGGTTCTCTACTGTTAAGGAGTTGATGACGTGCCGCATGCGTGAAGGGACTTCGGTCCGTGATCATGGGGTACGAGTGATTTGGCTCATACAGAAGTTAGCGACCCTTGATTTGGTGTTGGAGCATGAACTCAATGTGGACTTGCTGCTTCTATCTCTTCCTTCTTCATTTGATGGATTCGTGATAAATTTTAATATGAACAAGATAGAGGCCACCCTTGAAGAGATGGTCAATATGCTCGTTACATATGAATCCACACTTAAGAAGGATAAGCCAGCTTTCTTGGTGGGCTCCTCATCTTCTGCTAAGAAGGGGCCAAGTATGAAGGGCAAGAAACGTTCTGCCCCACCCAAGAAAGTGGAACCCAAGAAGAAGCAAAAGACAAAGGCTTCAAACGATGGAAAATCCAAGGATGTTTGCCATTACTGCAAGAAGCCGGGTCATTGGAAGCGCAACTGCAAGGAGTATCTTGAGCAGTTGGGAACTGCAAAGGGTATGTTCTATATCGAAATAAACATGTCACTTAATACAACTTCTTGGGTATTGGATACCGGATGTGGTTCTCACATTTGCAATGATTTGCAGGTGATGACAAGAAGTCGCAGGCTTAGAATGGGTGAGACCCAGCTGAGGCTCGGGAATGGTTTCCAGAGTTGAAGCTACGGCCATTGGAGATGTTTGTTTGATTTTGCAGAATGGTTTTAAATTATTGTTGAGAGATGTTTTATTTGTGCCAGATTTAATTAAAAAACATTATTTCTATTTCTATGCTTGATAGAGATGGTTATTCTTGTAATTTTGTGAATGGGATTTGCAGTATTTACAAGAATGAATGTTTAATTGGAAATGGACAACTTGAAAACGATCTATATAATTTAAAACTAAAAGACTTCCAGTGAATTGTATTGACAAACCGGCGACAACAAACAAAAGGAAAATCGATAGTCAAAACCCGGCAAACCTTTGGCACGCTAGACTAGGTCATATTTCCTCAAGGAGGATGAACAAGCTAGTGGGAGAGGGCATGTTTGATATGTCTGATATAACTCTCTACCTACTTGTGAATCCTGCCTAAAAGGGAAAATGACTAAATCTCCTTTTTAAGGGGAAGCCTGAACGTAGTCAAAATCTGTTGGATTTGATCCATACAGATGTTTGTGGTCCATTTAGAGTAGGGACTCAACATGGCCACACCTACTTCATTACCTTTACTGATGATTATTCTAGGTATGGGTATTTATATTTAATGAAATATAAGTCTGAAGCATTTGAAAAGTTCAAAGAATTCAGGGCTGAAGTAGAAAACAAGCTAGGTAAAAGTATTAAAGCACTTCGATCGGATCGAGGTGGAGATACTTGAGTACCGAGTTTTTGGACTATCTGAAAGAGAATGGGATTCTCTCTCAGTGGACTCCTCCTATGACACCACAGCTTAATGGTGTATCGGAGCGTCGTAATCGAACTTTGTTGGACATGGTTCGATCCATGATGAGCTTCACTGAGCTTCCACCTTCGTTTTGGGGCTATGCGCTTGAAACGGCGGTATTGTTGTTGAACAACGTCCACACTAAAGCAGTGGACAAAACACATACGAGTTATGGAATGGCAAAGCTCCTAAGTATTCGTACTTGAGGATTTGGGGATGTCCTGCTTACGTGAAGCGGACAGTGGGAGATAAGTTGGATAGTCGATCCAGCTTGTGTTATTTTGTGGGGTATCCGAAGAATTCAATCGGATATTATTTCTATTATCCTGCTGAAACAAAGGTGTTTGTTTCTAGGAATGCCACCTTCTTGGAGAAGGAATTCTTATTGGATAAGAAAGGCGAGATGATGGAACTCGAAGAAGTTCGAGAAGAACCCGAAATACAAAATAACAATCCCACACCTCAGGAACCATTGCTGGACACGCCGGCACCTAGAAGATCCGAGAGGACTTCTAGACCTCCAGTTCGATATGGTCTTCTTCTTGAAGAGGGTCAAGATGAACCCGACATTGGATGTGATCCAAGAAGCTTCAAGGAAGCAATTTCTGATGCGGATTCGAATTTATGGCTTGAAGCTATGCAGTCAGAATTGGATTCGATGCATACTAACCAAGTCTGGACTTTAGTGGATCCTCCCGATGGAATTGTTCCAATAGGGTGTAATGGATCTACAAAAGAAAGCTTGGGCCTGATGGTAAGGTATTGACCTACAAGGCGCGATTGGTGGCGAAAGGTTATACTCAAAGGCAAGGAGTTGACTATGATGAAACCTTTTCACCAGTCGCAATGTTCAAGTCCATAAGAATCCTAATTGCCATAGCTGCATGGTATGACTATGAGATATGGCAAATGGATGTGAAGACTGCTTTTCTTAATGGAGACATTAAGGAAGAAATCTATATGAAGCAGCCTGAGGGGTACACATCCATGGGAAGCGAGCATAAGGTATGCAAGCTTCAGAGATCAATTTATGGTCTAAAACAAGCATCAAGAAGTTGGAACCAGAAATTTGATGAAACAATTAAAGACTTTGGTTTCATCAAACCCGGAGGAACCTTGCGTGTACAAGAAAGTAGTTAAGGATGCGGTGACATTCTTAGTACTTTATGTTGATGACATCCTACTCATTGGGAATGATGTAGGGATGTTGCAGTCAACAAAGATATGGTTATCAGGTAGATTTTTGATGAAGGATTTGGGTGAGGCATCCTACATTCTTGGGATACAGATCTATAGGGATAGATCTAAGAGAATGATAGGACTCACTCAATCAACCTACATCGATACCATATTGAAACGGTTTTTCAATGGATGGGTCCAAGAGAGGACATCTACCCATGTGTCATGGAGTTTCTCTATCCAAGTCTATGTGTCCCAAGACTGATGCAGAGATAGAGAATATGACACATGTACCATATGCGTCAGCTATAGGTAGCATCATGTATGGGATGATATCTACCAGACCGGATGTAGCATTTGCTCTGAGTGTCACGAGCAGATATCAGTCTAATCCTGGTCAGATGCATTGGAAAGCCGTGAAGGACATTCTTAAGTACTTGCGAAGGACTAAGAATATGTTCATGGTTTATGGAGGACGAGAACTCAAACTGGAAGGCTATACCGACTCTAGCTTCCAAAGTGAATGTGGATGACTCGAAGTCAACCTCTGGATTTGTGTTCATGCTCAATGGCGGTGCTGTCTCTTGGAAGAGTTCCAAGCAGGACACCACAGCGGATTCCACCACTGAGGCTGAATACATTGCAGCATCAGCTGCTGCTAAAGAGGCCGTTGGATGAGGAATTTCGTCCAAGAGTTGGGCGTCATTCCTGAATTTGTTGGTCCAGTCCCGGTGTACTGCGACAACACGGGTGCCGTTGCTCAAGCAAAGGAACCAAGGTCTCATCAAAGATCCAAACACGTACTGAGGAAATACCACATAATCCGGGAGATTGTGGGAAAGAGGAGACATCAGTGTCGAACGAGTGGCCTCTGCAGACAATATCGCTGATCCACTTACTAAGCCTTTGCCAGGACCATTGTTTGACAAACATCGCGAAGCAATGGGTCTACGTAGTATGACTAGTTGGCTATAGGGCAAGTGGGAGATTGTAAGAGTGGGTGCCCAGTGAGCCAACTGTGTGGCTATGGGCTTTGTTGACTCTTTGTATAAACAATCTTTTGTTTAATATTATTTACACTTTTATGGCAATGACTTTATATTACTTCATATTGTTATATTGTGATATACTATTGTTGTTTTGATAAAGACCTTGAATATACTATAGTGTATGTAAGATGTGGTAGAACATGAAGATGTCTATCATGAAATACATCTTATAGTCACTGTATATTCTAAAACCGTTCCTAGTCGATTGAGCCGTCCGATAATAAGGATAAGGATCGCTCGAGTTTGAGACTAGCATTTGCGATGCGGAGTACCACGTTTCATTGGTAGGGAACATGGAGATGTTCGAAGCATGCAATGGATATTCATAGGATGAATAGTCGAACTACCCTATCCGGACTTTCCAAGTGGTTATCACTTATCGAGTGGATAAAGTCCGCGGTTTTGGTTGTACACCATTAGTCCTTACGACTTGAAACATCATGGAGACTCTATATGCTAGTACTGTGCTTTGACTCGTTTACCGACTCTGAGGGGGTCATCAGGTGTCGAGATTGGGTACAGTTACGACACATATAGGAGTCAATGCATTGTTGTCAAGGATTCACCACATACTTGCGAGTGTGGATATCCTATGCGATCTGAGGAGATATTAGTGTGACAAATCTCTGGCCAGAGTACTTGATGTGATTTAAGAAATGGTTTCTTAGTAGCACATGCGATGTCACTAATTTGATCTTCAAGATGCATTGCATAGTTATCGAATCTTGAGCGACTCTCGATATACCAATGGTTGTTGATTCGATCGGGATATATGGATGAAGGGACCGTACTGTACGCTAACCAAAATCTACTGGTTCTTGTAGGCACTATCAGTGATACCTAGGGAATCATGGGGCGATGTTGCTAGGCGCTTTACCATGATTCGTTGGCAAGTCGGAAAGTGTTGTTCCGAGTCACAAGGAGTTATGAGCCCACGGCTAGCTGTATCCCTGAACCATTGAGGGTCACACAGTGTAATGGAGTTTTAATCCCCGTTGAGATAGTTAAATTTAAAGCGTTAAATTTAATGAACTAAGGAGTTGGACTTCTTAATTAAGAGTAAGGGAGTAGGGTTTCCTAAAATGACATAGGATGGACATTTTTGGAAACCACTGAATTCGGATTCAGGAAAATTTATTTTGACTTTAAAACGTGCAGAAATGGTTTCTGTGCACATTGGTGAAATCGTTTCATCAATCGGAGTCACGATGAATTTTATATTAATTTCTGAACGAGCGGGCTTTGCTTGTCGGGCCCCAGCTTATGATTAATGGGCCCTAAGGTGTTAGTGGCCTGCATTATAAATAAGTTATTTCAGTACAGAAATTAAACACAACAGGTCATAATTTTTGAGAGCAAATTTCGAAAACCCTAGACCCTCTCAAAACCGATCGGCCGTCCCCTCCCTTTGCTCTGCCCGAGAAAATTCCGGTCTGTGATTTTGAATCGCGGTAAGGAATAACGAATCAAATTCGTGTAATCTCTTCGCAGAAAACTTCTGATAGATTTTCTAGTGCAATCTATCAGAGGGATTAAACCTCTGTTCGTGGACCTGATTGAAGGCGTTCATCGGTTCCAGGGAGAGACAACAAGAGCAGAATTGTTCTGTTGGTGTCCATTAATCTCGTTGCGAGATTTGAGGTAAAATTTATTTAATTGTTATTTAAATTTTACACACACGTAATTCAATCGATGAACGGTTGATACCCATACCATGGAAACGTTCCATGAAAAATTTTTAAACTTCCGCTGCACCGGGTATCAATCGTAATTGGTCTGGGAACTCGCCAGTTTTCAAACACCCTAGACTGGTTACCCTCCCCACTCTCCCTGAAGCACAACCAGCTTCCCAAGGAATACTGGGAACTTAAACCATCATGTCTAGTACATTTTGCTGTCCACGCTTCTTAGTATAAACTCAACACTGTGCCCTGATGATAACTATCATTACTTGCAATTCATGACGCTACGTCATCTCCTAGCCATTGGCCTGCGAAATCATGCATACATTGCAATGGAAGTCATCACGCCTCTGATAATCTACATCATCTCGATCATAGGTTATTCACCTCATGAATTTGAATCGATAGACATCCTCTGGTTAGTTATACATACTGGCAACCACTGTACACACATCAAGACTAAGGAAAGCTCCCACCAATATGCTCGACTGGGACATTCCACAGTGCACAGACATATGGAAACGCTTCCTATTTTGTCTCGAAACTCGACAGTCATTGCACCTGGTATAACTCAACTCAGAGTCTCTGATAATACCATCAGCTCATACCAATCTCCCAAGGTTGAACATACTGATCCTGGAACTAAATCCCAACGGATTCTCAATAGTCAAATCGCTCCCTTGCCGAACGCATCAGTCTCAGCACTGAACGATCTAACTCGTTGATTCCCTAGTCAATCCTGGGAAATACTGTGCTCGAAGTAACTTGCCACACAATGCGTCTCTGATTGTCGTTTATTGCTACAATGCAATATCTTTGACAAACAGTCTGCATAGATGCGACTCACTGACTCGAAAGAACAAACTCGATCCGTCACGATCTTGCGAAATCTTCGACCCCAAAGGCAAACCTCGTTGGATACTAAGTCGATCCTTGAATATCTCAGTCTCATATCGCACATCACTCGCTGGAAGATTAGTGACACAACCTGCTGGATCTTGAGAATCAGATCCTAGCTAATGTCACACAGATCAGACAACTGATGTTTCCTTGCTAATGTCCATTAGCATTTCCAACTACTCATCGGACCCAACCACAACGGTACACATAGATGCCCTCACTTAACCTAAATGTCCGGTCAACAATCTTCACTATTGTTGTTCAATGGAAAACTCTCACATAAAACAACAACATGATCCTTTCCTGATCTATTGCTATCACTAAGCAATTGATTGAATCAATATCAGCTTCCTTCTTAACAAGAATGCACTATACTGGAAACTACCAACTCCCTTGCTTGTCTCCACTTTCAAGTTAGCACCTAACTTGATCATACAATTCCACTTGCAATCGTTCCCGATTATAGCAATCCCAGAAGATTCATCTCTGGCAATCATTGAGACTAAATAACTCAAATCTCCGATTTCTCTGAGATGGTATTCAGTACTAATCCCATAAGCATTACTTGACAAAATACTATTCTAAGTATTTCTTAATTGCTACATCCTGATCAACCCTGATTGGCTCAACCAATCAAATTCGTTGATCTACTTAAGCTCGCACTTATCAGATCAGACCACCACTGATCATCCAACCTACATGGCTTGGTCAATAACCATGACTCAACTGCCACAAAGAACTATCTCCAAATGGTGTCAGATCACGGTACATAAGTAGTTTACTTGGCACAAGTCCCGCGCCTTTTCGGCACTACTTACCGCTGCTTCGTATTCTGAACTTAATCATCCTAACTCTGACAGAGTTAGCCAATAACCACTAGTAGTCACTAGCACAGATCCCGTGCCACCTTAGTACTACTAATCGTTGTCTTGTTCACCCAAGGCAGACATCACGATGACCTAAGTCCATTTCCATCCCATGGAAAATCCTACGCTCAATCTCTGAAAATATCAGACAGTACTTTAGCGCAACCACTGGACTCACTATCCTTACCTCGTTCATTCAGAATGAACACCACGGCTCTTCAAGTCCAAGAAGAATAACTAAAGAATCCCAAAGATTTCCACAATCTTCTAACACTCTCCTGATCATATCCCTTGTTAATATTGTGCAACCCTTCAAGACTAAGGTAGCTTACCTCAATAATCCACCTGAACAACCACCAAGGTTTCACGGGTATAGGCCATGCTTCCCTTCACATCTTAAATAGTCATGTACAATCCTCAACGTCTGATATAATCCAATACTAATGAAGTCATTCATCATGGAGTAGTCCTCACATTCGAGTCGAAGTCTTAGAACAATATCCTATCCAAGTTCTTGGATAATTCCTATCACAAGGAAATTCTAACCACAACTCTGATGACAACCCCTAGTCATCGTTGGTAGAAATCCGTCCACCTACTAGATCCATGCATCTAGCAGTAATTCAAAGGTTAATACCTATCTACTCAAGGTACACACTCGTCAAGGAAATCCCTCCATGACTGGTTCCTACAGCAGAATACTCAAACTATATCTCTGGCACACCAGACGATATCGAACCATCGATATCAAACCTGATATCTAATCCAAGGTCATACCTCGTCGTGACTGTCACCAAATCAATAGACTGAGTAGCCTTCCCACCGCCATCTCCTGAAGCACAAGGCCCCCGGGTAACCTCTGAAGTACAAGGACTCCCAGAGTAATACTGGCATAGGGTCGCGCCCCATCACGTCTAGTCCTGGTCATAGTCCACAACTCTAGGCATATACTAGGCCTGGTATCCCGATGAAAACCCATAATCACAAGTCTCAACCTAATGAAGGTCAGACAGCCTGTTCTAAGGAAACAACCTAGAACAAAGCCCAAATGTTCTAAACCGAACAATATCCCTAATGCCTCTAGATGAGTCCACTCATTGCTGGTACTAACATAGTCCACTGACTAACTAGGTCAATCCTAGGAAAACTCCTAGACTAACCACAAGTCAAACAGTCACAGTCGGCTCACTCAAATCCCATGAGCTATAGCAGTTGAACACTAATCAACTAAAACAATGCCAATTCTAGCAAAATCACTCGCAATCATTCACGAATTGCTGGATAAATAAAACTTGTATCATTGCTTTCATTTATGTACAATTTCTCAATTACAATCCCATGTAATACATACATTATTCAAAATACAATGAAATGTACAATTGAACTTGAAATGATACAACCATAGTATGATGATTCATTACAACTGAAATACTGTTTACAACTACAACGATACAGTATTTAAATCATCGTACTAATCTTGTTCCTTGGGCATGAAGCTTCTAATCGACACACGCATCGATACAAGCATACTCCCGACCAAGTCTCTCTACATGTCCTCCTACGAAGAACTTCGAAGAAATGGCTCGTGATAGCTAACCAGCTATGCTCTGCGTCAGTGCATGTCAGTCGACCCCTTTTGCTCACGATCTACCTTCAGCGTTCTTCTTGTATTCATATCATGCTTTTGAACATGATGTTTCCCGTGTGCCTACCGAAAGCATCGATATCAGCATACCGGCAAAACCATGTACTGCATGAGGTTAAAGACCTTACGCTCGAAACCTGTCATGCCTTAAGCACTCGAGGCATTCCCTGGTAAAGGTCTATCTGACAATCTCTCCAACTACTAGTGGAGAATCTTCAGAGTAGTGTCATCATGGTACGGACGATACAGATGCAAGCATCAAGTGCGTCCCATCCAATCCTCTGCCACTGCCTCTAGCATCCGGTACTCGATCCAAAACTAGGATCCACCTGAGTAGAAATCTCGAAAACTCGGACATGATCCATCACTCCTGTCCACACTTGCTGGAATCCCATAAGCCAAATTTTCAGAAATCCTGCCGATGATGATACTCTCTGGGCAAACTAATTGCCGCAACATCACCTCTTCCAAGGTCTCATCCATCCTATAAGGATAACCCAAATTCTCATTACTATATCCCAAGTCTCTTGCATGCATATGCTCTGATACCAATAAATGTAGCGACCCTACCCGGATCCGCTACCTAATCAGAGTTATGAGCATAATTAAACATGCATCAAATAAATCGCTGCGGAAGACTTAAATAAAAAAAGACCGGCAGAATACAACCGGTTAAACCAATTCGATTAATACAACCAAATGGAATAAATAGTCTAAAGGCAAAACCTACAGCTAATCCTGCTGTCTTCACTGGTCACTGGCTACTCCAAGCTCCGGGTGCTCAATTCTGCACCTACACCTACACCTTCCCCATCGAATAGGGTGTCCAAATACACAGAAAAGACTGGACGTGAGCTCTAAGCTCAATACGAAAGCACTGGTAAAACATAAAAATATGACGCATGCAAATGATAGGGTATCCATATCTGGAATAACTGTATGTAACTGCTCAGTAATGGCGCCTAGGACATGAGTGGTACAACCCGGGGAGCAAACCCTGTGTACACTGCTCATTCCTACAGGACGTGGACTGTGTCCCCCGATGCTAGCCACCCATGACCCATCAGTCACTGGGCCCTAGACATCAACCATCCTAAAAAGGCTGAGTGGCCCTACATGGCTCATCTCAAAAGATGGACAGAAACAATATGATATGCACATGCTGCATAATAATATGACACACAAATGCAACATATAAGCATGTAAACCCGCTGGCTATCTCAGTCAGTACTTACGTACCTTACTACAGGCAGTCCTAGTAGTCCCACTCTAGGTTCCCAGCCTATCATCAACTCTACAATGCAAATATCCATGCATCATTATTTAAGCTCTAAAAGCCTTAACTAAGCTATTGCATACTCCTAAATAATTTAAGGAGACCATAGCTATACCTGCGTCCGTCGTCAGCCCTTTGCTGTCGATAGCCTCAAAACTAGGCCACAGCTCCGCTGCGACGCCTGGATCACTATGCCACTTTCGGATTCCTCATTGGATGCCTAGAACACCCTAGATCTGAGTTAGAAGGCTTAGGAATCAGAGAGAAGAGAGGGAAAGGTGCATTTGAAAATGAAATCTCGGCCCCCTATTTATAGACGGAGTTCGGAGCCTCCGAACCCGGTTCAGAACGTCCGAACACGATCGGAACCTCCGATCCCATCTTCGGAGCGTCCGATCGCCCAATATTACGTCAGCCATGACGTCACCTTGCTGACATAAGCAATGACGTGTGCCCTGGTCCCGATCGTAACGTCCGATCTCACCGACGGAGCTTCCGATCCACTTCAGAGCCTCCGATCCTGAGTTCGGATCCTCCGAACCTGTTCGGAGCCTCCTGACTTGGTTTGGAGCTTCCGAACCCTCCGGATCCTCAGGACCTTCTCGGCTATTTTCGAGTGTCCTGAATCCATTTCTGGACTCCGTTAACCCATTTGGAATTTCCTTAATCATGTTTTACTTAATCTAAACATGATTACATGATTAATTACTCATTAATCATCAATTTTGGATACGAGTTACTACAGTATAGCCCCCAAAATGTCTAAACAAAAAGAGCTGTTTTTCCCGCTGAAATCAAAGTTGGCTCAAGATGAATGCATAAGAAACATAAAACATAAGCCACATAAAAAAAGCTCAATAAATCAACAAAATACGAGTTCCACATACTAGAACAAGTATTGGTGCAAGTATGTTATTTTAAGGGAAACTCGAGAACCAACTGTCCCGAGTATGCTATCCTGCTAACGATGACAGCTTTTACCTTTCAATGAAATAGCTCCAACTCTTGATATGCTACAATAAAAAGGTTATATCAAAACTATACAACCTAACCACAACAACGGCTCAAGTAATCTCTTTACCGTTCTTCGTCCAATCTCTTAGACGATCCAATGTTGTCAACACCGGGCTCAACAACTACAAACGAATCTGTACGGAGACAAAAGATGATTAGCAACGACGATCAAACTCAATAGCCAAGTTTCAACAACTCAAAACGGTTCGAAATTTCTAAAACTCAAACCGGCGGCATAACGGCTATAAACTGCACAGATCGAAAATGCAGACAACAGTATATCAACAATACTAAGTCATTACAATTCTAAGACAACAATAACAAGGCAATTCTAACACATCTCAAAATATCATTTTCGAAAATAGGCTTCCAAAAATCATAACAATTCTGAACGTCGCTCTATTTCAATAACGAAAGATAATAAACGATCAGAACTCTGCCAAGAACAACATACTCAAATCTCAATCGATTCTAAAAACATCCAAAAAATAGAATGTATCTGATCGTAGAAAAACTTACGATATAACGGAGCTCTTGCTGCAGTGATCGCTAATCTGCCTTCAGAATTTAATTCCAACGGACGGATCGAGCTCGGACTGAATTTCCAAAGCTTGGAGTCACGTTTGGGCGCCTTCAATGGAGTCTAAGCGTGTTGGGGAAGAGAAAGAGATGATAAGATTTGTCAACCAAGTGTAGATAATATATAAAATCCACTATTTGCATTTTAGTCCCTGAAATTTCCAAAATTTGCAAAATAGACCCTGATCAAATTCAAGTCGGCTCTTGAACTCTGGAAACTTTGATTATCACAAATAAGCTCAATTAAGATAAAATCGGGGTGTTACACAAGTGTTGACGATGCTCCTCCAGACGGCGAGAGTAGATCAGTATGTTATCTATGAAAACTATGACAAACAGATCCAAGAATGGTTGAAACACTCTGTTCATCAAATCCATGAACACTGCTGCTGGTGCATTGGTCAACCCAAATGGCATTACCAAGAACTCGTAGTGGCCATAGCGAGTCCTGAATGCTGTCTTCTGCACGTCCCCATCCCTCACTTATAGTTGGTGGTAGCCTGATCGCAGATCGATCTTAAAACACCACTGCTCCTTGAAATTGGTCGAACAAATCTTCTATTCTTGGAAATGGATACTTGTTCTTCACTGTAACTTGGTTCAGCTCCCTGTAGTCAATGCACAATGTAGTGACCCAAACCCGGATCCACTACTACGCAGTGTTAAAAGCTTAATTAAGCATGCAATAAACATAATCAGAGATAAGCGGCGAAAACTCAAATAAATGTTGTCCCAACAGAATACAACCGGTAAAATACTATTCCAATTATACAACCCAATGGGAAATAAATCAATAATCAACCTAGCTACTACTCCTATAGCTTTGCTTGGTCACCACCCAATCCGAAGTCCTGGTGGAGCACCTGCAACTGCCCCGTCAAATGGGGTGTCCAGAAAACATAAAAAACACTGGACGTGAGCACTAAAGATCAGTACGAGAGTACGAATATACACATGTTAAGAATGAAAATACAAATGCATATGAATGGGCATTGGGAACCTATCAGAGATAGAATACTGCATAGTCAAAAGCTCCATGGTATGTAACATGCTGGGCCCTTGCATCAAGAGGTGGCTCCCATACCACAAGAACCGTGGATATAACCGGATCCAAATCCATGAAATCCATCCACTAACATATACGGGGCTGAGCGACCCCTACTACGGCTATGCAATCAAGGCACAAAGCTCAACGTGTAAATGCATGCAGCATAATATCCATGGAATAACGAATGCACATATAATCAATGCCACATGAACATGCAAACATAGAATATATATATATTCTATTAGGCTATCTCGGATAATACATCCGTACCTTACTAAAGACAGTTCTAAAAGCATCCCTCTAGATTCTAAGCCTATCATCAGCTCTACAATGCAAAGTACCCATGCATCATTAACCATGACCTAAAAATCCTTAACTAAGCTATTGCATACTTTTAAATATTTTTAAGAAGCCAAAGTTATAACTAGGTCCATCGTCAGTCCGCTGATGGTGATGGCCCCCAAAAATTAAGCACAGCTCTGCTACTATCCCCGTAGCACCTTGCCACTTCCGACCCTTCAGTATGACGCCTAGAACGCCCCTAAAAGCTTAAAATAATAGCTAAGATAAGAGAGGAGAGGAGAGGAATTGGTGCACTAAAAAAAATGAGCTCGGCACCCCCTTAAATAGACCGCAATCGCGTCTGATCACACGTTCGGAGCCTCCGATCTTGATCGGAGCATCCGATCCCTACGTACAAACTCCCTCGGCCAACCACGTGTCTAGCTTCTTGAGGAAGCCTGCCGATAGCAGTTCGGAGCCTCCGATCTCCCTTTAGATCATCCAATCCTTTATGTCACTACTTACATAATACTTCAAACATCTGGCCCTGTAACTGATCGGAGCGTCCGAACTCAACAGAGCTTCCGAACTATGGAGATTGGCTCCGATCTTGTTCGGACCTTCCGAACTGTGTTCGGAGCCTACGATCCCTCCGAAGACTCGGGACCCTTTTTGGCTACTGGATCCATTTTAGAACTCCTTAGACCCATTCTGTAACGCCCCGTTTTTATCTTAAATGAGTTTATTTGAGATAATCGGAGATTCCAGAGTTCAAGAGACGACTTTTATTTGATCAGGGACTACTTTGCAAATTTCGGAATTTTCAGGGACTAAAACGCAAAAAAATGGAATTGTTATAATATCTAGACTTTGACTAAGTCTCCCATTCTCCCTTCATCCCTCCCAAACGTTTCTCTTCCCCATTGAAGAACTCAACGTGAGTTTCAAGCTTTTGGATTTCCTCCCGAGCTCGATCCGTCCGTTAGAAATTATTTCTGAAGGCAGATTAGCGATCACGGCTGAGAGAGCTTCGTTATACCGTAAGTATTTCTCCGATCGGATATGTTTTGTTTTTCGGAGGTGGTTAGAATCGATTTAGATTCTATTATGTTGTTCCTGGCGGAGTTCTGATCGTTTATTATCTGTCAGTTTTGAATTAGAGCGACGTTCGGATTTGTTATGAATTTTTGAAGGGATTTTCGAAAAAGTGAGTTTTGTGATTTGTTGGAATTGGATTGTTATGGTTGAATGTTGATTGATATGAGTTGCTTAGAGTGATATTATGCTGTTTGCATTTTCGGTTAGTTGAATTTATAACCGTTATGCCGCCGGTTTGAGATTTTGGAAATTGGAGATTCGTTTGAGTTTTTGGGAGTTGCTCGTTTTGAATGGATTGATATTGGATTGATTTTATCTCCGCAGATTAGTTGAAGATCGTGGAGTTCCGAATTGGCAACTTTCGAATCGTTGAAGAGTTGATCGAGGTTTGGTATCGAGTTGATCCATCCTCGAAAGTTGAATTGAATTATCTTTATCGTTGAACTTGATTTGGAATGGAATTTTGATTTGGAATTCTTGTATCGTTGTTGTTTCCAGGTTTGGAGCATCGACGTTGTTGAAAAGAGGTATAAGATGACTTGGAATGGAATGGAACGAATGACTCGAATCCGACTTGATTCGAGTGTTCCGGAAAAATCACATACTTGCATGTTAATTGATTATTTGAGTTATGTTGCATTGCATTCATATTGAGCATATGAACCCTGATTTGAATAGCGGGCAGGACGGCCCTTTTGATGATAGACGTTTTGGGAATTATATTGTGAGTGGCCTGGGTGTAGCTGTTTCACCTATTGCTAGCATACTCCTTATAGTTGCACCAAAGTCTAGAGGATGGAGATACGTAGCACCACCTCGATCGGGAGAGTCGGTGAGTTGTTTACGTGATCTCGTCCTCGGGATCCCAAAAGCAAAAGCTGAAATGTTTTGATTATCCGACTTGATAATCTCAGATTTAAAGACATGCATTGCATTTATGCATATGAATTGAGTTTTAGACATGCTTGTGGAATTGCATGGTTGTTATTTGAATATGTAGAAGATGATGCATTTCGTTTGAGATGTTTTTATGATATTGCATGTTTGTCTCTTTTACTGGGAATATTATTCTCACCGGATTATCCGGCTGTTGTCTTGTCTTTGTATGTGTGCTTGGCAACAGGTGGGGCAGGACCGAGTCAGAGATCGCATGGCTAGGTGGTCGAGTTGATCGCCTTGTTATTGTAGAAGTCGAATTTGAAATCGAACTTAGATTGTATTCAAACTCGATTTGTATTTTGGATTTTGGAACTTAGAATTGATGCATGTTCTACTCTTTCTTGTAATTGAATACTTCGTTGTTGGAAAAGTGTTAGTTGGATCATGTCGGAGCCTTTCCGGGTGTTGGATTGCACTTTTGGAGCCTTATTTTGAGCTAAAACAGCAGGCCATGCGCGCCCGCGCGTTCTGCTCCCTTTCCCGGAGGCCCGGGCAGGGCTGTATGCGCGCCCGCGCCTCGGGTGGCGCGCCCGCGCGTCACCATGTGTAAAAAAAAAAAAAAAAAAAAAACTTTGCTTTTAATCTTAGATCTTGTATGCGTAATTATTGTTTATTCTGAGATTAGATGATTAGAATCGAGGTCTCACACATTCGAAAATCCCTTAATCATGTTTTAATTAATCAAAACATGATCACTTGATTAATTATCAATTAATCATAAATATGGATACGGGTTACTGCGTTATCCCCCCTTAAAAGATTTCGTCCTTGAAATCTAGGGTAACTCTCGAGAACGTAACATAATCCCAACCTTTCATCTACACTGGTAGATATGATTGGAAACATCTGGTCAAATAACTTTCGACGATCCAGACCTCGCTAAAACCTACAATGGTCTAGCCCTCAGTGAATCACATCGAGTGTAGTGACCCTTACCCGGATCACCTACTAAACAGAACTTAGGCATGCAATTAACTTAATTAAACAGATATCAGAATAAAACTGCGGAAACCAATAACATTATACAATCCCAAGTAAAGGAATCTGTAATTATCCAATAATATACAACCAAATCGAATAGCTGTATAAACCCAAACAACAGTAATAAAACCTAGACGAAGCTCCAGCTGGCCAACCACTGACTAGCCACTCCTGGATCCACCCTCCTCGTCCAATCGCAAACCTGCCCCATGGAATAGGGTGTCCAGAAAATACAGAGTACGAGACGTGAGCATACAACGCTCAGTGCGAGAGTATGAGTATAAATGCATGCAAAGTGAACTCCCTATAGACTCGAGGTCAAGGATCAGATAACAGAGACAGACCGGGCCCTGGTATGTAGCACGCTGTGCCGTCGCTTCAGGAGGTGGCTCCCATACCGAGATAATCGTGGATACGCCGGACCCAAATTGATGGAAGTCCATCCACTAACAGGATAGGGTACTACCCTACTAACAGACATCTCGAAGGAGATACAGCAAGATGCAAATGAATGCAGCATAATATCATGGCATATAAATCATGCAGTCATATAATACATGCATACTCAGTCAGGATATCTCGAACAGTACTTTCGTACCTCAAAACAGTGAAAGCTCTACCAACTCTAGGTCCACGCGTATAGTCTGCTCTACACTGCCAAATGATACCACTATCATCAAAGTACTCTAAAAGCCTTAACTAAGCTATTGCATACTCCTAAATATTTATAGGAAGCAAAAGCTATACCTTCGTCCGTCGTTAGCCCTTTGATGTCGATGCCTCCAGAACTTGGGCACGACTCCGCTACGACTACCGAACGCCTCTCCGACCACCGGACCAAGCCTAAGAAGACTAGAACAGCTCCAAAAGGACTAGAAAGGAAAGGAGAACTCGGAATTGGCAAATGAAAGTGAAGTCTCGGCCTTCTATTTATAGACAACGATCGGAACTTCCGATCCTTGATCGGAACGTCCGAACCTCGATCGGAACGTCCGATCCTGTCATCGGAGCTTCCGAAGATCCTGATCTGCCACGTGTCAAAATATCACTTGTTGACTCCGGATAGGGGTGATCGGAGCTTCCGGTCCTGATCGGAGCTTCCGATCCAACCACACGTCATGCCTGACGTAATAACATCGGTGCCTCCGATCGCTCATCGGAGCTTCCGATCGTGCCTTCGGAGCTTCCGATCCGTCCGATACCTAATTCAATTAATTAGCATTAATCCTTTAATTACTCAATTAGGGCACGGGCTACTACATTCTCCCCCACTTAAGATATTTCGTCCTCGAAATCAGATCTTAAGTACCGAATGCAAATACAGAAATCAGAACATTCTTTATTCAAATCAAACGTTTACAGAGTTTGCAACTGAATACAACTTAAAGAATGAAATCAAAACAACTCAGGATGGTCTTTACGCATCCTGTCCTCAAGCTCCCAAGTAGCTTCCTCAGTGCCTCGGCGCTGCCACTGAACTAAAACCAAAGGAATGACTTTGTTTCGTAAAACCTTATCCTTATAATCAAGGATGCGAAGAGGTTTCTCAACATAAGTCAAATCCTTGTCTACCTGAACCTCAGATCGCTGCAGAATATGAGATTCATCCGCCACATACCGTCGCAACAGAGATACGTGGAACACGTCGTGAATGCTGGATAGATGCGGTGGCAATGCTAGTCGATAAGCCAAATCGCCAATACTCTCCAAGATCTCAAACGGACCGATAAATCTGGGAGACAACTTGCCCTTAAGGCCAAATCCGAGAATCTTGCGGAAAGGTGACACTCTCAGAAACACTTTCTCCCCGACCTCGAACTGCAAGGGCCTACGCTTGATATTAGCATAACTGGCCTGACGATCCTGGGCAGTCTTAATCCGTTTCTTGATCTGATCAACAATGTCTATCGCCTGCTGGATAAACTCCGGTCCTTCAGCCTGTCTCTCCCCCAATTCTTCCCAGAAGAGTGGAGTACGACAACGTCGCCCATACAACGCTTCAAAAGGTGCCATCCCAATACTAGTGTGATAGCTTGTTGTAAGCGAACTCGATCAACGGCAAATGTTCCTGCCAGGCTGAACCAAAATCCATGACGCACGCTCTAAGAATATCCTCTAACGTACGGATAGTGCGCTCTGACTGACCATCAGTCTCTGGATGATAGGATGTACTCAAACTGAGAGTAGTACCCATCGCACGCTGAACACTCCCTCAAAATCTAGAAGTAAACCTGGGGTCCCGATCACTGACAATGCTCACAGGCACTCCATGAAGTCGGACGATCTCCTGAATGTACATCCGTGCCATGCGATCCACAGAGTACTCTCGGCTATAGGCAATGAAATGCGCTGACTTGGTGAGTCGGTCTACCACAACCCAGATAGCATCACAGTTCCTCGGGGATACCGGCAAATGGGTCACAAAGTCCATAGTGATAAACTCCCATTTCCATTCAGGAATAGGCAGACTGTGAAGCAATCCTCCAGGTCGTCGGTGCTCTGCCTTGACCTGTTGACACACCAAACATCTCAAAACAAACTGATAAACACTGCGTTTCATTCCCTTCCACCAGAAACGAGTACGTAGATCCTTGTACATCTTGTTGCTCCCAGGATGAATACTCAACTTAGTGCGATGTGCCTGAGATAAAATCTCCTCTCGCAACTCTTCATCCTGTGGAATCACAAGCCTACCAGACAAACACAGAAAGTCATCTGACTGATAATGAAATCCAGACGAGCTACCCTCGTTAGCTAGACGAGCTAAACGCTGGGTCTTTGAATCAGACATCTGAGCATCTCGGATCCGCAAATACAAGGCTGGCTCAGATAATATCGCAAACATCTGGATACTCTGCATACCTTTCTTATGCTTGAAGGTAAAACCTGAAGTACAACAGTCACTGATCGCACTAGACATCGAACAAGTCTGAAGTGCGAATAGTCGCACCTTGCGACTCAAAGCATCAGCGGTGAGATTAGCAGCTCCCGGATGGTACTTAATCTCGCAATCATAGTCCTTTAGCAAGTCCATCCAACGTCTCTGCCTCATGTTCAACTCCGCCTGAGTGAACAAATACTTGAGACTCTTATGGTCGGTGAAGATCTCAAATTTCTCGCCATAAAGATAATGACGCCAGATCTTCAAAGCGAACACAATGGCTGCCAATTCCAAATCATGGACTGGGTAGTTGTCCTCGTGAAGCTTCAGCTGTCTAGAAGCGTATGCGATCACATGCCCATTCTGAGTCAGGACACAACCTAACCCCTGAAGAGTAGCATCCGTGTAAACTACATACCCTCCAAATCCTGACGGTAATGCCAACACCGGCGCAGAAGTCAACCGCCGTTGAAGCTCACGGAAATTCTCCTCACACTCGGAGGACCACTCAAAATCCACACCCTTGCGGGTAAGCTGCGTCAACGGTCGAGCTAACTGAGAGAAGTTCAGAATGAAGCGACGATAATACCCTGCTAGACCCAGAAAACTACGGATCTCAGCAACTGTCGTCGGACGCGACCAATTAAGTACCGCTTCAATCTTGCTTGGATCAACAGAAATCCCCTCCCTGGATATGATATGGCCAAGAAAAACCACTCTATCCATCCAGAACTCACACTTGCTCAGCTTGGCGTACAATTGCTCATCTCGAAGAGTCTGCAGTACCAACCGCAAGTGAGAAACATGCTCTTCCGTATTACGCGAATAAACCAGGATGTCGTCAATGAAGACCACGACAATGCAGTCTTGGCTACGTCCTGATCACGGACTCTCAACTGATGATACCCAGATCTCAAGTCAATCTTGGAGTAAATTGATGTGCCCTGCAGCTGGTCAAACAAGTCATCAACACGAGGCAACGGATACTTGTTCTTCACAGTGACTCGATTCAGCTGCCGATAGTCAATGCACAGCCGCATCGACCCATCCTTCTTCTTTACGAAGAGAATAGGAGCTCCCCAAGGAGATACACTAGGACGAATGTACCCCTTGTCCAAAAGATCCTGTAGCTGATTCTTTAACTCACGCATCTCTCATGGAGCCAGACGATACGGTGCTCTAGAAATAGGCGAAGTACCCGGCATCAACTCTATGCCAAACTCGACTTTCCTAGTAGGAGGAAAACCCGGAATCTCATCAGGAAACACATCTGGAAATTCATCCACAACAGGAATGCTCTCTATCCCAATACTCTCAGCGGACAAATCAACTGCATAGATAAGGTAGCCTTCCCCGCCAGACTCCAAAGCTCGACAGGCTCTCAAAGCTGATACCAAAGGCATCGGGGGTCGCGCTCCCTCACCATAGAAAAACCAACTCTCACTTTCTTCCGGATGAAAGCGTACTAATCTCTGATAGCAGTCCACTGAAGCTCGATAGGTAGTCAGCACATCTATTCCCAGAATGAAATCAAAGTCGTCCATCGCCAGGACCATGAGATTCGCTAACAGAATATTCCCTTCGAACTCTAAAGGGCAACCCATCACTAGATGCTTAGCCAAAGCAGATTGGCCCGTCGGAGTAGAAACATACATTACTACGTCTAGTGCAATGCATGGTAACTTATGCCTCTTAACAAAACGTGCAGAAATGAAGGAATGAGATGCACCAGTGTCAATAAGTACAAGAGCAGGTATACCATAAAGCATAAATGTACCTGCAATGACTTTCTCATTCTCCTCCACAGCCTGATCATGTCTCAGGGCAAACACTTGGCCAGAAGCTCGTGGCCTCAAATGAGAACTCCCAGCAGACTGTCCCTGCGACCTCTGCTGTACGGTAGCCTGAGAACCCGATCCTGAACCAGAACCAGAACCACCTCCCCCAGACAGTGGACAATCCCTCCGGATATGACCAGTCTCTCCACAACGAAAACAAGCTCCAGAAGCTCTGCGACACTTGTCGGATGGATGGTTCTTCCCACAGTGATCACACTTGTCCTTCTTACCATAACGGACAATACCTCCAGAACCAGAGGAAGAATAAGATCCAGACTTCTTGAAAGTTTGGGCACGGGGACCCAAAGAACTAGCAGGCCTCGACTGAGGGAAAGACCTGTTCCGCCGAATGCTGTCCTCCGCCTGGTGACAACGGCTCACCAAGCCCTCATAGGACATGTCGTCGCCAACCGCCACACGGTCATGGATCTCAGGGTTAAGGCCCTGAAGGAACAGATTATACTTCATCTCTGAGCTATCAGCAATCTCGGGGCAATAGGATAACAGATCAAAGAACCTCTGCTGATACTCATCGATAGACATGGCTCCCTGTCGCAGACTCAGTAGCTCGCCTGCCTTCGACTGTCGGAGTGCAGGAGGAAAATACCGCTTTTGGAAAGCTATGCGGAACTCGGCCCAGGTGGCCACTCCTCTCGCCGCAACAAAAGGTGCAGAAGTAAACCTCCACCACCTGCGCGCACGCCCATCCAGAAGATAGCCAAGGGTCTCCATCTTCTGCTCATCGGTGCATTGGAAAGTCTGAAAAGTCGTCTCCATGCGGTCTAACCAGTTCTCCGCATCCTCCGGAGACTCACCTCCAACTAAGGGCTTGGGAACCATAGCTAAGAATCGACGCACAGTGAAACGCTCGTCGTCATGATGACGATGACTCCGTTCTCGACGAGGCTCTCGGTCGGCATCACCCCAACGCCCACCAACACTGCCATGAGAACTCTGGTCGTCACGATTTGACATCTACAAAAATACCTCAAGATGAGACTAAATCCCAAGAAATCTTTTGCATGCTCTGATACCATAAATGTAGTGACCCTTACCCGGATCACCTACTAAACAGAACTTAGGCATGCAATTAACTTAATTAAACAGATATCAGAATAAAACTGCGGAAACCAATAACATTATACAATCCCAAGTAAAGGAATCTGTAATTATCCAATAATATACAACCAAATCGAATAGCTGTATAAACCCAAACAACAGTAATAAAACCTAGACGAAGCTCCAGCTGGCCAACCACTGACTAGCCCCTCCTGGATCCACCCTCCTCGTCCAATCGCAAACCTGCCTCATGGAATAGGGTGTCCAGAAAATACAGAGTACGAGACGTGAGCATACAACGCTCAGTGCGAGAGTATGAGTATACATGCATGCAAAGTGAACTCCCTATAGACTCGAGGTCAAGGATCAGATAACAGAGACAGACCGGGCCCTGGTATGTAGCACGCTGTGCCGTCGCTTCAGGAGGTGGCTCCCATACCGAGATAATCGTGGATACGCCAGACCCAAATCGATGGAAGTCCATCCACTAACAGGATAGGGTACAACCCTACTAACAGACATCTCGAAGGAGATACAGCAAGATGCAAATGAATGCAGCATAATATCATGGCATATAAATCATGCAGTCACATAATACATGCATACTCAGTCAGGATATCTCGAACAGTACTTTCGTACCTCAAAACAGTGAAAGCTCTACCAACTCTAGGTCCACGCCTATAGTCTGCTCTACACTGCCAAATGATACCACTATCATCAAAGTGCTCTAAAAGCCTTAACTAAGCTATTGCATACTCCTAAATATTTATAGGAAGCAAAAGCTATACCTTCGTCCGTCGTTAGCCCTTTGATGTCGATGCCTCCAGAACTTGGGCACGACTCCGCTACGACTACCGAACGCCTCTCCGACCTCCGGACCAAGCCTAAGAAGACTAGAACAGCTCCAAAAGGAGTAGAAAGGAAAGGAGAACTCGGAATTGGCAAATGAAAGTGAAGTCTCGGCCTTCTATTTATAGACAACGATCGAAACTTCCGATCCTTGATCGGAACGTCCGAACCTCGATCGGAACGTCCGATCCTGTCATCGGAGCTTCCGAAGATCCTGATCTGCCACGTGTCAAAATATCACTTGTTGACTCCGGATAGGGGTGATCGGAGCTTCCGGTCCTGATCGGAGCTTCCGATCTAACCACACGTCATGCCTGACGTAATAACATCGATGCCTCCGATCGCTCATCGGAGCTTCCGATCCTATTCGGAGCTTCCGATCGTGCCTTCGGAGCTTCCGATCCGTCCGATACCTAATTCAATTAATTAGCATTAATCCTTTAATTACTCTATTAGGTCACGGGCTACTACATCGAGACTTCCAAAGTCGGCCTAGAACTCAGTTTCCTATTATGACCTTATATACATTTTCAATAATCCAGGCTAACTCTGAATCCTACCTTATGAAAATTGTCTTATTCTTCGCAATTTTGCTAGAACTGTGAAAACATCACTGACCACTGTCAGCAATTCAACCCGCTCATTCACTCTTATAAATATGGAATCCGAGGCTCACTTTCAACCTTATCATTCACTCTTCTTCCTCTCGTTTCTAGCCATTTTCTAGTCAGATCCAGGGATTTCTAGGAATCCTATTGGGAATCCAAAAGTAGCGGAGCGATCTCGATGTCGTAGCGGAGTTGTACCTAAGTTTTGAGGTAGTCTACATTAACGGGCTAACGACGGATGAAGGTATAACTTTGGTACCCTAAACATAAGGGAGTATCTATTAGCTAAGTTAAGGCTTTTAGATCATTATAAGTGATATAGTGGTTATTGCTTATAGGCCTGGATTTTGAGTACCTGGACTGCTAGACTTCTAGAGTACTTGGGTTTTCTGCATAGAGGTACGGACATATTATCTGAGATACCAGGTTGAATATACATGTATTGTGTTTGCATTTTTTATGTGCCATTATTATGTGCATTGATATTATGCGACATGCATGTACACGTTGAGCTTTATGCCTTGCTTTGCATAGCCTGTAGTTGGGTTCTCTCAGCCCTGTATTTTAGTGGATGATTTTCCATGGACTTGGAACTGGTATATCCACGGTTGTATAGTATGGGAGCCGCCTCCTGATGCGACGGCCCAGCGTCCTACACAATATGGCGCCTTGTGTCACGCCCCGAAACCGGGCCTACTTGAAATCGACGTTATTTAACATTTGTACATTAAACAACCAGCCTTAGAAGTACAGATTTCAAAATACAAACTAGTCTATTCATTCATAATAGGGAATTTCATTGTTCTTACAACTTCAAATCATACAGATCAATAATTTGTCTAACAAACGCAGCGGAATAAGAGATAACTAAAAACATCAACTAGCTTATTTTCTTCACCAGCCCCAAAACTGGTTTTGTTCTTCATCCTCCAATTCTTCTTCTTTCTTATCTGAAAGGGTGGTTCAAGGTGGGTGAGTGATATGGGTGTCACTCAGTAAATGGGGGAAATCCCGCGTAAAAACAATTCCAGACTTATGCATTCATACTGAACTGAACATCCTTATATTTTCAAAAACAGAATACATAACATGCACTGATTTAAATTATTGAATTTTGTGGCTAACTGATATCAGTCCCTTATATGGTATTCCTCTAAAGGGTGAGGCCAAAAATCAGAAATAACAGAATTCAGATATGTTCGGAATATATACTCCTACCACTAATTCACAAGTATCAGTACAGTAACAAAAATCAGAGTTTTTCAAAAGTTCAGACATTATCATGAAAAATCTTATTTTCTCAAAAAATGAAAGCCCACTTACTGATTCCCACGAGAATAAATTGGATGCTTTGGACAGGACCTTAACTCGAAATTGGATGACACCTCAGACAGGACTTTTAACAGCACTCTTGATCGACTACTCGGTTGAATACAAACTACTTAGGTTCAAAAATTGGGCAGAATCTCGACCACTATAGCTACTAAATTTTTAGAGAAGTGGAGAGAAAATCTTGTGTTTGGTGTATCTAATTCCTTCAACTCTGAGGTCTATTTGTAGGTGAGGTTTCGTAGAAGGTTAAAGGACACTCTTAATGGTCATAAAAGTCCTTAATCATGTCCATAGTGATTAGGAATATAAATGAACCGAACTGTTTGCGAGCTATTCGGAGCTCGGCTCGTGAAAAAGCTCGTTCGGGCTCGTTCGTTAAGCTTATTGAGCCGAGACCGAGCTCAATTTTGAGCTCGAAAATTTTAACGAGTCGAGCCCGAGCTTAAGGATGTTCGGCTCGTTAGCTCGTGAACATGTTCGTTAATAGGCTCGGAAGCTCGATCTCGAGCTCGGCTCGTTTAGGTGGCTCATTAGCTCGGGCTTGGGCTCGGCTCGTTTAATGGCTCGTTAGCTCGGCTCATTTAATGGCTTGTTAGCTCGGCTTATTTAGTGGCTCGTCAGATCGGGCTCGAGCTCGGCTCGTTTAGTGGCTTGCGAGCTCGGGCTTGGACTTGGGATTGGATAGTTTAGTGGCTCGTCAGCTTGAGCTCAGGTTCTGGATCGAGCCTGACTCATTTTTTTGGCTTGTGAAAATATATTAATTTATATAGTTTCTCGAACTCGGCTGGTTTAGTTATTTATATGCTCATTGAGTAAATTTAAATCTATAATATTTTAAAAATTAAATTAAATATTCCTAGAAAAAACTTGTTTTTTTTAAATAATAAAATTTTGATTTGTATTTGAAATTTATATCAAAGTATTGATATGATATAATAAATTTATTTGTTTTTAAAATATTATTGTAAAAATTATTAATATTGTTTTTACATATATATGCACACGAAAAATTTGTTTGAAATTATAAAATTGTGATAACATCATATCAAATTTTCAATTTTAAAACAAAAATTAGTATATTGTAATAAATAGAAAATTGCTGATAAGTGATAACATCTAATCAAATATAAAATAAAATTTTTATATTAGCATATATTTCATTTATATAAATGTTAATGATATGGAGACACAAAATTAACTGAAATAAAAAATTAGTTATAATATTCGATCAAATTTCAAATTGTGAAACCAAATTCATAATATCATTACAGATATAATTTATGGATATTTTCACATATATATGGATACAAAAAAGTTAAGTGTAATTAAAAAATAATGATAATATTTAATCAAATTTAAAATTTTTATAGAAAAAATAGATACATTATTATGCATCTATATCGTTTGTGAATATTTTTGCACACAAAAACTAGTTAAAATAAAAAATAGTGACAATATTATATCAAATTTTGAACCAAAAAACATATATTTGATTATGTTTATTTCTTTTATTGGTAATTACGTTTTAGTAATAATTATATATATATATATATATATATATATATATATTTATATATAAATTTGGTATCGTACGGACAACAATCTTAAGCATTTACATGGACAACAACTGATGTAACACTTTGTACATTCAATTAGTTATTGTTACATGAGTTGTTAACCAACTAGGTGTCTATGATTGTCAAGTAAAAGTTTAAGGTAGAACACAAAATATCTTAAATTTTAATATTAAATAATATTTTTTTTATTTTAGATTATAATTTTATGACATACTTCGGGTTATATTAACAAAATAATACAACCCTAATCAAATGGAAGGTATATAGGTTTATAATTTATATTGTATTTAGTAATTTTGTTTACAAAAATACATGCATGTATATAGCCATGAAAATACATGAACAATTTTTTTCATTCATTTTATACATTTTCTTTTAATGATATTATTATCTATGTGAAGAAAAAATTAGGTATATATAATTGAGATGAAAAGATTATGATAAAAATCATATCACACATTGGTATAATTAAATCATTATATATAATTAAAAGAATTTGTGCAATAATAATATCATTTCATTGGTATAGGTAATAAAAATAAGCTTATCAATTATCAAACAAATTATAAAACCAAATTTTATTATGATTAAAACTTAAAAGTTAAAAATATGAATTCACTCTTGTTAAATAATATGATGTTTATATGTGACCATTAGAATTATTATGTAGAATGATGTTTTAAAACTATGTCACCACATAGGTGTCCATAAATTTGTGGTAGACTGAAGTTTTTGTTAAAATATTTTCAAAACTTATTTTAATATTTTCATAAATTTAGATGCAGACAACGACTTAATACATCATTTGCGAATGGAATAACTCTTCAAAAACAACAACTTATTTTCAGAAATTGTTTTTCATAATTATAATAATTACCGATACGTTAGATACATACAAAATTATAAACGTGTCGTAATTTAAAATTACCGATAATTATAACAACTAATTAAAATTACCGATATTTATAACAACTAATTTAAATTACAAACGTATTTTAAAAAATGGTCGTCGCATTCAATTTTATGCTTGCTTATATTACTTTGTGATACTAACTTTATTTTTTATATTGCATGATGATTTTTAATTTTTATTAGAGATAATGTTGCGAAGAATGTTGGTTGCAGGATGTATTTAATTTTTATTGGAGATGCAGTTTGCACTTTTCTAATGGTTTTTCTAATTTGGGTTTTTTATGTACTATGTAATGATGTTATATTGTTATTGTGTATCGTTATAGTGGACTGTTGCATATGACATACATTTGATAATTAATTTTATAGTTTTATTTATGTTTGTCATTTTTATTTTTTTAAGAAAAATTTAATTTTAGTTTATATAGAGATTTATATTTTGTATTTAAGCTTCACGAGTTTGAAAACGAGCTCGAGCCCGAGCCCAAGCCCACTTAACGAGCCAAAATACGAGCTTGATTAACGAGCCAATGAGCTTGAAAACGAGCACGTTTAACGAGTCAAACTCGAGCCATAATACGAGCTTGCTTAACGAGCCAGTTAAACGAGCCAACGAGCTTGAAAACGAGCTCGTTTAACGAGCCAAACTCGAGCCAGGCTCGTTTCATATGATAAATGAGCCGAGCCAAGCCCGAGCTTACAAATTCAATAAACGAGCCGAGCTGAGCTTTATTACAAAAGCTCGGCTGGAGCTCGAGCCGAGCCCGAGCCTCCACATATACCAAACGAGCCAAGCCCGAGCCTGATACTGTTCGGCTCGGCTTGGCTCGGCTCGTTTACATCCCTAATAGTGATCATTGATGGTGGGAGTTTCATGGTTTGTCCTTTGGCTTTCCAACTTATTGAGTTAAGGGCTACATTAATTGCGTTAATTAACCTTACATAACTATTGGTGTAAATGCATTTGAAACTGCATGCATGAAAATTCCTTGATCTTTACATTCCACCCTCCTTATTTGAAGTTTCGTCCTCGAAATTTGAATTAGCTTGGTCTCCAACTAATGCATTCATTGTAGAGAGGATTGCATTGGCCTTTTGTCGGAAATCAACAATCTTGGCACCTCTTTGCAATTTCTATCCCTAAAATTTACTGTCATCATATTCCGAGATTTCAATAGCATTATATCCTTGGAGTAAAAAATATCCTAATGATGTTGATTTATAACCAAAAATATTAAAATAACCTAAACTTCAACAATCAAGTCTTAAAATCCGTATCTATAATTTAATGAATGCTAGCTCCCAAATAATTCTGTATAAATTCAAAATAATAACTTAAATATTTCTATCGACCATGTACCTAAATAATAGTCCCAAAACTGACATAAATCTAAAATAACCATTCTAAAATTTCCTACTAACCTTAAAAATAATACTAGTTCCCAAGTGGTTCTTTCCCATTCTCAATCTTACTTACTAGTCCAAAAAATCATAGTTCCAAATTCACCATTTATCATAACACTAGTTTCCAAATGATTCATTCTCCTATATCTTATATACTAGTTCCCAAGTGAATCAATCTGGTTCTATATCTGATATACTAATTCCCAAGTCAATCATTTTCATTCTAAATCTTAATTCTCCGTCAAGATTATGAACCTGGCTGTCTCTGATACCACTTCAATGTCACGCCCCAAAATTGGGCCTAGTTGACATCGGAGTTATTTAACATTTTCACATTAAACAACCAGCCTCAGAAGTACAGATTTCAAAATACAAACCACTCTATTCATTCATAATAGGGAATTTCATTGTTCTTACAACTTCAAATCATACAGATCAATAATTTGTCTAACAAACGTAACGGAATAAGAGATAACTAAAAACATCAACTAGCTTATTTTCTTCACCAGCCCCAAAACTGGTTTTGTTCTTCATCCTCCAGTTCTTCTTCTTTCTTATCTGAAAGGGTGGTTCAAGGTGGGTGAGTGATACGTGTGTCACTCAGTAAATGGGGGAAATCCCGCATAAAAACAATTCCAGACTTATGCATTCATACTGAACTGAACATCCTTATATTTTCAAAAACAGAATACAAAACATGCACTGATTTAACTTATTGAATTTCGTGGCTAACTGATATCAGTCCCTTATATGGTATTACTCTAAAGGGTGAGGCCGGAAATAAAAATAATAGAATTCAGATATGTTTGGAATATATACTCCTACAACTAGTTCACAAGTATCAGTACAGTAACAAAAATCAGAGTTTTTCAAAAGTTCAGACATTATCATGCAAAAGCTTATTTTCTTAAAAACCGAAAGCCCACTTACCTGATTCCCACGAGAATAAATTGGATGATTTGGACAGGACCTTAACTCGAAATTGGATGACACCTCAGACAGGACTTTTAATAGCACTCTTGCTCGACTACTTGGTTGAATACAAACTACTTAGGTTCGAAAATTCGGCAGAATCTTGACCACTATAGCTACTAAATTTTTAGATAAGTGGAGAGAAAAGCTTGTGTTTGGTGTATCTAATTCCTTCAACTTTGAGGTCTATTTGTAGGTGAGGTTTATTAGAAGGTGAAAGGACACTCTTAATGGTCATAAAAGTCCTTAATCTGTCCATAGTGATCATTGATGGTGGGAGTTTCATGGTTTGTCCTTTGGCTTTCCAACTTCTTGAGTTAATGCCAACATTAATTGTGTTAATTAACCTTACATAACTATTGGTGTAAATGCATTTGAAACTGCATGCATGCAAATTCCTTGATCTTTACACTTTGACTGAGCATTTTTTTGGATAGGTTTCCAGTACCCATCATATTACATATGCTTGCATGATATATGTTTATTCGTACATCTGTACTGAGTGTTAGGCTCACGTCCAAGTGTTTTGTGTTGGACACCCTATTTCATGGGACAAGACTGAGGTTGTACGGACCCGGGGGCAGCGGTCGTTGAGCTGCGGTGGTTGCGTGGCGAGTCTACCTTGCAAATGTTTTAGGGATAACTTTTCAGTACTTTTCGATGGGGTTGTATAATATTTTATAATTGACCCGGTTTTTCCATTGGTGTATGTTGTATTCGAACTTTAGTTTTGTAGTGACCCGCAATTAATCAAGGTAATTAAGGAAATTAATTACTAAATTTTGCCTATAATTATCCGAAGTGGATCGGAAGCTCCAAAGCACAGATCGGAAGCTCCGATCAGGATCGGACGTTCCGTTGGAGGATCGGACGTTCCGTTCTGGCTAGGGCTGGCATCATCACCGACGTCAGCAAGATGACATCACTGCTTACGCACGTGAGGTGACATCGGACGTTCCGATGTCATGATTGGACGCTCCGTTCGCAATCGGACGTTTCGATGAGGGGTCGGACGTTCCGATCGCCGTCTATAAATAAGGGGTCCGAGCCCTCATTCTGTGCACCGATTTCCCCTCCTTTCCTCTGGTTTTCGAACCTTCTTACTTAGATCTACGGAGTTCTAGGCATCCTATTGGGAATCCGGAAGTTGCCTAGCGATCCCGGCGTCGTAGCGGAGGTGTGCCTAAGTTTTGAGGCGATTCTACACCAGCGGGCTGACGACGGATGAAGGTATAATTTGGCTTCCTAAAAATATTTAGGAGTATGCAATAGCTTAGTTAAGGCTTTTAGAGCGTTTATAGTAATGCATGGGCTTTTGCATGTGTAGATGCAGTAGAGCAGACTTGTAGGCTTTGGACCTAGATGGGTGTGCTAGGAGTTGACCTGCAGTGTTAGAGTTACGTAAGTACTGACCGAGATATCCGGCATGATATTTATACATATGTGTGTGATGCATGATGTATGTGCTGTATTGACTATGTTTTACTTATTTTAGCACATGCATATGTTTTTACGGATACTGCATCGGGTATGATGTGAGTCATGACAGTTTCCATCAGTCAAGGCGATTCTTCCTGAGGATTCGTGTCTTGGGAATATACGAGTACCACGCGGAGTCGCTCTCTTTCCCGGTACTGTGTATTCCAGGCTCCATGAGTAAAGTGATTTAACCCTGATTTTTAAAGTCATGTGCATGCTCATATTTGTATTTATATCATTGCTTCCGTATTGAGCGTTCTAGCTCACGCCCATGTGTTTGGGTATTCGTTGTGTACCTTGTGGCGAGTCAGGTCTGAGGCTAGACGGTCCCGGTGGTTCCCAGCAGGATTGAGGTTGCTACCGTGCAGAGGTAGTTTGTTAGGGATTTCGATACCCTAATTTCTATTTGGTTGTATAAAGAATTATACACTGTTTCTATCGTCGGTTTTATTCTGCCGATTGGATTTGTTGTACTTTGGAATTATCCGCTATTTAACGCTTTAATTATTGTTGCTTGTGCTAATCATTCTGATTAGGTAGTGGATCCGGGTAGGGTCGCTACATTTATTGGTATCAGAGCGCATTGCAACTGGGAATTAGTAAAGCGGATTTTAAGAGTTGTCTGTTGTTATTGACAGATGGCAGATGATGATTACGAGAGTCAGGCTAGCGGTGGTCGTTGGGGTGATCCACCAAGGAGACATCACCATAGACATCATCATGAGGATCATAGGCATTTTAGTATGAACCATTTTCTTCAGATGGCTCCTAAGCCATTGGTAGGTGGCGAGGCTCCTGCAGTTGCTGAGGACTGGTTGGAGCGTATGGAGAGTTGTTTTCGGGAGTATCAGTGTACTGAAGCCCAGAAGATGGAGACTTTAGCTTTTGTTCTAGAGGGAAATGCGAAGAGGTGGTGGAGAGCTACTTCTACTCCATTTATTGCCGCCAGGGGTACCGCTACTTGGGCTGAGTTTAAGTCTTCCTTTGAGAAGCATTACTTTCCTCCAGCTTTGCGTCAGACGAAGGCGAGCGAGTTGCTGAGTTTGCGACAGGGTACTATGACCATTGATGAGTACCAGCAGAAATTCTTTGAGCTTCTTTCTTTCAGTCCCCATATTGCGAGTAGCTCAGAGACGATGCATAATCTATTTCTTCAGGGCCTTAACCGTGACATTCATCAGTTGGTTGCCGTGGGCAGAGAGAGGAACTTCGAGAATTTGGTGAACAATTGTCACCAGGCAGAGGACAGTCTGCAGAGGAGCAGGACTTTCGGATCTTCTGCATCCAGACCATCTAGCTCTTTGGTTCCAAGGGCCCAGTCTTTTAAGAGACAGGGTGGTACTTCTTCTTCTTCTTCTGAATCTGGCGGTGTTCATCATTTTGGTGATTCACGACGTTGTCGCCAGTGCAAATGGAAGAATCACCCAGGACCGTGTCCTCATATCACTGATGTTTGTTTTCAGTGCGGCCAGGAGGGTCACATGAAGAGAGATTGTCCCACTTTGGCCGATACAGTGAGTGGTTCGGGGAGTGTTGGCGGTTCTTAGACCACTATCTATCAGCCACCGCAGTATCAGCAGCAGCCTTCGCAGCAGCAGCGTCAGCCGTCGCAGCCATCGCAGCGACATCATTCTCAGTCTTCTTCGAGAGGACAGTCATCGCGCCCGCGTGCTTAGGGGCAGGTGTTTGCGCTGAACCAGGAGCAGGCTCAGGCAAACAGTGAGAACATGATTGCAGGTACTTTTAGTTTGTGCGGTTTTCCTGCTTATCTTTTGATCGATACCGGTGCTTCGCATTCATTCATATCAGCTCGGTTTGTTAAGAGGCATAGATTACCTTTTGTTTCCTTAGACGTCTTGTTAGCGGTTTCGACTCCGATGGGTCAGGAATTCTTAGCTAAGCGTCTTGTTTTGGGTTGTATTTTGGGATTTGAGGGACATCTGTTGAGCGCTAACCTCATGGTTTTAGCGATGGATGACTTTGATGGTATCATCGGAATTGATCTTCTGACTTCGTATCGAGCGGTAGTGGATTACTACGAGAGATTTGTCCAGTTTTGCCCCGAGGCTGAGGATGCTTGGTATTTCTATGGTGAGGGAGCGCGACCCCCGATGCCAGTGGTTTTTGCTCTGAAAGCCCGACATGCTTTAGAGTCTGGCGGGGAAGGCTACCTGATCTATGCGATTGATGCATCCTTAGAGGGTCCGGACATGGAGGAGATACCAGTAGTCAGTGAGTTCCCGGATGTGTTTCCCGACGAGATTCCAGGGTTACCACCTGTGCGAGAGATCGAGTTTGGCATTGACTTGTTGCCAGGGACAGCACTGATTTCCCGAGCACCGTACCGATTAGCTCCATCTGAGATGCGAGAGTTGCAGCAGCAGTTGCAGGATCTTCTTGATAAGGGCTACATTCGACCCAGTGTTTCACCTTGGGGAGCCCCGGTTCTATTCATCAAGAAGAAGGATGGTTCGATGCGTTTGTGCATTGACTATCGTCAGTTGAACAAAGTGACAGTAAAGAACAAGTATCCTCTCCCGCGGATTGACGATCTGTTTGATCAATTGCAGGGTACTTCTGTCTTTTCCAAGATCGACTTGCGTTCTGGGTATCATCAGTTGCGAGTTAGAGACGAGGATGTTTCGAAGACAGCATTTCGTACTCGATATGGGCACTATGAGTTCTTAGTGATGCCATTTGGTCTGACGAATGCTCCAGCTGTTTTCATGGATTTGATGAACAGGGTTTTCCGAGAGCTCTTGGATAAGTTCGTTGTAGTGTTCATCGATGACATCCTTGTGTATTCTCGTAGCATGGATGAGCATGCCTTTCATCTTCGTACTGTTTTACAGACCTTGCAAGAGCATCAGTTGTATGCTAAGCTCAGCAAGTGTGACTTCTGGATTGACCGAGTTGTGTTCCTTGGTCATGTAATTTTTAGAGATGGAGTATCAGTGGATCCTAGCAAGACAGAGGCAATTCTTCATTGGTCGCGCCCGACGACAGCATCTGAGATTCGTAGTTTCTTGGGTTTGGCCAGATACTACCATCGATTCGTGGAGAATTTCTCTCAGATAGCCAGGCCTTTGACACAGTTGACGCGAAAGGATGTTTCTTTTGAGTGGTCTTCCGCGTGCGAAGACAGTTTTCGTGAGTTGAGACGTAGATTGACGACTTCTCCAGTGCTATCCTTGCCGACTGGATCTGGTGGTTTCGTAGTCCACACCGATGCTTCTCTTCAGGGTTTGGGGTGTGTGTTGACTCAAAATGGGCATGTGATTGCCTATGCCTCCAGGAAACTAAAGACTCACGAGGGGAATTATCCCGTACATGATCTAGGGCTTGCAGTCATTGTCTTTGCTATGAAGATATGGCGTCATTATTTGTACGGTGAACGATTCCAGATTTTTACTGATCATAAGAGTTTGAAGTACTTGTTCACTCAGGCAGAGTTGAACATGCGACAGCGCCGTTGGATGGACTTGCTGAAGGACTATGATTGCGAAATCAATTACCATCCAGGATCTTCTAATCCGGTTGCTGATGCGCTTAGTCGCAAGATTTATTTGAGTTCCCTTCGTACCAGTGCAGTGTCACGAATGGTCGAAGAGTGTTGTTCCTTGGGTTTCACTTTCCGTCATAAGAAGGAACAATAGGGAGTTCATGTTGCGTTTGTGCTTGCCGAGCCAGCCTTGTATAGACGTATTCGTGAGGCACAGGGTGTTGATCCCAAGATGCAGAGATTAGCCCGATTCACTGAGGGTGAGAATTCAGCTGGTTTCCATTTTCAGGCGGATGGTTTGTTGTGTCTTTCTGGCTGCGTGGTTGTGCCTTATGATTCCACACTTAGAGACGAGATCCTATCGCAAGCTCATCATAGTAGGTTCTCAGTACATCCTGGAAGCATGAAGATGTACAAGGATCTACGTACTCGATTTTGGTGGAAAGGAATGAAGCGCAGCGTTTATCAGTTCGTGTCCCGATGCCTTGTGTGTCAGCAGGTCAAGGCAGAGTATCGTCGACCCGGAGGTCTACTTCACAATCTCGGTATTTCTGAGTGGAAGTGGGAGCATGTGACGATGAACTTTGTCACCCACTTGCCTATGTCTTCCAGGAATTGCGGCGCGATTTGGGTTGTTGTTGACCGATTGTCGAAATCCGTGCATTTCTTACCATATAACCGGGATTTCACCTTCGACAGGATGGCACGGCTGTATGTGCAAGAGATTGTCCGTTTGCATGGTATTCCACTGAGTATTGTGAGAGACAGAGATCCTCGTTTCACCTCAAGATTTTGGGGGAGTTTTCAGCGTGCTCTTGGTACCACTTTGAGTTTGAGCACAGCGTATCATCCAGAGACTGATGGACAATTGGAGAGGACTATCCGTACTATAGAGGACATGCTTCGAGCTACCATAATGGATTTTGGCCCAGCATGGCACGATCATTTGCCATTGGTGGAGTTCGCTTATAACAGTAGCTACCATAGTAGCATTGGCATGGCACCATTTGAGGCTCTTTATGGACGTTGTTGTCGTACACCTTTGTTTTGGGACGAGGTTGGTGAGCGGCAGGTGGAGGGTCCTCAGATGATTCAGCAGATGACTGATGCAGTAGAATTGATCCGACACAGGATTAAGGCATCCCAGGATCGACAGGATAGCTACGCGAACACTCACCGCAGACCACTTCATTTTGAAGAAGGAGAGTATGTATTCTTGCGTGTATCACCTTTCCGGAAGGTGATGAGGTTTGGTCTCAAGGGTAAGTTGTCACCAAGATTTATTGGTCCTCTCGAGATTCTCGAGAAAGTTGGAGACGTGGCTTATCGTCTAGCCTTGCCACCGAATCTTTCGAAGATTCATGATGTGTTTCACGTGTCTTTGTTGAGACAGTACGTGGCGGATCATTCCCACATCTTGCATCCGACTGAGGTGCAACTAGACCAAGATTTGTCATATGTGGAGAAACTTCTCAGGATTCTCGACCGGAAGGACAAGGTGCTTCGTAACAAGCGCATACTGTTGGTGATGGTACAGTGGCAACGCAGAGGTACAGAGAAAGCTACTTGGGAGTTGGAGAGTCGGATGTTAGCCGAGCACCCCGAGTTGTTTTAAGATTTTGTACTCTGTTGTATCGAATGTATATTGTTCAGTTGTAATAAGAGCATTGATTTTGCGTACTATGTTTTCCTTAAGATGTAATTTCGAGGACGAAATTTCTTAAGTGGGGGAGAATGTAGTGACCCGCAATTAATCAAGGTAATTAAGGAAATTAATTACTAAATTTTTCCTAAAATTATCCGAAGTGGATCGGAAGCTCCGAAGCACAGATCGGAAGCTCCGATCGGGATCGGACGTTCCGTTGGAGGATCGGACGTTCCGTTCTGGCTAAGGCTGGCATCATCACCGACATCAGCAAGATGATGTCACTGCTTACGCACGTGAGGTGACATCGGACGTTCCGATGTCACGATCGGATGCTCCGTTCGCAATCGGACGTTTCAATGAGGGATCGGACGTTCCGATCGCCGTCAATAAATAAGGGGTCCGAGCCCTCATTCTGTGCACCGATTTCCCCTTCTTTCTTTTGGTTTTCGAACCTTCTTACTTAGATCTACGGAGTTCTAGGCATCCTATTGGGAATCCGGAAGTTGCCTAGCGATCCCAGCGTCGTAGCGGAGGTGTGCCTAAGTTTTGAGGCGATTCTACACCAGCGGGCTGACGACGGACGAAGATATAATTTGGATTCCTAAAAATATTTAGGAGTATGCAATAGCTTAGTTAAGGCTTTTAGAGCGTTTATAATAATGCATGGGCTTTTGCATGTGTTGACGCAGTAGAGAAGACTTGTAGGATTTGGACCAAGACAGGTGTGCTAGGAGTTGACCTGCAGTGTTAGAGGTACGTAAGTATTGACCGAGATAGCCGGCATGATATTTATACATATGTGTGTGATGCATGATGTATGTGTTGTATTGACTATGTTTTACTATTTTTAGCACATGCATATGTTTTTACGGAGACTACATCGGGTATGATGTGAGTCATGACAGTTTTCATCAGTTGAGGCGATTCTTCCTGAGGATTCGTGTCTTGGGAATATACGAGTACCACGCGGAGTCGCTCTCTTGCCCGGTACTGTGTATTCCAGGCGCCATGAGTAAAGTGATTTAACCCTGATTTTTAAAGTCATGTGCATGCTCATATTTGTATTTATATCATTACTTCCGTATTGAGCGTTCTAGCTCACGCCCCTGTGTTTGGGTATTCGTTGTGTACCTTGTGGCGAGTCAGGTCTGAGGCTGGACGGTCCCGGTGGTTCCCAGCAGGATTGAGGTTGCTACCGTGCAGAGGTAGTTTGTTAGGGATTCCGATACCTAATTTCGATTTGGTTGTATAAAGAATTATACACTGTTTCTATCGTCGGTTGTATTCTGCCGATTGGATTTGTTGTACTTTGGAATTATCCGCTATTGAATGCTTTAATTATTGTTGCTTGCGCTAATCACTCTGATTAGTTAGTGGATCCGGGTAGGGTCGCTACAAGTTTTCTGCTGGATTTTTGTTAATTCCATTTTAAAATTTAATTGCATGCTTAAAATTTGGTTAGTTAGTGATTTCGGGTTGGTTCAATACATTTATTGGTATCAGAGCATGCATTTTTGGGATTTAGTAAATCGTTTTGGGATAACCTCTGCTACCTTCGTTCAGATGGCTAACTATGACAAAAGCTACGGCAGCGGTGGTTGACGCTGGGTGATGAGGACAATCGCGGGCATCATCGGGACCACCACCACCATCGTCGAGATGACCGCAGACGTTTCAGCATGAATCGTTTCATGAAAATGGGACCAAAGCCATTGGTGGGAGGCGAATCCCCTGAGGATGCAGATAATTGGCTGCGACGCATGAAGGTTTCTTTCTGTGAGTTTTGTTGCACAGAGGAGCAGAAGATGGAGACCCTTGACTTTCTCATAGAGGGGAACGCACAAAAGTGGTGGAGTCCACATCTGCACCTCTGATTGCTGCTCGAGGCATCATTACTTGGATAGAGTTCCGCACAGCTTTCCAGAAGTTGTATTTTCCTCCTGCACTCCAACACGCAAAAGCCAGTGAGCTGTTGAGTCTTCGTCAGGGAAAGATGAATATTGACGAGTATCAGCAGAAGTTTTTCGATCTTTTATCGTATTTCCCAGAGATCTCTTGCAGTACTGAGATGAAGAATAATATGTTCCTCCAAGGTCTCAATCCGGAAATTCATGATCGGGTTGCGGTTGGTGATGACATGACCTACGAGGGTTTGGTGAGCCGATGTCATCAAGCGGAGGATAGCCTAAAGCGTAATCGATCCTTTTTCTCTTCTTCCAGACCAGTCAGTTCTTTGGGTCCAAGGACTCAATCATTCAAGAAGCAGGGATTGCCCACAGCTGTAGAGGCCGGAACCCGATAGAAAAGTGTTGCAATTCTGGAGCTTGTTTTTGGTGTGGCGAGATTGGCCACATGAAGAGGGATTGCCCACAGATTATCGGAGGATCAGCGTTTGGATCTAGTTCTCATCCTTCCGTTCCGCAGAGGTCGCAAGGACAGTCTATTGGGAGTACCAATCAGAGGCCTCGTGTTTCCGAACAGGTATTTTCGCTGAGTCAGTATCAGATTCAGCAGGAGAACGATTATGTCTTCGTAGGTACCTTTCTTTTGTGAAGTATTCCTGAATTCGTTCTCATAGACACTGGTGCATCGCATTATTTCATTTCAACACGATTTGTTAAGCGTCATAGATTTTCGTACATGTCTCTAGATGTAGAGGTTTCTGTGTCTACTCCCGACGGGTCATTCTGCTTTGTCTAAGCGACTAGTCCTGGGTTGTTCATTAGTATTCGAGGGTTCTGATAAATTCGCCAATCTCATGGTTTTACCGATGGAAGATTTTGACTGTATCTTGGGTATAGATCTTTTGACTGCGTATAGGGCTACTGTGGATTGCTATCAGAAGATAGTACAGTTTCTCCCGGTTGAGGGCGATATTTGGTTTTTCTACGGTGAGGAAGCGCGACCCCTTATGCCTTTAGTATCAGCATTGCAAGCTTGCAAGGCTTTAGAGGCGGGTGGGGAAGGCTACCTTATCTATGACATTGATGCGTACACAAGAGTAAGGGCTCTTGAGGAGTTTCCAATTGTTCGAGATTACCCCAATGTCTTTCCCAAGGAGATTCTAGGTTTTTATCTAGTTCATGAGATAGAGTTCGGCATTGATCTTGTACCGGGGATGTCAGCGATATCACGAGCACCTTATCATCTGGCTCCATCGGAGATGAGGGAATTGTAGCAGCAGCTGCAGGATTTCTAGAAAAAGGCTACATCCGTCCGAGTGTTTCTCCTTGGGAAGCTCCAATGTTATTCGTCAAGAAGAAGGAGGGCTCTATGCGCCTTTGCATCGATTATAGAAAATTGAACCGAGTGACAATTAAGAATAAGTATTCCCTACCGCGCATTGATGATCTGTTTGATCAACTGCAGGGTACTTCAGTTTATTCTAAAATTGATTTGAGATCAGAATATCATCAATTGCGAGTTCGTGATGAGGATATCACGAAGACTGCGTTTCGCACGAGGTACGATCACTATGAGTTTTTAGTAATGCCGTTCGGGTTGACAAACACACCAGCTGTGTTCATGGATCTGATGAACAGGGTTTTCCGAGAATACTTGGATAAATTTTTCATGGTATTTATCGACGACATTTTGGTTTACTCTCGTAGTCCCAAGGAGCATTCTCAGCACTTGAAAGTAGTACTGCAGATTCATAGGGAAAGACAGTTATACGCCAAGTTTAGCAAGTGCGAATTCTAGATTGATCGAGTAGTGTTTCTCGATCATGTTATTTCTCAAAAGGGTGTTGCGGTAGATCCAAGTAAGACTGAAGCCATTATGAATTGTTCGCGTCCGACTACAGCTTTAGAGATTCGTAGATTTTTGGGATTGGCAGGGTACTATCGGCGATTCATCGAGAATTTCTCACGAATTGCGAGACCATTAACACAGCTAACAAGGAATAATGTTCCTTTTGTTTGTTCAAGCGAGTGCGAGAAGAGCTTCGATGAGTTGAAGGGCCGATTGACTACTGCATCTGTTCTTGCATTGCCATCAGGATTCGGGGGTTATGTGGTTTTCACTAATGCATCTCTTCAAGGTTTAGGCTGTGTGTTGACATAGAATGGCATGTGATTGCCTATGCTTCTAGACAATTGAAGAACCACAAAGGAAACTACCCAGTTCAAGATTTGGATCTTGCAGCGATTGTGTTTGCAATGAAGATTTGGCGCCACTACTTGTATGGAAAAAGGTTCGAGATCTTTTCGGACCACAAAAGTTTGAAATACTTGACGCAGGAAGAGCTGAACATGAGACAACATCGATGGTTAGATCTTCTCAAGTATTATGATTGTAAGATCAAGTACCACCCCGGTACTTCTAACCTGGTGGCAGACGCACTTAGTCGGAAAGTGAGTATTAGTGCTCTTAGTGTTGGTGCAAGGGCTAGAACCATTCGAGAATGTTGTTTTTCAGGGTTCATGTTTCAACATAATAAGGGACAATAGGGGATCAGAGTCTTCTCTATGTTAGCCGAGCCATCTTTGTTTGCTCGTATTTGAGAAGTACAACTTTATCACTTGAGGATACATAAATTAGCAAGACTTGCTCAGGAGGACAACACGCTAGGCTTTCATTTTCAGACAGATGGATTATTATGCTTGTCTGGTAGAGTTGTGGTACCTGATGATTCAGCCCTGCGTGACTAGATTCTGTCTCAGGCGCATCATAGTAGATTTGCGATACATCCATGCAATGCCAAGATGCATAAGGATCTACGTAATAGGTTCTGGTGGAAGGGTATGAAGCGTAGAATGTATTAGTTTGTCTCTCGTTGCCTTGTTTTCCAGCAGGTTAAGGCAGAGCATCGACGATCGGGTGGTCTGATGCATAGTTTGGAGATTCCGGAATGGAAGTGGGAGCATGTGACGATGAATTTCGTCACCCACATTCCAATGACGTCCATACAGTGTGATGCTATTTTGGTGGTTGTGGACAGATTGTCCAAATCCGCTCATTTCATTTCGTACAATCGCGAGTACAGTTTCGATCGCATGGAAAGGTTGTACATTCAGGAAGTTGTACGTTTGCATGGAGTGTCGTTGAGTATTGTCAGTGATAGAGATCCAAGGTTCACTTCACGGTTTTGGGGTAGTTTTCAGCAAGCTTTGGGGACTACCTTGAGTCTCAGCACAACGTATAATCCAGAGACTGACGGTCAGTCTGAGCGAACGATTCAGACATTAGAGGATATGCTGAGGACTTCAATGATGGATTTTGAGTTATCCTAGCAAGATCATCTACCGATGATAGAGTTTGCTTATAACAATAACTATCATCGCAGTATTGTCATGGCACCATATGAGGCTATTTATGGCCGCCATTTTCGAACACCATTATTCTGGGATGAGGTATGGGAAAGACAGGTTGAGGAACCAGAGTTGATTCAGCAGATTGTGGATAAGGTGGACTTGATCAAGAGGAGGATCAAGACGGCACAAGATAAACAGGCCAGCTACGCCAACACAAAACGCAGACCTTTACATTTTGAGACCGGGGAGCACTTGTTCTTGAGAGTTTCACCTTTTTGAAAGGTGATGAGGTTTGGTGTCAGAGGAAAGCTAGCTTCGAGATTTATTGGTCCGTTTGAAATTTATGGAAAAGGTCGGGGAAGTGACGTATCGTTTGGCATTACCGATGTATCTATCTAGTATCCATAATGTGTTCCATGTGTCGCTACTTTGTCATTGCGTGGTAGATGAATCCCATATTTTACATCCGACGGAGGTTCAGTTTGAGCCCGATTTGTCCTACATGGAGAAGCCATTTGGAATTCTTGATAGAAAGGACAAAGTACTTCTGAATAAGCGCATTAATCTAGTCATGGCTCAGTGGAAGCATCGAGGAACTGAGGAGGCGACTTGGGAGCTTGAGAGTCGTACGCGTTCCGAACATCCGGAATTATTTTGATGTTGTTTTGAACTATATTTATTTTGGGCAATTCAGTTTTAATTGTAAACTGCAGCGTTGTAATGAAGCTATTTCAGAAATTGTTCTCTATTATCACAACCGAATTTCGAGGAAAAAATTTCTTAAGTAGGGGAGAATGTAGTATCCCATATCCAAATCAAGTTAATCGAGTGCTTAATTAAGATTAAGCGGGTCAAATATGATTAAGAAAATTCTCGATGAGTTAACGGAGTCCAAAAATGGATCCAAAATGCTCGGAATTAGGCCTGAAGGGTTCAGGCCATCGGAGAGATCGGACGCTCCGATCTAGTAGGGTTGACATCATCATGACGTCAGCAAGGTGACTTCATTGCTTACGAACTGATGTGACATTGGACTCTCCGTTGGTGGATCGGAGGCTCCGTTCTTGAGATCGGACGATCCGATTGTGCTATATAAATATGGGATCCGAGGCTCACTTTCAACCCGCTCATTCACTCGTCTTCCTCTCGTTTCTAGCCCTTTCTAGTCAGATCTAGGGATTTCTAGGCATCCTATTGGGAATACGGAAGTAGCGGAGCGATCCTAGCGTTGTAGCGGAGTTGTGCCTAAGTTGTGAGACAGTCTACATCAGCGGGCTAACGATGGAAGAAGGTATAACTTTGGTTCCCTAAAAATATTAGGTAGTATAGTATCTATTAGCTTAGTTAAGGCTTTTAGAGCATTATAAGTGATATAGTGGTTATTGCTTATAGGCGTGGATTTTGAGTACCTGGACTGCTAGACTGCTAGAGTACTTGGGTTTTCTGCATAGAGGTATAGACGTATTATCCGAGATACCAGTTTGAATATACATTTATTGTGTTTGCATGTTTTATGTGACATTATTATGTGCATTGATATTATGCGACATGCATGTACACGTTGAGCTTTATGTCTTGCCTTTCATAGAATGTAGTTGGGGTCGCTTATCCCTGTATTTTAGTGGATGATTTTCCATGGACTTGGAACCGGTATATCCATGGTTGTATGGTATGGGAGCCACCTCCTGATGCGACGGCCCAGCGTCCTACATACCATGGTTCCTTGACTGAGAAGTTTTCTGGATAGGTTTCCAGTACACATCATATTACATATGCATGCATGATATATGTATATTCGTACTTCTGTACTGAGCGTTAGGCTCATGTCCTAGTGTTTTGTGTTGTACACCCTATTCCATGGGGTAGGACTGAGGTTAAACGGACCCGGGGGCAGCGGTCGTTGAGCTGCAGTGGTTGCGTGGCGAGTCTTCCTTGCAGATGTTTTAGGGAGAACTTTTCAGTACTTTTCGATGGGGTTGTATAATATTTTTTAATTGACCCGGTTGTTCTGCCGGTGTATGTTGTATTCGAACTTTAGTTTTCCATTGGATTTTTGTTAATTCCGTTTTAAGATTTAATTTCATGCTTAAACTTTGGTTAGTTAGTGATTCCGGGTTGGGTCACTACAGCAACCTTGAAACTACCTACCATCAAAGTACATACTTCGTAATTATCTCGCTTGACGCTGACTGATATTTCCCAAAAGAATACTGCCACACAAAAACCAATGGCAATTCCCTAGTCAACTAAATCAAATTGCGACAACATTGTTGTCCACAATCCTTGATCTTACAAAAGTCTCAGATCGACATCTCTGAACTACAATACCATCATTCCGAACAATTCTATGGACTAACACCATCCCCAACATCAGTAGCTCGTAACGAATGTCTTCATCTATCTCATCACCCAAGATAATATTGGAAACACCATACTGATTATCCCGTCCTGGATAATGGTAAATTCTCGCAATCTTGACTTAATAACTGGGATGAACAAACTAGTTCACCTCGATCCCACACGACGTCCTCAATACTTAGCGGCAATCTAGTTATCTATCAGATCGACCCAAATCGATTCTAATATCTCAATGGCACAGCACATCAGAAACATACTGGGAGATCAATGACAACAATCCCTCCGGACCGAAAACCACAGGTCTTAGCTATTGTCTCATCTTATGACCAAAACAACTGGTGCTAATCCTGCTAATGTCCATCTAAAATCCGTAATCACTGACCGGATCACCACTCCAGGGCAACTCTTGAGAATATCACTGGAAAGATCCAAGCAAAGTATTCAACTATCAGTCCCCGAAAACTATCATGCACTAACAACACGGATCAACTACGAAATACCATTTTCGTAACCTGTGTCAATCATTGTTAATTCTAAGCAATGCCCAAATAAAATATGTCCCTTCCTAGCAAGGAATTATTGATTCTCAAAACGTTACTAAATCCCAATGTCCGTATTTTATCACTACACTAAACCATGATCCCAAAAATTCGAATTGGAATCGCTTCCTGTGGTTAGCATAACCCAAAAGTTCGTCTCCTGCATTCCTGGATATCCCCAATGACTAGAGAATCCTGAATGCACCTTAGTCATTTACTGTTTCGCGTCATTCCCAAGAAAAAAACTCCTAAGCATACCAGCTTATGGTACCTGTCCCAAGTACCTATTGATTCGCTATACTCCGAATCAACACGAATTGGACTAAATCCCAATGATAACACTGGTCTGCTTCTACTCATTCTCAGCTGATCCTAATCAATCATTCTAGGCAATCACTTGCCAAATATTGATAACCTCTACGGCTCAATCAACGATCCAGATCTTACTGCCACAAGGTGCTAATCCAAAATATTTGGAATCATAAGAATCACACTTGATTCACATTCCTATCTTTGGGAAAACAGACGATAGCTAAGAGCAGTTTATTGGCACAAGTTCCGCGCAATTTCAAAACTACCCTCCTTTGTGTTGTCCATACAAACAAACACCACAGCGGACTAACTCCAAAACAATTCCCTAGATCTATCCACCTAGATTATTCCCATCACAAGGAAATCCTACGCTTCATCTCTGAAGACATCAGACGATACTCCGCGTAGTCACTGGTAGAAATCTATCAACCTAATAGATCAACTCGCCTAGTAATATCCCAAAAGGTCAAAACCTATTTGTTTAGAACAATCACTCATCAAGGACATTCCTCCAATACTGATTCTGACAGCAGAAATCTCAAAAAAATATATCTGAAAAAAAGCCAGACGTTAACAAATCCTCGGATACCAAACCCGGTATCTATCCACACCAAATTCATACCATGTTGTGACTGCTACCAAAATCCCTAGACTAAGATAGCCTCCCCTAACAGTCCCAGGAGCATAAAGACTCCAATTAACCTCCAAAGTGATGAAAACTCCTAGAGTAAAATCGGCTAAGGGTCGTTCCTCCTCACGTCTAGTCCCGGTCATAGTCCACAACTCTTGAAATTACTTAACCTGGTGCTAAGAAGAAACCCATCATCTCATGACAATAACCTAATAAGGTCCACATAGCCATACCGTTCTGAGGAAAAAAATCTTAGAACAATACCCATGCCCCTGATGAATCAACTCATCCCTAGCACTAAACATATTCAACAAACTAACTAGATCGTCATAGGAAAGCACCTAGAATCAGACAACTAGGAACATGCAATAGCACCTGAAAGTCACTAGATTAAACTCAAGATTTCAAAAAATTAATACACATGTATCATTGCTTCAAGTCATGTACATTTCTTATTACAATCCCATGTAATAGAAAATTACTAAAATCCAAATACATTTGAAAGATGTACAATAACACTTGAAATGATACAGCTAGTGTCTAAAATCACTAATACAGATGATTTCATACTTAAAATTGAAATACTATTTACAGCAAAACATAGTATTCAAATACATCTAAATCATTGTACTGATATTGATTTTGAACATGAAGTTTCTCATCTGTCCGAGAATCAATACAAGCATACTATGACAGACGTATTTATTCACGCTTCAACTCTAGAGATTCTTATTACTCGATCGGGTGATTAACTATTATATGTGCAAATCCCGATGGATGAGATAAGATCTCTATGACAATCTCTCCAACTGCTTGTGGAGAATCTTCAGAGGAGTGCGATCCTGGTTGAACGGTATGGATGCAAAAATCAAATGAGTCCCAACCAATCCTATGCCACTGCCTCTAACATTTGGTACTCGATCTAAAGCTAGGATCCACATGAGTCAAAATCTTGATAACTCGGACAGGATCCTTCGCTCCTGTCCGAACTTACTGGAATCCCATAAGCCAAGTCTTTAAAAATCCTGCCGATGATGATAGACTTCGGGCAACCTAATTGCCTCATCATCATCACATTTAAGGTTTCGTCATTCCTACAAGGATTACCAATTATTCTTTAGCAATATGTCCCAAAAGTTTTATTGCATGCTCTGATACCAATAAATGTAGTGACCCAAACCCGGATCCACTACTACGCAGAGTTTAAAGCTTAATTAAGCATGCAATAAACATAATCAGAGATAAGCGGTGGAAACTCAAATAAATGCTGTCCCAACAGAATACAACCAGTAAAATACTATTCCAATTATACAACCCAATGGGAAATAAATCGATAATCAACCTAGCTATTACTCCCGTAGCTCTGCTTGGCCACCACCTAATCCCAAGTCCTGGTGGAGCACCTGCAACTGCCCCGTCGAATGGGGTGTCCAGAAAACATAGAAAAACTGGACGTGTGCACTAAAGCTTAGTACGAGAGTATGAATATACACATGCTATGAATGCAAATACAAATGCATATGAATGGGCACTGGGAACCTATTAGAGATAGAATACTGCTCAGTCAAAGGTGCCATGGAATGTAGCACGCTGGGCTGTCGCATCAGGAGGTGTCTCCCATACCACAAGAACCGTGGATATAACCGGATCCAAATCCATGGAATTCATCCACTAACGTATACCGGGCTGAGCGACCCTTACTACGGCAATGCAATCAATGCATAAAGCTCAATGTGTACATGCATGCAACATAATATCCGTGGAATAAAAATGCACATATAATCAATTCCACATAAAACATGCAAACATAGAATATGTATATTCTACCCGGATATCTTGGATAATACGTCTGTACCTTACTAAAGTCAGTTCTATAAGCTTCCCTCTAGATTCCAAGCCTATCATCAACTCTACAATGCAAAATACCCATGTATCTTTAAACATGCTCTAAAAAGCCTTAACTAAGGTATTGCATACTCCTAAATATTTTTAGGAAGACAAAGCTATACCTGCTTTCTTCGCCAAATCGGTGATGACGATAGCCCCCAAAACTTAGGCACAGCTCCGCTACTATCCCCGTATCACCTTGCCACTTCCGACCCTTCAGTATGACTCCTAGAATGCCTCTAAAAGCTTAAAAGACTAACTAAGAGAAGAGATGAGATGAATTGGTGCACTAAACAAATGAGCTCGGCACCCCCTTAAATAGACTGCGATCGGAGCGTCCGATCACACATTCGGAGCATCCGATCCCTACATTCGAACTCCCTAAGCCAACCACGTGTCTAGATTCTATAGGACACCTGCCAACATCAGTTCGGAGCCTCCGATCTCCCTTCAGAGCGTCCGATCCTTGACGTCACTACTTACATAATACTTCAGACAACTGGCCCTGTAACAGATCGGAGCATCCAATCATCGTTTGGAGCGTCCGAACTCAATAGAGCTTCCGAACTATGGACATTGGCTCAGATTTTGTTCGGACCTTCCGAACTGTGTTTGGAGCCTCCGATCCCTCTGAAGAATCGGGACCCTTTGTGGCTATTTTAATTGTTTTGGATCCATTTTAGAACAACTTAGAACCGTTCGATAATTCCTTAATCATGTTTTACTTAATCAAAACATGATCACTTGATTAATTATCATTTAATCATTAATTTGGATACGGTTTACTACACACAGACTCATCTACCCATCGTTCTTCTTAACAAACAACACCGGTGCACCCCACGGGAATACACTCGGTCTAATGAACCCCTTGTCTAATATTTCTTGCAACTGATCCTTCAATTCTTTCATCTCCGTCGGTGCTAAGCTGTACAGCGCCTTAGAAGTTGGCTTGGTACCAGGTACCAACTCTATTCCGAATTCAACTTCCCTGGCTGGAGGCAATCCTGCAACATCATCAGGAAAAACCTCCGGGAAATCCTTTGCCACTTCCACCGCTTTGAGTTTCGGTTGCTGCATCTCCTGATCACCCGTTAGACTTTCTAGAAAACCCGTACAACCCTTATTCAATAGTTGCCAAGCCTTACCTGCTAAAATCACACACAACATGCTTCTCTTAGATGCAGCATGGTACAGAAACGATTCTCCGTTATGAACTTTTAAAGTGACGGTTCTCTTCTTGTAGTCGATAGTGGCCTCATGCTGAGACAACCAGTGTAGCACCTAAAATCCAATCTACTAAATCGCATGCATTAAAATTAAATAAATATTATGATTATTATTTTTAAGTTTAATTAATTTAAATTCGTTATTTGAATTATGTGTTAATAAAATATTAATTATTTATTAAAATGATTTTATTGTACTAATTATTTAATTAATGCTTTTAATTGTTTCAGTTATTTATTTAAATGATTTTATTGTGCAACTAAATCGTTTTAAAGATTTTAAAGGTATAAGCTTGCTTAATTAAATTATTTTAATTTCCCAACTTATTTATTTAAAATAACTTATGTTTAGCGGTTAGTTATTTAAAATTATTTTAAATTCCTAGCTTATTTATTTTTAATTCTTATAATTGTCCAATTTATTCTAAAGGTTTTTATTCCGCTTGTGTATTTATTTAAATGACTTTTAAATATTTTTTAGTTTATTTAAATTATTTTAATCGCTCTATTTTTTATTTAAATATTTTACTTATCATTGTGACATAAAAATATTTTAGTATTGATTTTAAAATAATTCTTGAGTTTTTAAGTTCAGTGGTTCCGGGCTCGGCGCGATGAGACGGTTGATTTTGGCGGTAAAATTCTTAAATTTTATTTCAAGATTTAATATTTTTGTGAGAATTGAGGAAAATAAATGAAATTTTGATTTTTTGATTTTCCGGGTGTCTAAAATCGCTTTTATTGCATTCTTAAGTTTATTTTAAAACTTTTTCAAAATACTAGCATTTTCGAACCCGGACTAGTAAAGTTCAATTTTAATATTTTAATTTTGAGATTTTCAAACTTAAAAATTTTAATGGGTGTAAAATTAGTAGTGTGAAAGTTCTAATGAGAGAATAACACTTTTATAAATGAGAATAACACTTTTAATTCCCTTCACTCACACACCTACTTATACATATATATACATATACATATACATATAAATATTTATACACCTAAAACATAAATACAAAACAAAATAAACAAAACCCAAACTCTAGCCCCTATAGAACCCGCCTCCCTTACCTCACCTCTCCACACAATCCCATAGGCCCTCTCCCTTAAGCACTTTTCGGCCGCCGCCGACCACTCACCACCACCACGCCATCCGAAGGTCACCCCTTGGAGGTCCTAGCAGTTGTAGGTGGAAGGTTCCAGCTAGTCTCATTCCATTTTCTTGTGCATTTCATGTTCTAGGCAAGTTTATGTCAATCCTTGAACCACCAAGCATAGATATTATGTTTCTTGCCCTAACATTGTTATTATTTCGATTTTCCATTTTAAATATGTGTAGTTCTTGACTTTTTACCAGAAATCAGTAGGGTATTATGATGAAATTTCAAAATTTTCATTTAAATTGTTGCTAGAATGAGTTATGTGAGACCTCGGTTCTAATCCTCTAAGATTAATATAATGTAAACCAACATCAATCAATGTACATAAGTTAAGGCAAGACAATAAAAAGTTTCTTTTTTTAAAACAGGGCTGCGCTCGATCTCATGAACTCGTTCGATCGAGCGCACTAAAAATGCCTCAAGTTCTGCCAGAGGAACACAAGCCTTGCGCTCGATCCTATAAACTCGTAGGATCGAGCGCACATAAAATATGGAATTCTCTGCCTCAACAAAATGAAGGGACGCGCTCGATCCTACGAACTCGTGCAATCCAGCGCGCCCTCTGCCCAAAAAAATAAAACAGAAAACAGAACAAGTCTACCCAATTCCATTCAAGCCATTCAATACTTTCAAAACATAAATATGCATTACAAACTCAATTCCTTCAACTAGTATAAGAAGTTCTAGAGTTTAACAACTGCTCAAAGTATAGAACATGCAACAACAACATTCAACCAAAAAGCTCGCATAATCAATACAACAAACCAACGAAGTTCGATATCTAAACATGTTCCAACATAACTAGGTAGACATGCTGACACGACTTCTAAACCGAGTCCCACCACTAACTCTCCCTCTTGTTGTTAACCGGGTCTTCGTTGACTTGATCATGCCCCACCTGTTGCGAAGTACACATACAAAACAAAGCAACAGCTGGATAACTCCGGTGAGAAAGATATTCCCAGTAAAAACAACATAACAAGTAATACAAAAACAAACATGCTTTCAAGGCAACAACGTAATCAATATCAACGTAATGAAATGCATGTCTTTAAATCGGGATATCAGTTCTGATAAACGAGGGATTGCTGTTGTTCTTTTGGGATCCCAAGGATGAGATCACGTAACGACTCACCGACTCTCCCAATCGAGGTGGTGCCACGTATCCCACTCCTAGACTTTGGTACGACTACAAGGAGTATGCCGACACTAGGTGAACCTCTACACCCAGGACACTCACAGTATAGCCCCCAAAACATCTAAACAAAAAGGGCTGTTCTGCCCGCTGAATTCAATGTTGGCTTAAGATGAATGCATAACAAAACATAAACATAAGCCACATAATAAGAGTTCATTCAATCAACAAAATACAAGTTCCACATGCTAGAACAAGTATTGATGCAATATGTGATTTGAAGGGAAACTCGAGAACCAGCTGTCCCGAGTATGCTATCCCGCTAACGATGACTGCTTTTACCTTTCAATGCAGTAGTTCCAACTCTGGATAAGCTACAACGAAAGATTGTATCAAAAACCATAGAATCTAAACAACAACAACAACACCGGCTCAAGGTAATCTCTATACCGATCTTCGTCCAAATCTTGACGATCAACAGCTGTTAACTCCGGGCTTGACAACTCCAAACGAAACTGTTCAGATACAAAAAGATGATCAACAATGACTATCAATTCACAAGCCAAAGATCAACAACTCAAAATGGTTCAAATCTCCAAAAACTCAAACCGGCGGCATAACGGCTATAACTGAACAAACCAAAAACGCAGACAGCAGTTCAATATCAATATCAACTCGTATCAATGCTAATACAACAATAACAAGGCAATTCCAACAAATCTCAAAACCTTTTTTTCGAAAATGGCTTCCAAAAATCATAACAATTACGAACGTCGCTCTATTTCAAAATCGACAAATAATAAATGATCATAACTCTGTCAAGAACAACATACTCAAATCTCGAACGATTCTAAGAACATCCGAAAAATAGAATGTATCTGATCGTAGAAAAACTTACGATATAACGAAGCTCTCGCTGCAGTGATCGCTAAACTGCCTTTAGAAATAAATTCCAACGACCGGATCGAGCTCGGACTAGAATCTGGAAGCTTGGAAGTTCAAAGGGGCGGCCAACAATGGAGTGAGGCGTGCAAGGAAGGTGATGAAGAAGAGAATGAGTCAACTTGCCTTATAAATATCTAATAAAACTGATATTTGCATTTTAGTTCCTAAAAAATTCAAAATTTGCAAAATAGACCCCGATCAATAAAAAGTCGGCTCTTGAACTCTGGAAACTCTGATTATCTCAAATAAACTCATTTAAGATAAAAACGGGGCATTACAATTCTCCCCCTCTAAGAAGAGATTTCGTCCTCGAAATCAATATGAATCACAACTCATAAGATAGAATAAATAACTAAAGACAGTAAGAAGAACTCACGTCATCCGAATAACTCAGGAAAACACTATCTCATGTCAGGTTATGTCTCCCAAGTCGCTTCCTCAACTCCGTGACGGCTCCACTGCACTTTCACCAATGGAATCAACTTGGTTCTGAGCTGCTTCTCCTTCCGATCAAGGTTCTGAGCTGCTTCTCCTTCCAAAAGTGCGAAGTAAATCTAGGGTCTCGTTCTGAAACGATCGACTTCGGCACACCATGCAGTCTCACAACATTGCTAACATATAACTCAGCCATCTGATCGTGATGATACGTCATCCTGTATGGAATAAAACAAGCAGACTTCGTCAATCGGTCGATCACTACCCAAATATCATCGCATCCTCGAACAGATTGTGGTAGTTTCGTGATGAAATCAATAGAAATGTGATCCCATTTCCATTCAGGAACAGATAGACTGTGCAATAGACCACCCGGTTGCTTCCTCTCTGCTTTTACTTGATGACAGTTCAAACATCAAGATACAAACCTCGCAACTTCGCTCTTCATTTTCTTCCACCAGAACTGGTTCTTCAGATCATTGTACATCTTACGACCTCCAGGATGAACACTGAACCGACTGCAATGAGCCTCTTGGAGAATACGCTGTCTCAACTCCGAAATATCTGGCACAACAATACGGTTATTCACAAACAAAACGTCATCTCTAACCTAGAATTCGGATTGATGCCCAGATCTGACTTTATCTACTGAAACCTGAATGCTCGGATCAGACTTCTGTTCCTTTTTTATCGCAATAAACAACTCCGGCTCGGCTTGAATAGCAAACACTCTGATATTCTTCCTATATGTTTCAAACTTCAGACCAGAATTGCAACAATAATCGATCAAATGAGAAACACCAATAGTAGAAAGAGATAAAGAACATAGCTTTCGGCTCAAGGCATCTGCAACTGCATTCGACTTTCCGGGGTAATACTTGATTTCACAGTCAAAATCCTTCAACAGATCTAACCATCTCCTCTGTCTCATATTCAGATCTGCCTGTGTAAACAAGTACTTAAGACTATTATGATCAGAAAAGATCTCGAAAGACTCACCATAAAGATAGTGACGCCAGATCTTCAGAGCAAAAACGATCGCAGCTAGTTCAAGATCATGAACCGGATAACGAGTCTCATGCGGCTTCAGCTGCCTCGATGCATATGCTATCACATGCTTATGCTGCATAAGAACACAACCCAAGCCTCGGTTAGAAGCGTCACAATAGACTTTAAAACCTCCAGTACCTTTCGAAATAGAAAGAATCGGAGCACTAGTCAGTCTCCTCTTCAGATCAACAAAACTAGCCTCACAATCTGCAGTCCAGACAAAAGGCGCATTCTTCAAAGTCAGCTGGGTAATAGGATTGGAAATAGACAAAAATCCGTCGATGAATCGGCGATAATAACCAGCTAAACCCATGAAGCTTCGGATCTCAGGCACTGATGTCGGTCTAGGCCAATTCATAACCGCTTCAATCTTGCTGGGATCGGCAGAAATCCCATCTCTAGAATTAATGTGACCGAGAAAGACAACTCGATCTAACCAAAATTCACACTTAGATAGTTTGGCAAACAACTGTTCAACTCGCAAAATCTGCAAAACGATCCTCAAGTGTTCTGCATAGTCAGTACGGTTATTCGAATAGATAAGAATATAATCGATGAAGATAATGACAAATTCATCTAAAAGCGCTGAAAGATATGGTTCATAAAACCCATAAAAACCACTGGAGAGTTAGTCAAACCAAATGGCATGACTATAAACTCGAAATGATCATACCTTGTTCTGAATGCGATCTTAGGAACATCTTTCTCTCGCACTCTCAGCTGGTGATAACCTGATCTCAGATCAATCTTTGAATAGACAGAATAACTCTGCAGCTGATAAAATTGTCATCTATTCGGGGTAAAGGATACCTGTTCTTTACTGTAGCCTGATTCAGTTGACGGTTGTCAATACAGAGCCGCATAGAACCATACTTCTTCCGAACAAACAGAACAGGAGCACCCCAAGGCGATACACTAGGTCTGATGTATCCCTTGGAAATCAAATCCTCAAGCTGTTCCTTCAACTCTATCAGTTCAATAGGTGTCATACGATAAGGAGCCTTGGAAATAGGTTGAGTACCTGACACTAAGTCAATGTTGAATTCGATCTCTCGAATAGGCGGCAATCCAGGAACATCTTCCGGAAACTCATCAGCAAAATCTCTAACCACTGGTATATCCACCAATTCCGGGCTAGATTTCAGTACATCAACTGCATAAACCAAAAATCCTTCTGCACCTCTCTGTAACAAACGAGTCATAGATAACACTGAAATCAAAAAAATTCTAGACCGAGAACCCTTACCAAAGAATTTCCACTCGTATGCCATTTCAGGTCTGAACCTGACAACTTTCTGAAAACAATCGACTGTTGCCCTGTACTTGGTTAAAGCATCCATACCAAAAATACAGTCAAAATCTGACAGCCCAAGTAAAATACAGTCAAACTCTAACAAATTTTCCTCAAAACATAGTTCACAGTTCCTGACTAATCGGACAGAAACAATTCCTCCACCTAAAGGTGAAGTAACAGCTACTAAAGTAGGCAACAACTCAGTAGGCAAAGCATGCATTAACACAAATTTCTCAGAGATAAAGGAATGGTAAGCACCTGTATCTATCAAAACATGAGAAGAATAACCGAAAATTGAACAGTTACCTGCTATAACATCATCCGGTGCTGCCTAAGCCTGATCCTCTGTCAAAGTAAAGACTCGTGCCTGCTGTCTCGGAGGCTGGTTCGCACTAGGGTTACCTCCCTGTCTGTTCTGCTGTTGAGGCTGGAAAGAGTGAACTACAGAAGACTGTCTCTCAGGCTGAGCTGTAGGTCTAGATGAACTCCCACTCTGAGCTCGATCTCTACTACACCAAGGGCACACCTTAGAGAAGTGTCCCGGTTGCTGACAGGTGTTGCAGTTCCCAAAGACTCCTACACACTGATCTGGTGAGTGTCTACCTCCACACTTGCTGCAATACAAGGATGATGATCCAGAACTCTGTCCTAAACAAAACTGCTTTGAACCACTGGAACTAAAAGAACTATTCGCCTGCCTCTTGAACTGTTTCCCTCTTGCTTTGTACTAATCCCTTCTGTATCCCCCACTGCTTCGACCTTCATACCTCTGCTGTTGGTTCTGATACTGAGGTGGATGATTCTGATACTGAGGTGGTTGGTTCTGAGACTGCCTCTGCTGCTGAGGTACAATCTGATTTCCTCGATGTCTCCACAAACCCGCTTCAGCTCACTTTGCGTGATTCATGGCATCCGCAAGGTTATCAGGTCTAGCAGTGTTTACCAATGTGAAAATGTCGGAATTCAAGCCGTTGATGAACTGATCAACTTTGGCTTCTTCACTGTCGGAAATGTGCGGTGCAAAACGCAACAAGCTGTCAAACTTCGCTACGTACTCCTCATTGTTAAGATTCCCTTGCCTCAGATTGGCAAATTCGTCTCCCTTGTCCTTTCGGTACGAAATAGGGAAAAACCGCTTATAAAACTCAATTTTAAAAAGAGACCAATTAACCACTGTACCTCTGTTCTCCATGGACCTCTTGGTCGTGATCCACCAGTTCTTAGCAACACCACGGAGCTGATGAATGACTAACCTGGTTCTGCGGTCATCTGTGTAATCAATGGAATCGAACAACTGATCAATGTCATCCAACCAACTCTCACAGTCAACTGGATTTTCTGTACCCATCAACAACGGTGGATTAAACGACCGGAACCTCTTCAACAAGGTTTCCATAGGAGTCGCTGTACCATCCAACTGATCAACTTCATTGCTAGCTTGCTCAGTCGTAGGAATAACTGGTGTTGGGTTTCTTTTAATCACTCGACGAGGACCCATATGATAATCAAAGGTTAGGACACAAGATATCTCAATCGCTACAATTCGGTGCCCTTACAACCACTTGGAATACCGGATACCAGTCGATAACAGAAGCAAATATATCCCAAGTAGTTCATGCTTTATAAATTAAATCACATAATCATGTAATTCCAATACTTATCAATTAATAAAGCATGCTCACATGGAATTAAATAAACAATTTAAATAACTCAAACACATGCGAGGAGCCAATACATGCGGACTCGAACTACCCCGCTCTCTCTAGTTCAACCAAGAATCTTAACGTCTCTGATACCACTCAATGTGAGACCTCGGTTCTAATCCTCTAAGATTAATAATGTAAACCAACATCAATCAATTTACATAATTTAAGGCAAGACAATAAAAAGTTTTTTTTTTAAAATAAGGCTGCGCTCGATTGCATGAACTCGTGCGATCTAGCGCACTAAAAATGCCTCAAGTTCTGCCGGAGGAACACAAGCCTTGCGCTCGATCCTATGAACTCGTAGGATCGAGCGCACAAAAAATATGGAATTCTCTGCCTCAACAAAATGAAGGGCCGCGATCGATCCTACAAACTCGTGCGATCGAGCGCGCGCCCTCTGCCCAGAAAAATAAAACAGAAAACAGAACAAGGCTACCCAATTCCATTCAAGCCATTCAATACTTCAAAACATAAATATGCATTACAAACTCAATTCCTTCAACTACTATAAGAAGTTCTAGAGTTTAACAACTGCTCAAAGTATAGAACATGCAATAACAACATTTAACCAAAAGGCTCGCAAAATCAATACAACCAACCAGCGAAGTTTTATATCTAAACATGTTCCAACATAACTAGGTAGACATGCTGACACGACTTCTAAACCGAGTCCCACCACTAACTTTCCCTCTTGTTGTTAACCGGGTCTTCGCTGACTTGATCATGCCCCACCTGTTGCCAAGTACACATACAAAACAAAGAAACAACCGGATAACTCCGGTGAGAAAGATATTCCCAGTAAAAACAACATAACAAGTAATACAACAACAAATATGCTTTCAAGGCAACAACGTAATCAATATCAACGTAATGAAATGCATGTCTTTAAATCGGGATATTAATTCTGATAAACGAGGGATTGCTGCTGTGCTTTTGGGATCCCGAGGATGAGATCACGTAACGACTAACCGACTCTCCCAATCGAGGTGGTGCCACGTATCCCACTCCCCTAGACTTTGGTGCGACTATAAGGAGTATGCTGACACTAGGTGAACCTCTACACCTAGGCCACTCACAGTATAGCCCCCAAAACGTCTAAACAAAAAGGGCTGTTCTGCCCGCTAAATTCAAAGTTGGCTCAAGATGAATGCATAACAAAACATAAACATAAGCCACATAATAAGAGTTCATTGAATCAACAAAATACAAGTTCCACATGCTAGAACAAGTATTGATGCAATATGTGATTTGAAGGAAAACTCGAGAACCAGCTGTCCCGAGTATTCTATCCCGCTAACGATGACTGCTTTTACCTTTCAATGCAGTAGTTCCAACTCTGGATAAGCTACAACAAAAGATTGTATCAAAAACCATACAATCTAAACAACAACAACAACAACAACGGCTCAAGGTAATCTATATACCAATATTCGTCCAACTCTTGATGATCAACATCTGTTAACTCCGGGATTGACAACTCAAAACGTAATTGTTCAAATACAAAAATATGATCAACAACGACGATCAATTCACAAGCCAAAGATCAACAACTCAAAACGGTTCAAATCTCCAAAAACTCAAACCGGCGGCATAACGGCTATAACTGAACAAACCAAAAATGCAGACAGCAGTTCAATATCGATATCAACTCGTATCAATGATAATACAACAATAACAAGGCAATTCCAATAATCTCAAAACCTCTTTTTCGAAAATGGCTTCCAAAAATCATAACAATTCCGAACATCGCTCTATTTCAAAACCGACAGATAATAAACGATCATAACTCTGTCAAGAACAATATACTCGAATTTCGAACGATTGTAACAACATCCAAAAAATAGAATGTATCTGATCTTAGAAAAACTTACGATATAACGAAGCTCTCGCTGCAGTGATCGCTAAACTGCCTTCAGAAATAAATTTCAACGGCTGGATCGAGCTCGGACTGGAATCTGGAAGCTTGGAAGTTCAAAGGGGCGGCCAACAATGGAGGGAGGCGTGCAAGGAAGGTGATGAAGAAGAGAATGAGTCAACTTGCCTTATAAATATCTAATAAAACTGATATTTGTGTTTTAGTCCCTGAAAAATTTGAAATTTGCAAAATAGACCCCGATCAATAAAAATTCGGCTCTTGAACTCTGGAAACTCTGATTATCTCAAATAAACTCATATAAGATAAAACCGGGCGTTACAAGTTATGTGTTGATTTGGGTTGAATCTTGATTTATCCATGCTTTCATTTTGAAAAGTTTATAAAATTCAGTAGGGTCACATGTGATTTTCAAGTTCATGCATGTGTTTTGGAGTGGAATTGAGTTTTGTATTGTGTATTGTCCAATTCTTGAAGTCGCACATTGAAATTTAAAATTTCAGCATGTTATATTGAGGCGTTTGGTCTTGATATCTGGAATTTTTGTTGAGTGGTGTTGGGGGCTGCCCATGTTGGATGAAAAGGAGTAAAAATATGGTTTTGGATGAGTTTTAAATAGGTGGTAAGGGCTGGAGTTGGAGGTTTTTTAGTTAAGAACTCGGTCGTGCTGTTCGGGTAGGCCGGGTGAGGTAAGTCGGGCTAACTATTGACTTGAGCTTGCTTCAGGCATGAGGCTTGGCTCAAGGGTCCTTTTCTGGACATAAGGGAGTCTTAGGTGGTGTCTCATAGGTAGTGAGGTGGGCTAGACAATCGTTGAAAGGTTTGTAAGGAGTTAAGTTATGCGGGGAATAGTGAAGAATTTTTCCGCCCCTACGGTTGACCTCTAGGATTTGATTCTGATGGTTGAAGTTTAGAGGTCTGGTGATACGAATCCGGCTGATTAATGAAAAGCAAACATGAAGATAAATCAATTCGTGCCCTCGGATCAATTAAACAAAGATCCAATTGATGTTTTGATCTATCTTAGGACAAGTATAATCTCGCGGAAAAAAATAATAACATATAAAATTTGAATTTCCATCTTTAATCGACGAACGATTAACAACAAAAATTATGAAACAATAACAATTTATGGAAACCTTCAGATAACTCGTATCTGACAATCTCCAACGAAGATCAATTCAAAAATGCCACAAATTAAAGTTAAAAACTTTGATAAGTTTGATTTTTGAACAAAGCCAAAGATTCAAATAAAATTCTTGAGAGAATTTTTCAATCAATAGTTGAATAAAACTGAAAACTATTATTAATGAATGATAATAATGTATTTATAGATTACAACTCCAAAATAAACGATGATGTTAAATATTGCCAAGATATCAAAAAGATATAATTTAAAATATTCCTATTAGACTTAAAACATAAAAAATAGGCAAAATAATATCAAAATATCAAAATCCCGCACACACACACAAACATGCCGAGTGTGTGTTTTTTCTTGAAAAATCCAGCTCGCTCGAGCGGTAAGAATCCGCGCTCGAGCGAAACGTAATATGTCCCGCAATTTCTTCCAAGCTCGCTCGAGCGGTAAAAACCCGCGCTCGAGCGAGAAAGTCTATGCTCGAAAAACTTTTATGAGGCTCGCTCGAGCGGCACATTGTTGCGCTCGAGCGAGCAGCATTCTGTCCGAAACTTGATTTCTGCATTTCTTTCATCTTCTATCACTTCAATAACACATAGACAACTTTCAAACTGATCTTCAAGTGCTCCAACTCCATCTTGATGATTTAGCATCAATATTTGAAGAGTATTCTTGAATTTGTTGGCTCGGCTCTTTGTTATTGGTCCACGTGGCAACTCCAATATATCTCAAACTCCCCCTGCCACTCGATCCGTATGCGAGCTATCCATGATCGCATCATCCCCCCCTTCTTGAAAATGATTTGTCCTCAAATCTCGCTTACCTCCTACATCAAATAAAGATAAGTCAGAAACATTAAATGTAGTATTCACATTATACTCACTTGGAAAATCCAATTTGCAGGCATTGTCATTAATTCGCTCCTCGACTTGAAAATGACCATCTCCTCGAGGTAACAACTTTGAACGCCTTTTCTCCGGAAAACGCTATTTTCTTAAGTGCAACCAAACACAATCACCTGATTCAAATACAACCTTCTTTCTTCCCTTGTTCGCTTGCTTTGTATACTTCAAATTATTTTTCTCGATATTTTTCTCGTACTTTCTCATGAAAGCTCCTCACAAATTTAGCTTTCTTTTTACCATCCATGTTAACCCTTTCACTCAAAGGTAACGACATCAAATCCAATGAAGTCAATGAGTTAAAACCATAAACAACTTCAAAAGGGGAATAATTTGTAGTAGAATTCAAACACGATTATAAGCAAATTCAATAAATGTCAAACAATCTTCCCAATTCTTCAAGTTCTTTTTAATGATAGAGCGCAACAATGTTCCTAAAGTTCTATTTACTACTTCAGTTTGTCCATCAGTTTGAGGATGACAAGTAGTAGAAAATAACAACTTAGTTCCAAGTTTATACCACAATGTCTTCCAAAAGTAACTCAAAAATCGAGTATCCCTATCAGAAACAATACTTCTAGGCACGCCATGCAATCTAACAATCTCATTAAAGAACAAATCTGCAACATGCGAAGCATAGTCTGATTTTTGAAAAGCAATGAAATGTGCCATTTTAGAAAATCTATCTACCACAACATAAATAAAATCCCTCCCCTTCTTAGACCTCGTTAAGCCAAGAAAAAATCCATAGAAATATCTACCCATGGTTCACTAGGTACTGAAAGTGGGGTATATAATCCATGCGGTTGTGTTCTAGATTTTACCTTTCTACAAGTTACACACTTCTCACAAACCCTCTCAACATCATGTTTCATATGTGGCCAATAAAGGTGTTCATAAAAATTTTGATATGTCTTAGCCACTCCAAAATGCCCCATCAAACCACCGCTATGCGACTCTCTAACAAGTAATTCCCTAATTAAATACCTAGAAATGCATAATTTATCCTCCTTAAACAAATATCCTTCATGCATGAAAAATTTATCATTTGGACCACGCATACACGACTCATAGAACTCACCAAAATCAACATCCCTAGCATATAAGTCCTTCACATGCTCAAAACCCAAAAAACATAGCATCTAAAGTAGTTAAGAGAACGCACCTTCTGGATAACGCATCCGCTAACACATTTTCCTTGTATTGTTTGTACTTGATGATGTAAGGAAAAGTTTCTACAAATGCCACCCACTTTGCGTGTCTCTTATTCAATTTCTGTTTTCCTTTGAGATGCTTTAACGATTCATGATCCGTATGAATCACGAACTCCTTTGGCCTCAAGTAATGCTGCCAAGTTTCGAGCACTCACACTAAAGCATAAAAGTCCTTATCATAAGTTGGATAGTTCAATGTTGATCCATTCAACTTCTCGCTGAAATATGTCACTGGCTTTCCTCTTTGCATCAACACTCCTCCGATTCCTGCACTTGAAGCATCACATTCAATTTCAAAGGTGTTAGAAAAATCAGGCAAAACTAATAAAGGAGCATTAATTAATTTTTGCTTAATTAAATTGAAAGACTTCTCCTGTTCATCCCCCCAATGAAACGGGAAGTTTTTCTTTATCACCGCAGTCATAGGCGCTGCCAATGTGCTAAAGTCTTTCACAAACCTCTGATAGAATCCTGCAAGCCCATGGAAGCTTCTAACTTGACCAATCGACGACGTCGACCAATCTCGAATGGCACTGACTTTTTCTTCACCCATTCTTACACCTTGTGCACTCACAACAAAACCAAGAAACTTGAGCTCTTTCGTACAAAACACACTTTTTCAGATTAGCATATAAGTGTCCAGCATTCAAAGTGATTAGTACAAATCTCAAGTGTTCCACATGATCATCCAAGTTCTTACTATATACCAATATATCATCAAAATAGACAACCACAAATTTCCCAATATATACATGTAAAACATGATTCATTAAACGCATAAATGTACTAGGAGCATTAGTCAAACCAAAAGGCATAACCATCTATTCATACAACACATACTTCATTTTAAATGCAGTTTTCCACTCATCTCCCTCTCTCATCCTAATTTGATGATATCCACTCTTAAGATCAATCTTGCTAAAAATTCTAGAGTCATGCAATTCATCTAACATATCATCAAGTCTAGGAATAGGATGCCTATATTTGATGGTAATGTTATTTATGACCCTACAATCAACACACATACGCCAAGATCAATATTTCTTAGGTACTAACAACACATGCACTGCACATGGTGACATTGATTCACGCATAAAACCTTTATCTATAATTTCACTTACCTGTCTTTACAGTTCCTTTGTCTCCTCTGGATTGCTTCTATAAGCTGGATGGTTCGGCAACGCACTCCCATGTACGAAGTTGATCTGATGCTCAATCCCTCTCAAAGGTGGTAAACCTTGAGGTATCTACTCCGGAAACAAATCCTCGAACTCCTGCAAAAGAGATGTAGCAATGCTCGGAAGATCTCCGGCTATATCACTTGTGTTTAGGTGTGAGGACCTTAATTCTGATCATCTCGAGTCCCTAATCTCCGTTCAAAGAATTTCATTTTATCTCAGGAATAATCAGGTCTGCAATTCTAATATATCATGCTTTATAATTTAAATCACATAATCATGTAATTCAAATAATTCATGGAATAATAAAGCATGCTCGCTTGACATTTAATTAATCATTTAAATAACTCAATAACATGCGAGAAGTCAAATCATGCAGACTCAATCTACACCTCTCACTCTAATTCAATCCAAGATCTTAACCTGGCTCCGATACCATTTAATGTGAGGAAATCAATTCTAATTATCTAAACAAGAATTAATCCTATCGATAATCAATCAAGAGACAAGAAAAGGCAATAAAAAATTTTTAAATACTGGAGAACAGTGCTCGCTCGATCGGTAGAACTCAACCGATTGAGCGAGACAATCCCTGTCTAAAATCCTACAGGGCATCTCGCTCGATCGGTTTAATTCTACCAATCGAGCAAGAAAAGCTGTGCCCGCTAAAGCAGGACTGCTCGCTCGATCGGTAAAACTCAACCGATCGAGCGGGCACAGTTCTGCAAAATGAAAACAGAAATTTCTCAATACAATCCAACTACAAATCCATTCCATACATGATGAGGTATCATAATACATGCAACGACAACATATAAACCTCAATATTCAAATATTCGATACAACCAAATCAAACAAGGTTCGAGTTCTAAATATGCTCTCAAAACATAAACTAGATTGGCATGCTTTCAATTTCCAAAACCGAAGTCCCACTTCTATCTTCACATCCCAACTATCCATGCGATCTCTGACTCGGTCCTGCCCCACCTGTCGCCAAGCACACATACAAAGACAGGACAACAGCCGCATAATCCGGTGAGAATAATATTCCCAGTAAAAGAGACATAACATAAAATTAATGTAATATATCAAATCCTGATATACATAACAACAAGACAAACAAGTCAAGTAGTATATCATTAACTCCATTTAAATGCAATAAAATGCAATGCATGTCTTTAAATTGGGTTCTCATATTTGATAATCAAAGGAAACGGTTCTATGCTCTTTTTGGGATCCCGATGACAAAATATCACACAACACACCACCTCTCCCAATCGAGGTGGAAGGTGCATATTTCAATCCTCTAGACTCTAAGGCATCTACAGAGAGTTGATCGACAAATGGTAGTAATTCGCGCACCAATGCCACTCGACTATAATCCCCAGAATGTATAATTCTCCTGGGCATTCTGTGCCCTCTAAAAACAACATAATAAGCTCAATATGAATGCAAGTAAAATTCAAAAAACAATCAAACATATAATTCAAGTGACATGCAAGTATGTAATTTCTCTAGGACACTCGAATCAATCCGGATTCGAGTTAATCGTCATATTCCATCCAATGTCGTCTTATACCACTTCTTTGGTTTGAAGTAGCTTCCAATCTCGATCAAGCTACACGACAAGAATTCCAAATCAAAATTCCATTCCAATCGAAATTCAATGATGAAGGTAACTCAATACCAAACCTCAATCAACTCTACGATGATTCGAACTCTACGAACTCTGAGCTCCACAATCTTCAGCCAAATCTGTACGGAGATATAAAACAATCCAATATCAATCCATCCAATTCAAATTAATTCAAAAACTTAGTTCCAACTCCTAAAATCCTAAATTTCAATACGGCGGCATAACGATTATAATCTGATCAATCGAAACCACAGACAACAGTATATCGATTCAAAACAACTTCCAACATCAACATAATATCCAAAAAAAAAATCCAAAATCCTACAAATCTACAAACCCATATTTTCGAATTATTCCTATAAAATCATAACAATTCCGAACGACGTTCGTTTTCCGATCCGACTTCAACTGTACGATCTATCTTAACTCAAGAACAACATATCCGAATTCCATCAAATTCTAACGGCATCAAAAAAATTGAATTATACTGGATCGAAGAAAAACTTACTGAAGAATGAAGCTCTCGCAGCCGTGGTCGCTAATCTGCCTTCAAATTGAATTTCTATCGGACGGATCGAGCTCGGAATGAAATCAAAAAACTCAAAGATCTCGTTCTTGGGCTTCAATGGAGGTTAGGCGTGGGAGAGAGAGGAAGAGGAGGAAGGAGACAAACTAGTCAAAAGAGTAATGGACCAAGTGTTATATTAATTTCCAATTTTGCACTTTGGTCCCTAAATTCTCCAAAAATTGCAATTCAGTCCCTTAACAAAAATCAATTAAATTCTCAAATTTCCTAATTTCCGATTATCAATCTTAATCTTCTAAAATCTCGATTAGTCTAATTTTGGGGTGTTACATTAGGAGAAACTCCTTATTAAAGATTAACACAAGTGGAACATGAGAACTTAAAACATCTCTCACATCACTCTTTTGGGCTATATACATTTTTTTTCTCAGCCTCTTTTCTTTCAATTTTTTTCTTTTCTTCTCTTTTCTTTTCCAAGGCCATCTTACTTTTTTTATCACTCTTTTTTTTGGGCCTCATCTCTCTTTTTCTTTTTCATTTGATCCTCCAATATTTGCTTTGGAGACATAGGTAATAATACAATGGACTCTTTGTTCATAGTAAAAGAATACCTATTTCTAAACCCATCATGCACGACTCTCCTATCAAACTGTCATGGTCAACCCAACAATATATGACAAGCATGCATAGGGACCACATCACACACTACCTCATCAACATATTTACCTATAGAAAATGGAACCACTACTTGTCTGTTCACCCTCACCTCCGCACAGTCATTAAACCACTGCAACCGATATGGCTGAGGATGCTTTAAGATAGGCAACCCCAATTTCTCTACCAACTCACAACTAGCTACATTTGTACAACTCCCACCATCAACGAGTATGAAAAATATATTCTCGCTGACTCTCTTTGAAACGACTCTAACCCTCTAAATATAAATAATAAATAAAGAATTGCGGAATTTTAAAAAAATTTTCCATGACTCAATTAGAAATAATATAAGCCCAACTGACAAACTCAGCAATACAAAAGAAGTAAAATAAACACCTAATAAAATCCAAATCCGATAACATAGAATCTAAAAATGGGAAATTAATCCCACACAGTTGCGGAACAATAAACTATTAAGTTTACATGCCAAAAATTCTAAATCACGGAAAACACATCCTGAAAATTACTGACAGTGTATGAAATACTACAACTCATAAATAAAATCATCATAGTTTGCGGAACAACGAAAAGCACGACGGTCAAGGGCCTACACCACTGGTGATCTCACTCTGGGGATCCAGCCCCTTAGCCTCTGTGAAAAACTCCTCACCTGCATCATATAAATGTAGTGAGCCTAAAAACTCAGCAAGAATATGGGAAATAACAAGTACTACATAAATACAAGCACAAGCAGATTAAAAATAGCTTTTAATAAAATATTTTGTTTAAATAAATGATTTCTAAAAACAATGAAGTGAACATGAATGAAACATAGGCATGGCTAAGTCGAACATAAATAACTTAATAAACTGTACTGAAACATAGTCATAAATATTGAACATAGATCCTTGGATTCTGACTCTGTGTTTTTGATCTTGATCATGGCTGCAGTGCACTATGCCGCAAGAAATTCAGAATAACACCCAACTCGTCTAGCCCATACTTGGTAAGGGAAGCCAAGATTTCTCCCAACTCGTCCAAACCCATAAATTTGGTAAGGGAAGTCAGAACGCTTCCCAACTCGTCCAAACCCATAATTTCTATAGTCACAATCATCTCACTTTGTTCCTAAAAATATTTTTCTTTCATTATTGAATATGAGACTTAGCATGAATATGTAAATATGACGTACATGTAAATGTTTGATCGATAATCATGCAAATGACTCACACATGGATGACCGGGATAGTGATTTAGGAGACAAACCAAATGATGAGAAACTAAACCATAATTTAGCTCTTAAGACAATTCGAGCGTTTTGCCCGTAAAATTTGTAACTGGCTCGATTCTTATTAAAAAAGGATTCCGCTTGAAACCACGACTCTATGACACTTAGAACTAAGTAGGGAAATCATCCTTGGAGTTTTATTCCTATGCAATCATTTTATAAAAATTTGATTCCGGGCAGCAAGCTTAAAAGCCTAAAATTCTGCACCTCTACATTCAAATATCTAGAACTCAACCAAGACTTAACCGAATTGATTCCCGCTTGAACCGACATAATCCCGAAATCTAGAAAAAGTTCCAGACCTTAGCCCATGACAAAATTCCACTTTTAACCCTGCCTTAGTTATTCATTTCCAGACAGCCCCAACACTAAGAAAAATCTGCACGAGACCCCTTCTTGTATTTAACCAAAAACTTAGCTACGAAATCTCCCATGTTCCAAGATACTGGACTAGGACCAAGAACAATGAATTAGACTCATTTATAACACTAAACAAGCCCCTCAAACCTTACTAAACTCAGCTCGAAGGCAGCCCTTACACACAACCAAAACCAATCCCACCATCCTCAAATACTAAATGCCTCAACTCCAATCCACAAACTAATTCTAAGCCATCCTAAGCACTACCATGTGACTACATTTCACCCATGGTACCTCCTAAATTCACCATCCAATCAACACAATACAACACCAATATTCGAACCATGCCATGAAGGAAAAATCTGGAATTATAATCGATCACATGCTAAGGAAAAATCTGGAAAGTGTTCGAACCAACAAGCTATGAAAACTCTGAAATTTCAACCACACAAGTCAAGGTAATAATCTAAAATTTTTGAACAAGCAAGGCATGGAAAAGATTTTTGGAATTCGAACACCACAAGCTAAGAAGATAATCTGAAATTTTCGAACCACAATGCTAAGGAGAAAATTCTGAGATTTTCGAACCACAAAGCATGAAGAAAATCTGGACAGAATGCTCAACCATATGCTATGAAGATTTCTGGAATTTCAAACACAAAGCATGGAAATAATCTGAACATGCTCGAACTCATGCTTATGGACAACCAACAATCAAATGCAAATAAAAAATCTAAAGATCATAGCAGCAAACCGAGCCAAGAAAATGCAAGAGTATTCTGGAAAATAAAATCGAAGAGCAGGGCAACTAAATTCTCGAACAGGGAAGGAATATATACTCAAAAATTTTGAATGCTTCAATAAATTCAACACACGACATATAATAATCTACAAGTTGAAGCAAAGAAGCCATTATCCTTGCCTATTGCTTGAAAAATCGTAAACTAAGGACACAAGCAAAGATGAGCTATGGCCGATTGAGAGCTTGCTGGAACGAGCTGAAAAATCCGAGCTCAAAGGGAACAGAAACGGCTCGCTCAGCTAGCCTTGAGGATGCTTCGCCAGAGATGGAGAAGTTTAATGAAGAAGATAGGTGAAGCCGTTGGATTCCATGGGAGAACAGGGAAGGAAATCGGCTATGTCTTATGTGTGTGCGTGAGTGGTGGTAAACCCTAGAAAAATGTGAATGTATGAATTTTATGAAAAAGTGCAACACATTTTTAAAAATGCTAAACCATATTAGCAATTAGGACTATAAATTAAATCGCACTAAATATAAAAAAAGTACAAGATTAAAATCCTAATTTAAAATATTAAATTTGATTTTACTAGTTCGGAAATAAAAATTATAATTTTTGCAGAAGTAAAAAAAATAATAAATTTTAATGCGCGGGAAAAATATAATATTTAGTAAATTAACACAAAAAATTAAAATAATTAAAATCATAAATATTAAAGACTGATTTAGGCATGAAACTTAAATTAAGGAATTTTAGGCGCTAACTTAGGAATTTAAAATCAACGCTTTAAATATTTTGATGTCGCAGCGATGAATAAGATTTTTAAATAATAGACAGAGCAATTAAAATAATTTAAACAGGCTATACTAATGTTTAAAATAATTTAAATAAATACACAAACGAAAATTAAAAAAACTTTTAAAATAATTTGGACAATTAAAAAGGATTTAAATAAATAGCTAGACATCTAAAATAATTTAAAGTAGTTAACCGCTAAACTTAAATTATTTAAAATAAACAAGCTGAACAATCAAAAGTTTTAAATAAATAAGCTAAACAGTTAAAATCATTTAAATGAATAAACTAAACAATTAAAATCATTTAAATATACAAGCTTAAACTTTTAAAATATTTAAAACAATTTAAATTGCACAATTAAATCATTTAGACAATTAAACTTAAACAATTAAAACATTAATTAAATAGTTAGTAAAATAAAATCATTTGAATAACTAAGAAAATATTTTATTAGCACATAACTTCACATAAAGAATTTAAATCAATTAAACCTAAAAATAATAATTCTAATATTTATATAGTTTAATGCATGTGATTTGGTAAATTGGATTTTTAAGTGCCACAATTCCTTTCCCCCTTAAATGGAATATCGACCTCAAAATTCAAGGCTTACTAACTAGGTTCGAATACCTTAGACCAGATCAACGCTAAATTTTCCAACTTTGCACCCACATGAGTTGACACAAATCAGCTTTCGCTGCGCACACTGATGCTTACTGCTATCTATATCGTCAAAGAACTGACTAACTCTTATCGCAGTATAAAATTTACAATTCCTACATCTTCCCAAGTGATCTTATTCTCAATTTTATCACTCCTCAGATTACCTCCAATCTAAATTTATCAACTTAAAAACGTCATCCTACCTCACTGATAAGTTCTACGACCTACAAATTCTTAGATCTTTAAATTATTGAACAACTTACATCTTGATAACCTTATACTCTACGTCGGAATTCAATGAAATAGAGTCCATATAACCAATAAATAATTTATGTCGACCTTGACCATATCTTAAAAACTTTCTAACAACGAAGCTATGCTTAACGTCTATTTACCAATTAATCTCAACTCATATAATATACAAATCGAGGTCTTAAGAAATTCACAAGTCCTCAAATTAATTAGCGACTAAACTCTAAACTATTTTAAATAGGACAACTAAAGGAATATACAAATCTACCTCGTTAGGCCTCATGATATGATATGAATATGACCCATTTCTGTAAATAAATCTAATCTATTGCTTGATAAGAAAATATACCTATAACATGTTGTTCGGTTCCAAGATATTATCCGATAACATATAGAATCCAGATAGGTGACTAGACAGATCTCAAATATCCATTCACCAATTTATGCGTTCATCTCTAGCGTCTTGGATTCTACCGCAAGTTCAACTCTTAATTAAAATTTCCCAATAAATTTATCCACCTCTTCTATCCCAGACGCTAACGACTAAGAAATTCATAATTACACATCAAATCAAAATATACTACGAGCTATTCTCCGCTTATTGGATTAGATGGTCTCTAAGTACCAAACAATTCCTACATATCGTCTGAAGACATATCTTAAATCCCTAGTTCAACATGATAGCAAGTCTGAAAATCCAAAAGTTCCCAAATTATAATATGTATAACCTGAATTCATATTTCAAGAACTTAGTACCCAATTAGGCACCTTGAAGAGTTTGTAATTCGATTGAAAATGCTTTCTCATTGTTCCTTAAGTACCTTAGCATTTCACCGGTAAATAAATCTACAGCTTATCCCAAAACTGCCTGAATATTCTATTCGTCATTCTGTTCCCATAGTTGGTGCAATAGTCTTACCGGTTGACATTCACAAAATCTTAGAATTCAAATGTAAAGTACCCAAAAGTCTCTAGGGACAACTTTATTTCCTATCTCGCAACTGTTCACCCATTCAGCTTACAAAAATCATCTGTTTATTCTTAACGATTCTATTTAAAATTGAAACAACCCATTCAATTAATTCACTAACTAGCAGTCTACTCGCTAGAACTCAATAAAACTAGTAGTCTCCATTCCTCATAACACAACGATAACTTAGGATTTTATCTTAGTACTAATACTAAATTCAAACGGCATAAACACTTACTATGCGGCTACGAGCCAATTCTTTACACAAGAATTTGGAATAATAATTGAAATTATGATCCACCCATATCCTCATCATGATAGATCATGAAAGGAAACATACATACAAGTAATGCTGCTCAATACGAAATAAAATAGTGCAAGCATTAAAAACAAACGAGCTGAAAATAAAAATCTAGATAAGTAAAAACAACTCACTCATAATTCAATTCTAAGGATGAATGAATAATAATGGAGGCTCCATGAATAATGAACATGAGCCAACAAGATCCAAATATCGTAATCATTCATCCGTGGGGTAATGAAATCATGCTCAAACAATCAAAGAACAATCAAGGCAATCAGTGTGACTTCAGTCGAGAGAAGTCCACACAAGGGGAAACAATGGTCCTAAGGCATATTCAGATGCCAGCCACAACATAAGTAGATCACCAAAAAAAAAAAGATAAGGTGAATCTCACTCACATCAACATGTGGCTCTAGAACCGGAGGAAAATTCAAGATGTGTGAAACATGAACAAGATTTTATTAAGAAATTCGACCAAGGCCAAAGTAGCTGAATACAATGTTGACTGATGTCATACGAATCCATAAATGAACAAAGAATGTGCAAAGAAATTTCTGATACTCAAAAGTATATGTTGCAATGGATTTGAGCACAAAATAGGAAAAACGAAACAACGATCGGAATAATAGTTCACATAATTGAAAAGCTCATAGTAACCGGCTTACTAATTCCAAAATCATAATTGCCCAAATAAAAAAAGAAAAACTCAAACTATCCATAATAATATAAAACCAATTTCGTATCCCAAGTCTTCACACGAGTTCGATTCATAAACTTAACAGACCAAAACATATGCCTTATCAATTTTTCTAAACAACTATGCACTTAGTTGTATCCGACAAAAATCCAATATAAGAAAATAACTTACAATAGTAACACACAATCAATATCTCCTAATGCGCAAATTTAGTATTTTTCAACAAACTCCTAAAATCTCATCAAAAGAAATCATTAGTACTACTTAATAACTAAAACAACATCCACGTTTGCCCAAAACTGGAAGGAATATTTGTACTCCAACTCCGTTTAACTTGAAACCACATGCTATAAAAATAAAGGTTTAAATGATACACTTTAAACTATTAAAATTAAAAAAAATTTCCATGACTCGATTAGAAATACTATAAGCCCAACTGAAAAACTCAGCAATACAAAACAAATAAAATAAACACCTGATAAAATCCAAATATGATAACATATAATCTAAAAAGGGGAAATTAATCCCACACAGTTGCGGAACAATAAACTGTTAAGTTTACATGCCAAAATTTCTAAAGCAGGGAAAACACATCCTGCAAATGACTGACAGTGTATGAAATACTACAACTCATAAATAAAATCATGATCAGAGTTTGCGGAACAACTAAAAGCACGACGGTCAAGGGCCTGCACCACCGGTAACCTCACTCTGGGGATCCAGCCCCTCAGCCTCTGTGAAAAACTCCTCACCTGCACCATATAAATTTAGTGAACCTAAAGACTCAGAAAGAATATGGGGAATAACAAGTACTATATAAATACAAGCACATGCAGATTAAAAATAGCTTGTAATAAAATACTTTGTTCCCTTAACTAAAATAAATTATTTCTAAAAAAAATGAAGTGAACATGAATGAAACATATGCATGGCTAAGTCGAACATAAATAACTGAATAAACTGTACTGAAACATAGTCATAAATATTGAACTTAGATCCTTGGATTCTGACTTTGTGATTTCGATCTTGATAATGGCTGCAGTGCACTATGCCGCAAGGAAGTCAGGATAACACCCAACTCGTCTTGCCCATACTTGGTAAGAGAAGACAGGATTTCTCCCAACTCGTCCAAAGCAATACTTGGTAAAGGAAGCCAGGATTTATCCCAACTCGTCTAAAACCATAAATTTGGTAAGGGAAGTCAGAACGTCTCCCAACTCGTCCAAACCCATATTTTCTATAGTCACAATCATCTCACTTTGTTCCTAAAAATATTTTTCTTTCATTCTTGAATATGAGACTTAGCATGAATATGTAAATATGACGTACATGTAAATGTTTGATTGGTAATCATGCAAATGACTCACACATGGATGACCGGGATGGTGATTTAGGAGATAAACCAAAGGATGAGAACTAAACAATAATTTAGCGCTTAAGACAATTCGAGCGGTTCGCCCGTAAAATTTGTAACTTGCTCGATTCTTATTCAAAAAGGATTCCGCTTGAAAACACGACTCCATGACACTTAGAACTAAGTAGGTAAATCATCTTTGGAGTTTTATTCCTAAGCAATAATTTTATAAAAATTTGATTCCGGGCAGAAATCATAGAATTCTGCACCTCTACATTCAAAAATCTAGAACTCGACCCAGACTTAACTGAATTGATTCCCGCTTGAACCGAAATAATCCCGAATTCTAGGAAAAGTTCCCGAGCCCATGACAAAATTCAAATTTTAACCCTGCCTTAGTTATAAATTTCCAGACAGCCCCAATACTAAGAAAAATCTGCACGAGACCCCTTCTTGTATTTAACCAAAAACTTAGCTATGAAAACTCCCATGTTCCAAGATACTAGACTAGGACCAAGACTAATGCATTAGACTCATTTCCAACACTAAACCAGCCTCTCAAACCTACCTAAACGCAGCTCGAAGGCAGCCCTTACACAGAACCAAAACCGAGGCCACCATCCTCAAATACTAAATGCCTCAACTCCAATCCACAAACTAATTTTAAGCCATCCTAAGCACAACCATGTGACTATATTTCACCCATGGTAGCTCCTAAATTCACCATCCAATCAACTCAATACAACACCAATATTTGAACCATGCCATGAAGGAAAAATATGGAATTATAATTGAACACATGCTAAGGAAAAATCTGGAAAGTGTTCGAACCAACAAGCTATGAAAACTCTGAAATTTCAACCACACAAGCCAAGGTAATAATCTGAAATTTTCGAACAATCAAGGCATGGAAAAGATTTCTGGAATTCGAACACCACAAGCTAACAAGATAATCTGAAATTTTTGAACCACAAATGCTAAGGAAAAATTCTGATATTTTCGAACCACAAAGCATGAAGAAAATCTGGACAGAATGCTCAACCATATACTATGAAGATTTCTGGAATTTCGAACACAAAGCATGGAAATAATCTGAACATGCTTGAACTCATGCTTATGGACAACCACCGATCAAATGCAAATAAAAAATCTAAAGATCATAGCAGCAAACCAAGCCAAGTAAAATGCAAGATTTTTCTAGAAAATAAAATCGAAGAGCAGGGCAACTAAATTCTCGAACAGGGCAGAAATATACTCAAAAATTTCAAATGATTCAAGAAATGCAACACACAACATACAATAATCTACAAGGTGAAGCAAAGACGCCATTATCCTTGCCTATTGCTAGAAAAATCGAAAACTAAGGACACAAGCTAAGATGAGCTATGGCTGATTCAGAGCTTGCTGGAACGAGCTGAAAAATCCGAGCTCAAAGGGAACAGAAACGGCTCGCTCAGCTAGCCTTGAGGATGCTTCGCCGGAGTGGAATGGAGATGGAGAAGTTTAATGAAGAAGAGAGGTGAAGCTGTTGTATTCCATGGGAGAACAGGGAAGGAAATCGGCTATGTCTTGTGTGTGCGTTTGTGCGTGATTGGTGTGGGTTTTTGGGTGTGTAAAAATGTTGGAGGCTAGGGTTCAACTTTGGGTCCAAGTGCATAAGTATAGGTGAACCCTAGAAAAATGTGAATGTATGAATTTCATGAAAAAGTGCTACACATTTTAAAAAGTGCTAAACCATACTAGCAATTAGGACTATAAATTAAATCGCACTAAATATAAAAATATACAAGCTTAAAATCCTAATTGAAAATATTTAATTTGATTTTACTAATCCGAGAATAAAAATGCTAATTTTCGCAAAAGTAAAAAAAATAATAAATTCTAATGCGCGGAAAAATTATAATATTTAGGAAATTAACACAGAAAATTAAAATAATTAAATTCATAAATATTAAAGACTGATTTATGCATGAAACTTAAATTAAGGGATTTTAGGCGCTAACTTAGGAATTTAAAATCATTGCTTTAAATATTTTGATGTCGCAGCGATGAATAAGATTTTTAAATAATAGACAGAGCGATTAAAATAATTTAAAAAAGCTAGACTAATGTTTAAAATAATTTAAATAAATACAAAAATGAAAAAAAAAACTTTTAAAATGATTTGGAAAATTAAAAAGTATTTAAATAAATAGCTAGAAATCTAAAATAATTTAAAGTAGTTAACCGCTAAACTTAAGTTATTTAAAATAAACAAGTTGAAAAATCAAAAATATTTAAATAAATAAGCTAAACAGTTAAAATCATTTAACTGAATAAACTAAACAATTAAAATCATTTAAATATGCAAGCTTAAACTTTTAAAATATTTAAAACAATTTAAATTGCACAATAAAATCATTTAGACTATTAAACTTAAACAATTAAAATATTAATTAAATAGTTTGTAAAATAAAATCATTTTAATAACTAATAAAATATTTTATTAGCACATAACTTCACATAAAGAATTTAAATCAATTAAACCTAAAAATAATAATCCTAATATTTATATAATTTAATGCATGTGATTTGGTAAATTGGGTTTTTAGGCGCCACACTCTTCCTCCTCCTTAGGTTGGGAATTTAAAACTCTCATAGTCACCAACAATTCTCTAATCACCGCACCATACCCCTCATCATCGAGATCCTCCAAGGTAGGCATATCATCATAAATTTCAATATCCTCTTCACTCTCAGACTCAACATCACCACAAACATTAATAATCATTAACTTCTTATTTGGGCATTGGCTAGCAATGTGGTCAAGACCTTGACATCTAAAACACTTGATATCTCTAGTACGATTAGAAGAATTTTAAGATTTACCTTGCTTTGGCGCCTCCGGTTTGGTGTCAGATTTTGGTTTGGACACCGGTTTTCTCTCCTCCCGTTTTACAAAGTTTGGATGCCAAGAAGTCGATGACCCTCCACCGGATGTAGCTCGACCAGCTCCCCTTCGCTTGAGCTGTTGCTCCACTTTCATGGCTATTTGTACCATCTCATCCAGATCAAAGCAATGACGAAGCTCCACTTGATCTTGGATCTCCCTATTCAACCCACAAATGAAACGTGCCATCGTAGCCTCAGTGTCATCCTCAATATTAGTCCATATTATTGTGGTCTCCAACTCTTTGAAGTAAATCCTCCACACTCCTAGATCCTTGCTTCAAAGTTTGCAGTCGCCTAAACATCTCACGATAATAGTGAGTAGGCACAAATCACTTCCTCATGACTCGCTTCATTTCATCACATGTCTCAATACGTTGTTCACCAGTCCTCCTGGAAAATTCCACCACTGGAAAATTTCTACAAGTTATTTTGCTCCTCTATTTTTTTTATTTTTGAAGCAAAATTTTTGGTCCTTTTTTTTAAAAATAATTGTAGCACAAGAAACAAAACTTGGGCAACAAGGTAATAGAAACGACACCAAAAGGAATAAAAACGATGAACGAAGAACAAGATGCGAACTAAGATTGTTGACACACTTAAGAAACCTGACTCTGATGCCAAATGATACAAATCTAGTTGATTAATTAAAAGAAAACACGAAGATAAATCAATTCGTGCCCTCAGATCAATTAAACAAAGATCCAATTGATGTTTCGATCTATCTTAGGACAAGTATAATCTCGCGAAAAAAAAATAATAACAGATAAAATTTGAATATCCACATTTAATCGACGAACGATTAACAACAGAAATTATGAAACAATTTAAATCTATGGAAACCTTCAGATAACTCGTATCTAACAATCTTCAACGAAGATCAATTGACAAACGTCACAAAGTTAAAAACATTGATAAGTTTGATTTTTGAACAAAGCCAAAGTTTCAAATAAAATTTTTGAGAGAATTTTTCAATCAATAGTTGAATAAAACTGAAAACTATTATTAATGAATGATAATAATGTATTTATAGATTATAACTCCAAAATAAAAGATAATGCAAAATATTGTCAAGATATCAAAAAGATATAACTTAAAAATTTCCTATTAGACTTAAAACACTCAAAAATAGGCAAAATAATATAAAAATACCAAAATCCCGCACACACACAAACACGCCGAGTGTGTGTTTTTTCTCGGAAAATCCAGCTCGTTTGAGCGGTAAGAATCCGCGTTCAAGCGAGACGTACTCTGTCCCGCAATTTCTCCCGAGCTCGCTCGAGCAGTAAAAAACCGCGCTCGAGTGAGAAAGTCTCTGCACGAAAAAATTTTATGAGGTGCGCTCGGGCGAGCAGTATTCTGTCCGAAACTTGATTTCTGCTCTTCTTTCATCTTCTAACACTTCAATAACACATAGACAACTTCCAAATTGATCTTCAAGTGCTCCAACTCCATCCTAATAATTTAGCATCAATATTTGAAGTGCCTTCTTGAATTTGTTAGATCGGATCCTCGTTATTGGTCCACGTGGCAACTCCAATGGATCTCGTAATCCCCTTTCCACTCAATCTGCATGCGAAATATCCATGATCGCATCATCTGGGCAGGGGGTGGCCTTGTCATACTTCAATTGTAGGATTTTGGGGTCGTGTCGGTTCTATTTGGGCGCAATTCGGATAAGTTTCGGGTAGGATAAGAGCAAATCATGTTGAGGTGGTTAGAGCAGTTTTCGGGAAGGTTTAGGGGCTGTCCGGGAACTCAAAGTGAACGGGCTCCTCAGGCTTACTTTTGAGGTTAAGGACAGATCATAGGGATGTTTTAGGATGTATATAAGACGTCGGTTCGAACGGAAGATCATTCGGTTAAGGATGGGCTAGTTTACGAGCCATACGGGCCGACCGCCCGTATTATATCATTAATGGGATAAGTCTATGATTTCAAAGAGGGTTTTTGTGGGGACCTCGGGTTGCTAATCACATCTTAGGATAATAATAGAAGTTCAAAAATAACATCCAAGATCATTGAAGTAAGAAATTTTTTTAAAAAAATATACACGGACTCCAGACACCCTCTGATATAGGTCCGTGCATTAATCTGTATCCAAAAATTCAATGAAAGCAAAGTACACGGAACCCGTGCCACCTCCGCATCCAGGTCCGTGCCCATAATTTCAAAATTTGGATGTTACTGCCTCAACTCCAGACCACACGAACCCATGCATGGATGCATGTCCGAGGTTCTGGCACAACTAAAATAAAATCAATTCCAAATACGACGGTACACGGACCCATGCACGGAGGCATGTACAGGGTCCGTGCCCTGCTAAAAAAAATCAGAATTGCAACAACTTTTAAATCTGGAAGAATGGCATGAATATGATCTCATTTCTCATTAAGCTACAAAATAATATACATGCATTCCAACATAAATCTAATCATCTAGAATACATGAAATCTCAAACATAAAAGATTACTCAACAAGTAAACATATTCAAAGTTTATGGTTTTCTAACATGTTTGACAAACTCTCCAATACATGTCATCTTGCTAACATAAACCCGAGTCACCACTTGCTAAGTCTCCCTCTCTAGCTACCCATACCGGTTTTGGCTAGCTCTTGCCCCACCTGTTTCCATGCATACATACAAACATAACAACTGTAGTGACCCTTACCCGGATCACCTACTAACAGAACTTAGGCATGCAATTAACTTAATTAAAACAGATATCAGAATAAAACTGCGGAAACCATAAACGTTATACAATCCCAAGTAAAGGAATCTGTAATTAATCCAAATATTATACAACCAAATCGAATAGCTGTATCAACCTCAAAACAACAGAAATAAAACCTAGACGAAGCTCCAGCTGGTCAACCACTGACTAGCCCCTCCTGGATCCACCCGCCTCGTCCAATCGCAAACCTGCCCCATGGAATAGGGTGTCCAGAAACACAGAGTATGAGACGTGAGCATAAGACGCTCAGTACGAGAGTATGAGTATACATGCATGCAAAGTGAACTCCCTATAAACTCGAGGTCAAGGATCAGATAACAGAGACAGACCGGGCCCTGGTATGTAGCACGTTGTGCCGTCGCTTCAGGAGGTGGCTCCCATACCATAATACCAGTGGATATGCCGGACCCAAATCGATGGAAGTCCAACCACTAACAGGATAGGGAAAAACCCTACTAACAGACATCTCGAAGGAGATAACTCAGTATGCAAATGAATGCAGCATAAATCAATGACATATAAATCATGTAGTCACATAATACATGCATACTCAGTCAGGATATCTCGAACAGTACTTCCGTACCTCAAAACTAGGCAAGTGCTATCAGCCCTAGGTCCACGCCTATAATCCGCGCTACACTGCCAAATGATACTACTATCATTATAGCGCTCTTAAAAGCCTTAACTAAGCTATTTCATACTCCTAAATATTTATAGGAATCAAAAGCTATACCTTCGTCCGTCGTTAGCCCTTTGATGTCGATGCCTCCAGAACTTGGGCACAACTCTGCTACGACTTTTGAACGCCTTGCCGACCGTCGGGTCAAGCCTAGGAAGGCTAGAACAACTCGAATAGACTAGAAATGAGAGGGAAATACTCGGAATTGGCAATTGGAAATGAAGCCTCGGCCCTCTATTTATAGACAACGATTGGAACTTCCGATCCTCGATCGGAACATCCGAACCTCGATCGGAACGTCCAATCCTGCCATCGGAGCTTCCGAAGATCCTGATCTGCCACGTGTCAAAATATCACTTGTTGACTTCAGATAGGGGTGATCGGAGCTTCCGATCTAGCCACACGTCATGCCTGACGTAATATGATCGGAGCTTCCGATCCTGCATCGGAGCTTCCGATCTAGTTCGGAACTTCCGAACTCACCTTCGGAGCTTCAGAACTCTATCCAAGTAATTATGATTAATCCCTTAATTACTGATTTTGGTTACGGGCTACTACATTCTCCCCCACTTAAGATATTTCGTCCTCGAAATCAAATCTTAAGTACTGAATGCAATACAGAAATCAGAAACATTCTTTATTCAAGTCAAACGTTTACAGAGTTTGGAACTGAATACAACTTAAGAATGAAATCAAAACAACTCAGGATGGTCTTCACGCATCCTGTCCTCAAGCTCCCAAGTAGCTTCCTCAGTGCCTCGGCGCTGCCACTGAACTAAAACCAAAGGAATGACTTTGTTCCGTAAAACTTTATCCTTATAATCCAGGATACGAATAGGTTTCTCAACATAAGTCAAATCCTTGTTCACCTGAACCTCAGACCGCTGCAGAATATGAGATTCATCCGCCACATACCATTGCAACAGAGATACGTGGAACACGTCGTGAATACTGGATAGATGCGGTGGCAAAGCTAGTCGATAAGCCAAATCGCCAATGCTCTCCAAGATCTCAAACGGACCGATAAACCTGGGAGATAACTTGCCCTTAAGGCCAAATCTGAGAATCTTGCGAAAAGTTGACACTTTCAGAAACACTTTTTCCCCGACATCGAACTGCAAAGGCCTACGCTTGATATTAGCATAGCTGGCCTGACGATCCTATGCAGTCTTAATCTGTTTCTTGATCTGATCAACAATGTCTATCGCTTGCTGGATAAACTCTGGTCCCTCAGCCTGTCTCTCCCCCACTTCTTCCCAGAAGAGTGGAGTACGACAACGTCGCTCGTACAACGCCTCAAAAGGTGCCATCTCAATACTAGCATGATAGCTGTTGTTGTACGCGAACTCGATCAACGGCAAATGATCATGCCAGGCTGAACCAAAATCCATGACGCACGCTCTAAGCATATCCTCCAAAGTACGGATAGTGCGCTCTGACTGACCATCAGTCTCCGGATGATAGGCAGTACTCAAACTGAGAGTAGTACCCATCGCACGCTGAACACTCCCCCAGAATCTAGAAGTGAACCTGGGGTCCCGATCGCTGACAATGCTCACCGGCACTCCATGAAGTCGAACGATCTCCTAAATGTACAACCGAGCCATACGATCCACATTGTACTCTCGACTATAGGCAATGAAATGCGCTGACTTGGTGAGTCGGTCCACCACAACCCAGATAGTATCACAGTTCCTCGGGGATACCGGCAAATGGGTCACAAAGTCCATTGTGATAAACTCCCATTTCCATTTAGGAATAGGCAGACTGTGAAGCAATCCTCCAGGTCGTCGGTGTTCTGCCTTGACCTGTTGACACACCAAACACCTCGAAACAAACTGATAAATACTGCGTTTCATTCCTTTCCACCAGAAACGAGTACGTAGATCCTTGTACATCTTGTTGCTCCCAGGATGAATACTCAACTTAGTGCGATGTGCCTGAGACAAAATCTCTTCTCGCAACTCTTCATCCTGCGGAATCACAAGACTACCAGACAAACACAGACAGCCATCTGACTAATAATGAAATCCAAAAGAGCTACCCTCGTTAGCTAGATGAGCTAAACGCTGGGTCTTCGAATCAGACATCTGAGCATCTCGAATCCGCAAATACAAGGCTAGCTCAGATAATATCGCAAACATCTGGATACTCTGCATACCTTTCTTATGCTTGAAGGTATAACCTGAAGTACAACAGTCACTGATCGCACTAGACATCGAACAAGTCTGAAGTGCGGATAGCCGCACCTTGCGACTCAAAGCATCAGCGGTGAGATTAGCAGCTCCCGGATGGTACTTAATTTCGCAATCATAGTCTTTAAGCAAGTCCATCCAACGTCTCTGCCTCATGTTCAACTCCGCCTGAGTGAACAAATACTTGAGACTCTTATGGTCGGTGAAGATCTCAAATTTCTCGTCATACAGATAATGACGCCAGATCTTCAAAGCGAACACAATGGCTGTCAATTCCAAATCATGGACTGGATAGTTGTCCTCGTTAAGTTTCAGCTGTCTAGAAGCGTATGCGATCACATGCCCATTCTGAGTCAGAACACAACCTAACCCCTGAAGAGAAGCATCAGTGTATACCACATACCCTCCAGATCCTGACGGTAATTCCAACACCGGCGCAGAAGTCAACCGCCGTCGAAGCTCACAGAAATTCTTCTCACACTCGGAGGACCACTCGAAGTCTACACCCTTGCGAGTAAGTTGCGTCAATGGTCGAGCTAACTGAGAGAAGTTCAGAATGAAGCGATGATAATACCTTGCTAGACCCAGAAAACTACGGATCTCAGCAACTGTCGTCGGACGCGACCAATTAAGTACCGCTTTAATCTTGCTTGGATCAACAGAAATCCCCTCCCTGGATATGATATGGCCAAGAAAGACCACTCGATCCATCCAGAACTCACACTTGCTCAGTTTGGTGTAAAACTACTCATCCCGAAGAGTCTGTAGTACCAACCGCAAGTGAGAAACATGCTCTTCCGTATTAAGCGAATACACCAAGATGTCATCAATGAAGACCACGACAAACTTCTCCAAATACTCCCTGAAAACACGGTTCATCAGATCCATGAATATAGCCGGCGCATTAGTCAAACCAAATGGCATCACTAGGAACTCGTAATGCCCATAGCGAGTACGGAATGCAGTCTTGGCTACGTCCTGATCACGGACTCTCAACTGATGATACCCAGATCTCAAGTCAATCTTGGAGTAAACTGACGTGCCCTGCAGCTGATTAAACAAGTCATCAATACGGGGCAACGGATACTTGTTCTTCACAGTGACTCGATTCAGCTGTCGATAGTCAATGCACAACCGCATCGACCCATCCTTCTTCTTTACAAAAAGAACAGGAGCTCCCCAAGGAGATAAACTAGAACGAACGTACCCCTTGTCCAAAAGATCCTGTAGCTGATTCTTCAACTCACGCATCTCTGACGGAGCCAGACGATACGGTGCTCGAGAAATAGGTGAAGTACCCGGCATCAACTCTATGCCAAACTTGACTTCCCTAGCAGGAGGAAAATCTCGTTACGAAATACATCTGGAAATTCATCCACAACAGGAATGCTCTCTATCCCAATGCTCTCAGCGGACAAATCAACTGCATAGATAAGGTAGCCTTTCCTGCCAGACTCTAGAGCTCGACAGGCTCTCAAAGCTGATAATAAAGGCATCGGAGGTCGCGCTCCCTCACCATAGAAAAACCAGCTCTCACTCTCCTCCGGATGAAAGCGTACTAATCTCTGATAGCAGTCCACTGAAGCTCGATAGGTAGTCAACATATCTATTCCCAGAATGCAATCAAAGTCGTCCATCGCCAGGACCATGAGATTCGCTAACAGAATGTTCCCTTCGAACTCTAAAGGGCAACCCATCACTAGACGCTTAGCCAAAGCAGATTGGCCCGTCGGAGTAGAAATAGACATCACTAAGTCTAGTGCAATGCATGGTAACTTATGCCTCTTAACAAAACGTGCAGAAATGAAGGAATGAGATGAACCAGTGTCAATAAGTACAAGAGAAGGTATACCATAAAGCATAAATGTACCTATGATGACTTTCTCATTCTCCTCCACAGCCTGATCATGCCTCAAGGCAAACACCTGGCCAGAAGCTCGTGGCCTCAAATGAGAACTCCCAGCAGGCTGTCCCTGTGACCTCTGCTGTACGGTGGCCTGAGAACCAGATCCTGAACCAGAACCAGAACTGCCTCCCCCAGATAGTGGACAATCTCTCCGGATATGACCAGTCTCTCCACAATGGAAACAAGCTCCAGAAGCTCTACGGCACTTGTCGGATGGATGGTTCTTCCTACAGTGATCACACTTGTCCTTCTTACCGAAACGGACAACACCAGCAGAGCTAGAGGAAGAAGAAGTAGATCCAGACTTCTTGAAATATTGGGCACGGGGACCCAAAGAACTAGCAGGTCTCGACTGAGAGAAAGACCTGTTCCGCCGAATGCTGTCCTCCACCTGGTGACAACGGCTCCCCAAACCCTCGTAGGACATGTCATCGCCAATCGTCACACGGTCATGGATCTCAGGGTTAAGGCCCTGAAGGAACAGATTATACTTCATCTCTAAGAAATCAGCAATCTCGGGGCAATAGGATAGCAGATCAAAGAACTTCTGCTGATACTCATCAATAGACATGGCTCCCTGTCGCAGACTCAGTAGCTCGCCTGCCTTCGACTGACGGAGTGCAGGAGGAAAATACCGCTTTTGGAAAGCTGTGCGGAACTCGGCCCAGGTGGCCACTCCTCTCACCGCAATAAAAGGTGCAGAAGTAAACCTCCACCACCTATGGGCTAGCCCATCCAGAAGATAGCCAAGGGTCTCCATCTTCTGCTCCTCGGTGCATTGGAAAGTATGAAAAGTCGTCTCCATGCGGTCTAACCAGTTCTCCGCATCCTCCGGAGACTCACCTCCAACTAAGGGCTTAGGACCCATAGTTAAGAATCGACGCACAGTGAAACGCTCGTCGTCATGATGACGATGATGCCGTTCTCGACGAGGCTCCTGGTCGGCATCACCCCAACGCCCACCAATACTGCCATGAGAACTCTGGTCATCACGATTTGCCATCTACAAAAATACCTCATGATGAGACTAAATCCCAAGAATACTTTTGCATGCTCTGATACCATAAATGTAGTGACCCTTACCCGGATCACCTACTAATAGAACTTAGGCATGCAATTAACTCAATTAAAATAGATATCAGTATAAAACTGCGGAAACCATAAACGTTATACAATCCCAAGTAAAGGAATCTGTAATTAATCCAAACATTATACAACCAAATCGAATAGCTGTATCAACCTCAAAACAACAGAAATAAAACCTAGACGAAGCTCCAGCTGGTCAACCACTGACTAGCCCCTCCTAGATCCACCCGCCTCGTCCAATCGCAAACCTGCCCCATGGAATAGGGTGTCCAGAAACACAGAGTATGAGACGTGAGCATAAGACGCTCAGTACGAGAGTATGAGTATACATGCATGCATAGTGTAGTGACCCTTACCCGGATCACCTACTAAACAGAACTTATGCATGCAATTAACTTAATTAAACAGATATCAGAATAAAACTGCGGAATCCAATAACATTATACAATCCCAAGTAAAGGAATCTGAAATTATCCAATAATATACAACCAAATCGAATAGCTGTATAAACCCAAACAACAGTAATAAAACCTAGACGAAGCTCCAGCTGGCCAACCACTGACTAGCCCCTCCTGGATCCACCCTCCTCATCCAATCGCAAACCTGCCCCATGGAATAGGGTGTCCAGAAAATACAGAGTACGAGACGTGAGCATAAAACGCTCAGTGCGAGAGTATGAGTATACATGCATGCAAAGTGAACTCCTATAGACTCGAGGTCAAGGATCAGATAACAGAGACAAACCGGGCCCTGGTATGTAGCACGCTGTGCCGTCGCTTCAGGAGGTGGCTCCCATACCGAGATAACCGTGGATACGCCGGACCCAAATCGATGGAAGTCCATCCACTAACAGGATAGGGTACAACCCTACTACAGACATCTCGAAGGAGATACAGCAAGATGCAAATGAATGCAGCATAATATCATGGCATATAAATCATGCAGTCATATAATACATGCATACTCAGTCAGGATATCTCGAACAGTACTTCCGTACCTCAAAACAGTGCAAGCTCTACCAACTCTAGGTCCACGCCTATAGTCTGCTCTACACTGCCAAATGATACTACTATCATTAAAGTGCTCTAAAAGCCTTAACTAAGCTATTGCATACTCCTAAATATTTATAGGGAGCAAAAGCTATACCTTCGTCCGTCGTTAGCCCTTTGATGTCGATGCCTCCAGAACTTGGGCACGACTCCGCTACGACTACCGAACGCCTCTCCGACCTCCGGACCAAGCCTAAGAAGACTAGAACAGCTCCAAAAGGACTAGAAAGGAAAGGAGAACTCGGAATTGGCAAATGAAAGTGAAGTCTCGGCCTTCTATTTATAGACAACGATCAGAACTTCCGATCCTTGATCGGAACGTCCGAACCTCGATCGGAACGTCCGATCCTGTCATCGGAGCTTCCGAAGATCCTGATCTGCCACATGTCAAAATATCACTTGTTGAATCCGGATAGGGGTGATCGGAGCTTCCGGTCCTGATCGGAGCTTCCGATCCAACCACACGTCATGTCTGACGTAATAACATCGGTGCCTCCGATCGCTCATCGGAGCTTCCGATCCTGTTCGGAGCTTCCGATCGTGCCTTCGGAGCTTCCGATCCGTCCGATACCTAATTCAATTAATTAGCATTAATCCTTTAATTACTCAATTAGGGTACGGGCTACTACATTCTCCCCCACTTAAGATATTTCGTCCTCGAAATCAGATCTTAAGTACCGAATGCAAATACAGAAATCAGAAACATTCTTTATTCAAATCAAACGTTTACAGAGTTTGCAACTGAATACAACTTAAAGAATGAAATCAAAACAACTCAGGATGGTCTTTACGCATCCTGTCCTCAAGCTCCCAAGTAGCTTCCTCAGTGCCTCGGCGCTGCCACTGAACTAAAACCAAAGGAATGACTTTGTTCCGTAAAACCTTATCCCTATAATCCAGGATGCGAAGAGGTTTCTCAACATAAGTCAAATCCTTGTCTACCTGAACCTTAGATCGCTGCAGAATATGAGATTCATCCGCCACATACCGTCGCAACAGAGATACGTGGAACACGTCGTGAATGCTGGATAGATGCGGTGGCAATGCTAGTCGATAAGCCAAATCGCCAATACTCTCCAAGATTTCAAACGGACCGATAAATCTGGGAGACAACTTGCCCTTAAGGCCAAATCTGAGAATCTTGCGGAAAGGTGACACTCTCAGAAACACTTTCTCCCCGACCTCGAACTGCAAAGGCCTACGCTTGATATTAGCATAACTGGTCTGACGATCCTGTGCAGTCTTAATCCGTTTCTTGATCTGATCAACAATGTCTATCGCCTGCTGGATAAACTCCGGTCCTTCAGCCTGTCTCTCCCCCACTTCTTTCCAGAAGAGTGGAGTACGACAACGTCGCCCATACAATGCTTCAAAAGGTGCCATCCCAATACTAGTGTGATAGCTGTTGTTGTAAGCGAACTCGATCAACGGCAAATGATCCTGCCAGGCTGAACCAAAATCCATGACGCACGCTCTAAGCATATCTTCTAACGTACGGATAGTGCGCTCTGACTGACCATCAGTCTCCGGATGATAGGCTGTACTCAAACTGAGAGTAGTACCCATCGCACGCTGAACACTCCCCCAGAATCTAGAAGTAAACCTGGGGTCCCGATCGCTGACAATGCTCACAGGCACTCCATGAAGTCGAACGATCTCCTGAATGTACAACCGAGCCATACGATCCACATTGTACTCCCGGCTATAGGCAATGAAATGCGCTGACTTGGTGAGTCGGTCCACCACCACCCATATATCATCACAGTTCCTCGGGGATACCGGCAAATGGGTCACAAAGTCCATAGTGATAAACTCCCATTTCCATTCAGGAATAGGCAGACTGTGAAGCAATCCTCCAGGTCGTCGGTGCTCTGCTTTGACCTGTTGGCACACCAAAAATCTCGAAACAAACTGATAAACACTGCGTTTCATTCCCTTCCACCAGAAACGAGTACGTAGATCCTTGTACATCTTGTTGCTCCCAGGATGAATACTCAACTTAGTGCGATGTGCCTGAGATAAAATCTCCTCTCGCAACTCTTCATCCTGTGGAATCATAAGCCTACCAGACAAACACAGAAAGCCATCTGACTGATAATGAAATCCAGACGAGCTACCCTCGTTAGCTAGACGAGCTAAACGCTGGGTCTTTGAATCAGACATCTGAGCATCTCGGATCCGCGAATACAAGGCTGGCTCAGATAATATCGCAAACATCTGGATACTCTGCCTACCTTTCTTATGCTTGAAGGTAAAACCTGAAGTAAAACAGTCACTAATCGCACTAGACATCGAACAAGTCTGAAGTGCGGATAGTCGCACCTTGCGACTCAAAGCATCAGCGGTGAGATTAGCAGCTCCCGGATGGTACTTAATCTCGCAATCATAGTCCTTAAGCAAGTCCATCCAACGTCTCTGTCTCATGTTCAATTCTGCCTGAGTGAACAAATACTTGAGACTCTTATGGTCGGTGAAGATCTCAAATTTCTCGCCATAAAGATAATGACGCCAGATCTTCAAAGCGAACACAATGGCTGCCAATTCCAAATCATGGACTGGGTAGTTGTCCTCGTGAAGCTTCAGCTGTCTAGAAGCGTATGCAATCACATGCCCATTCTGAGTCAGGACACAACCTAACCCCTGAAGAGAAGCATCCGTGTAAACTACATACCCTCCAGATCCTGACGGTAATGCTAACACCGGCGCAGAAGTCAACCGCCGTCGAAGCTCACGGAAATTCTCCTCACACTTGGAGGACCACTCAAAATCCACACCCTTGCGGGTAAGCTGTGTCAATGGTCGAGCTAACTGAGAGAAGTTCAGAATGAAGCGACGATAATACCCTGCTATACCCAGAAAACTACGGATCTCAGCAACTGTCGTCGGACGCGACCAATTAAGTACCGCTTCAATCTTGCTTGGATCCACAGAAATCCCCTCCCTGGATATGATATGGCCAAGAAAGACCACTCTATCCATCCAGAACTCACACTTGCTCAGCTTGGCGTACAACTGCTCATCTCGAAGAGTCTGCAGTACTAACCGCAAGTGAGAAACATGCTCTTCCGTATTACATGAATACACCAAGATGTCGTCAATGAAGACCACGACAAACTTGTCCAAATACTCCCTGAAGACACGGTTCATCAGATCCATGAATATAGCCGGCGCATTAGTCAAACCAAATGGCATCACTAGGAACTCGTAATGCCCATAGCGAGTACGGAATGCAGTCTTGGCTACGTCCTGATCACGGACTCTCAACTGATGATACCCAGATCTCAAGTCAATCTTGGAGTAAATTGATGTGCCCTGCAGCTGGTCAAACAAGTCATCAACACGAGGCAACGGATACTTGTTCTTCACAGTCACTCGATTCAGCTGCCGATAGTCAATGCACAGCCGCATCGACCCATCCTTCTTCTTCACGAAGAGAACAGGAGCTCCCCAAGGAGATACACTAGGACGAATGTACCCCTTGTCCAAAAGATCCTGTAGCTGATTCTTTAACTCACGCATCTCTGACGGAGCCAGACGATACGGTGCTCTAGAAATAGGCGAAGTACCCGGCATCAACTCTATGCCAAACTCGACTTCCCTAGCAGGAGGAAAACCCGGAATCTCATCAGGAAACACATCTGGAAATTCATGCACAACAGGAATGCTCTCTATCTCAATACTCTCAGCGGAAAAATCAACTGCATAGATAAGGTAGCCTTCCCCGCCAGAATCCAGAGCTCGACAGGCTCTCAAAGCTGATACCAAAGGCATCGGGGGTCGCGCTCCCTCACCATAGAAAAACCAACTCTCACTCCCTTCCGGATGAAAGCGTACTAATCTCCGATAGCAGTCCACTGAAGCTCGATAGGTAGTCAACATATCTATTCCCAGAATGCAATCAAAGTCGTCCATCGCCAGGACCATGAGATTCGCTAAAAGAACGTTCCCTTCGAACTCTAAAGGGCAACCCATCACTAGACGCTTAGCCAAAGCAGATTGGCCCGTCGGAGTAGAAACAGACATCACTACGTCTAGTGCAATGCATGGTAACTTATGCCTCTTAACAAAACGTGCAGAAATGAAGGAATGAGATGCACCAGTGTCAATAAGTACAAGAGCAGGTATACCATAAAGCATAAATGTACCTGCGATGACTTTCTCATTCTCCTCCACAGCCTGATCATGTCTCAGGGCAAACACCTGGCCAGAAGCTCGTGGCCTCAAATGAGAACTCCCAGCAGACTGTCCCTGTGACCTCTGCTGTACGGTGGCCTGAGAACCCGATCCTGAACCAGAACCAGAACCACCTCCCACAGACATTGGACAATCTCTCCGGATATGACCAGTCTCTCCACAACGGAAACAAGCTCCAGAAGCTCTACGGCACTTGTCGGATGGATGGTTCTTCCCACAGTGATCACACTTGTCCTTCTTACCATAACGGACAATACCTCCAGAACCAGAGGAAGAAGAAGATCCAGACTTCTTGAAAGTTTGGGCACGGGGACCCAAAGAACTAGCAGGCCTCGACTGAGGGAAAGACCTGTTCCGCCGAATGCTGTCCTCTGCCTGATGACAACGGCTCACCAAACCCTCGTAGGACATGTCGTCGCCAACCGCCACACGGTCATGGATCTCAGGGTTAAGGCCCTGAAGAAACAGATTATACTTCATCTCTGAGCTATCAGCAATCTCGGGGCAATAGGATAGCAGATCAAAGAACCTCTGCTGATACTCATCGATAGACATGGTTCCCTGTCGCAGACTCAGTAGCTCGCCTGCCTTCGACTGACGGAGTGCAGGAGGAAAATACCGCTTTTGGAAAGCTGTGCGGAACTCGGCCCAGGTGGCCACTCCTCTCGCCGCAACAAAAGGTGTAGAAGTAAACCTCCACCACCTGCGCGCACGCCCATCCAGAAGATAGCCAAGGTTCTCCACCTTCTGCTCATCGGTGCATTGGAAAGTCTGAAAAGTCGTCTCCATGCAGTCTAACCAGTTCTCCGCATCCTCCGGAGACTCACCTCCAACTAAGGGCTTGAGACCCATAGCTAAGAATCGACGCACAGTGAAACGCTCGTCGTCATGATGACGATGACGCCGTTCTCGACGAGGCTCCCGGTCGGCATCACCCCAACGCCCACCAACACTGCCATGAGAACTCTGGTCGTCACGATTTGACATCTACAAAAATACCTCAAGATGAGACTAAATCCCAAGAATTCTTTTGCATGCTCTGATACCATAAATGTAGTGACCCTTACCCGGATCACCTACTAAACAGAACTTATGCATGCAATTAACTTAATTAAACAGATATCAGAATAAAACTGCGGAATCCAATAACATTATACAATCCCAAGTAAAGGAATCTGAAATTATCCAATAATATACAACCAAATCGAATAGCTGTATAAACCCAAACAACAGTAATAAAACCTAGACGAAGCTCCAGCTGGCCAACCACTGACTAGCCCCTCCTGGATCCACCCTCCTCGTCCAATCGCAAACCTGCCCCATGGAATAGGGTGTCCAGAAAATACAGAGTACGAGACGTGAGCATAAAACGCTCAGTGCGAGAGTATGAGTATACATGCATGCAAAGTGAACTCCTATAGACTCGAGGTCAAGGATCAGATAACAGAGACAGACCGGGCCCTGGTATGTAGCACGCTGTGCCGTCGCTTCAGGAGGTGGCTCCCATACCGAGATAACTGTGGATACGTCGGACCCAAATCGATGGAAGTCCATCCACTAACAGGATAGGGTACAACCCTACTACAGACATCTCGAAGGAGATACAGCAAGATGCAAATGAATGCAGCATAATATCATGGCATATAAATCATGCAGTCATATAATACATGCATACTCAGTCAGGATATCTCGAACAGTACTTCCGTACCTCAAAACAGTGCAAGCTCTACCAACTCTAGGTCCACGCCTATAGTCTGCTCTACACTGCCAAATGATACTACTATCATTAAAGTGCTCTAAAAGCCTTAACTAAGCTATTGCATACTCCTAAATATTTATAGGGAGCAAAAGCTATACCTTCGTCCGTCGTTAGCCCTTTGATGTCGATGCCTCCAGAACTTGGGCACGACTCCGCTACGACTACCGAACGCCTCTCCGACCTCCGGACCAAGCCTAAGAAGACTAGAACAGCTCCAAAAGGACTAGAAAGGAAAGGAGAACTCGGAATTGGCAAATGAAAGTGAAGTCTCGGCCTTCTATTTATAGACAACGATCGGAACTTCCGATCCTTGATCGGAACGTCCGAACCTCGATCGGAACGTCCGATCCTGTCATCGGAGCTTCCGAAGATCCTGATCTGCCACGTGTCAAAATATCACTTGTTGACTCCGGATAGGGGTGATCGGAGCTTCCGGTCCTGATCGGAGCTTCCGATCCAACCACACGTCATGCCTGACGTAATAACATCGGTGCCTCCGATCGCTCATCGGAGCTTCCGATCCTGTTCGGAGCTTCCGATCGTGCCTTCGGAGCTTCCGATCCGTCCGATACCTAATTCAATTAATTAGCATTAATCCTTTAATTACTCAATTAGGGTACGGGCTACTACACATAGTGAACTCCCTATAAACTCGAGGTCAAGGATCAGATAACAGAGATAGACCGGGCCCTAGTATGTAGCACGCTGTGCCGTCGCTTCAGGAGGTGGCTCCCATACCATAATACCAGTGGATATGCCGGACCCAAATAGATGGAAGTCCAACCACTAACAGGATAGGGAAAAACCCTACTAACAGACATCTCGAAGGAGATAACTCAGTATGCAAATGAATGCAGCATAAATCAATGACATATAAATCATGTAGTCACATAATACATGCATACTCAGTCAGGATATCTCGAACAGTACTTCCGTACCTCAAAACTAGGTAAGTTCTATCAGCCCTAGGTCCACGCCTATAATCCGCGCTACACTGCCAAATGATACTACTATCATTATAGCGCTCTTAAAAGCCTTAACTAAGCTATTGCATACTCCTAAATATTTATAGGAAGCAAAATCTATACCTTCGTCCATTGTTAGCCCTTTGATGTCGATGCCTCCAGAACTTGGGCACAACTCTGCTACGACTTCCGAACGCCTCGCCGACCTCCGGGTCAAGCCTAGGAAGGCTAGAACAACTAGAATAGACTAGAAAGGAGAGGGAAATACTCGGAATTGGCAATTGAAAATGAAGCCTCGGCCCTCTATTTATAGACAACGATCGGAACTTCCGATCCTCGATCGGAACGTCCGATCCTGCCATCGGAGCTTCCGAAGATCTTGATCTGCCACGTGTCAAAATATCACTTGTTGACTTTGGATAGGGGTGAACGGAGCTTTCGATCCTGATCGAAGCTTCCGATCTAGCCACACGTCATGCCTGACGTAATATGATCGGAGCTTTCGATCCTGCATCGGAGCCTCCGATCCAGTTCGAAACTTCCGAACTCACCTTCGGAGCTTCCGAACTCTATCCAAGTAATTATGATTAATTCCTTAATTACTGATTTTGGTTACGGGCTACTACAACAACAGCCGGATAACTCCGGTGAGAAATACATCTCAGTATGAAGGACATGTATATAAAGCATGTAAACATATCAGTCAAGTATTCTACTATCACAAATCTTTTAGAAAGACATACAAGTCACTTCTATAAGCATATTCAAATCACAAATTATATACCCTTACCTGCTGAACTTCTTCCAAGTATAACCAATATCACAGAGATAAAATGTTGAAGAACGCGGCGATCAGATCAATCAGGATTGATACCCGGTGTAGCGGAAGTTTAAAATTTTTATATGGAACGATTCCATAATGGGTATCAACCTTACGATTAAATTGTGTGTGTGTAAAAATTAAATAACGATTATAAATTTTTACCTCCAATCTCGAAGCGAGATTTTGGACACCAACAGATTGCTCTGCTCTTGTTGTATATCCCTGGAACTGATGGACAAACTGTTCTTCAATCAGGTCCATGAATGGATATTTAATCCCTCTGATAGATTGCACTAGAAAATCTATCAGAAGTTTCTACGAAGAGATTAACGAATTTGATCCGTTAAACCAGACTGTAATTCAAAATTCACAGACTGGATTTTACCGAGCAGAGGGGAGAGGGGGTCGGCCACTTCAGAGGAAAATCACTAGGGTTTTTCGAAAATTTTGTGGCCTCTTATGTGTAATTTCTGTACTGCAATAACTTATTTATAATGTAGGCCGCTAACAGCTTAGGGCCCATTAGTCATAAGTTCAAGTCCGACAAGCAAAGCCCGCATGTTCAAAAATTAATATAAAATTCATCATGACTCCGATTGATAAACCGATTTCACCAATGTGCACAGAAACCATTTCTGCACCTTTTAAAGTCAAGATAAATTTTTCTGAATCCGAATTCAGTGGTTTCCAAAAATGCCCATCCCTATGTCATTTTAGGAAATCTTACTCCTCTACTCTTAAATAAGAAGTCCAACTTCTTCGTTCATTAAATTTAACTCTTTAAATTTAACTATCTCAACGGGGATTAAAAATACATTACTCTGTGTGACCCTCAATGGTTCAGGAATACAGCTAGCCGTGGGCTCACAACTCCTTGTGACTCGGAACAACAATTTCCGACTTGCCCATCGAATTATGGTAAGAGCGCCTAGCAACATCGCCCCATGATTCCCTAGGTATCACCGATAGTGTCTGCAAGAACCAATAGATTTTGGTTAGCGTACAGTACGGTCCCTTCATCCATATATCCCGATCGAATCAACAATCATTGGTATATCGAGAGTCGTTCGAGATTCGATAACTATGCAATACATCTTGAAGATCAAATAGTGACATCGCATGTACTACTAAGAAACCATTTCTTAAACCACGTCATGTACTCTGGCCAGAGATTCGTCACACTAATATCTCCTCATATCGCATAGGATATCCACACTCGCAAGTATGTGGTGAATCCTTGACAACAAAGCATCGACTCCTATATGTGTTGTAACTGTACCCAATCCCGACACCTGATGACCCCAATAGAGTCGGTAAACGAGTCAAAGCACAGTACTAGCATATAGAGTCTCAATGATGTTTCAAGTAGTAAGGACTAATGGTGGACAACCAAAACCGCGGACTTTATCCACTCGATAAGTGATAACCACTTGGAAAGTCCGGATAGGGTAGTTCGATCATTCATCGTATGAATATCCATTTGCATGCTTCGAACATCTCTATGTTCCTTACCAATGAAACGTGGTACTCTGCATCGCAAATGCTAGTCTCAAACTCGAGCGATCCTTATCCTTATTATCGGACGGCTCAATCGACTAGGAACAGTTTAGAATATACAGTGACTATAAGATGTGTTTCATGATAGACATCCCCATGTTCTACCACATCTTACATACACTATAGTATATTCAAGGTCTTTATCAAAACAACAATAGTATATCACAATATAACAATATGAAGAAAGATAAAGTCATTGCCATTAATAAAAGTGTAAATAATATTAAACAAAAGATTGTTTATACAAAGAGTCATCAAAGCCCTTAGCCACAAGTTGGCTCACCGGGCACCCACTCTTTCATAAAATGCAGGTTGAAAGGTAAGGGGGTTCAAATCTCGCAGATTCGATTCAAAAATCATTTCTTTGGGATCCTGGGAAAAGAGCACAGCCAGTCTCCCACCTACACTCCCGATAGGGGTGGTGATGAGCTCTTATTTCCTGGACTGTAGACACTATATTGGGATTTCTGGCAATAGGAATCAATCTGTTTCCTAGCCTCTCATATACAAGTCCATACGTCCAATATTTTCTTTTCTTTTTCAAATCTGCTTTCAAAGTTTTGAGAGAATTGTGGTTCGAGATGAATGCATTTCAACTCTATACGCAATCTACCACATTCAAAATAATTCATAACAATCTATAATCATCAATCTCAAATAAAGAAAGCATGTTTAATCAAACACTTTCATTTATCAAACAACTAGATCAAGTAAAACATGTAGGATTCAATAAGAACAAGTAATCATGCAAGTATGTGTTGTGAAAATTTCTCGCAAGCGTACGAGTGTCAAGTTTTAATATAGTGATTAAATCAGATATCGATCCCACAGGGAGTAAAATGAAAATATTTAGTGCTTGTAATTAAAATAATCTAAACTTTATCTAGAAAATCAAACTTTCAGAATTTTTGCAGAATAATAAAATACCAATGGAATTTTGATTAGCACGCACACAACATTCAGATAAAAATCAATCAGAGAAAAATGGTCTAGAGGTATAGATTTCACCTGGTTTCAACAAAAATCAATTCTAATTAATTTAGTTTCATGAATTCCAGTCAATTAATAGCCAAGAACACTTAAGTTTATTATTTCTCTCTCCCGAGCAACAAATAATTTTTATCAACTACAATTAAATTCCAATATCCCTATTAAGAATTTATCGCAGTGATCTAACACAAAACAATGTTCTTTTTAAAAGCTCTGTTAAAATCATACACTCTCCCGAGCTGTATAAATAATTAACAGTGTATTTTCTAATGGTCCTATTCTAAATCCCCTCTCCCGAGCAATGATTTCAAATAAATATAACAAATCAATTATTGATCAGATAATTGAAAAGACAATCAATTCTAGAAAAAATAATTAATCTAGAAACAAAACTCAATTCAATAAAATCAAAAATTCATGAAAGCGTCTACACCAGGTTCCATCCGACCTCTAGACTATAAAAAATTAGTTCATAATAAAATTCTGAATAAAATAAAACATGTTCAAAAATCCAAACATATATTCAGAATTAAATAAATAAAGATAAAAAAAACAAATCCGTCGTCGACGCCGTGTCCGGTCTATCGATCTTCGTCTTCGTTCTTCAAGTAAAGCACAAAAATCATCCAGAAATCTTCAGAATTCTCACGATCAAATCTCTGATGTGTAGTGTTTAAGTGTGTGGAGTCTCTCCTCTTCTCCCTAATAAGAATTTCTTTTATATCATGCACAAAAGCCCACTCAAAAGCCCATAAAAATTATTTCCCGATATAATGAAATTTCCAAATCACAGCGACGGGGCGGGCGCTCTTGACTCCGCGCGGGCGCGCCTTCAGCTCGACTTCAATTCTCTCATAAACATAGCATTGCGCGTTTGCACTTGAGATAGCGCTAAAGAGAAGCGCTAAACTTTCTTAGCCCATTAAGAAAGCCCACTTTGTTCCTTCTCTTGATCTGTACGTTGTTTTCTTTTCTTTTCTCTTCTAAATTCTCTTTAATTCATTTTTCTTCTCTTTTTCACAATAATTCAATAATTCTATGCAAACACAAAAACAACAAAACACCCACATAAATCTGCTCGAAACCAACAATTAACAATTAAAATCATATATAAATTAAGTGTATAAAATACACTTATCAAATACCCCCAAACTTAGACTTTTGCTAGTCCCGAGCAAAACTATTAAAACCACTAAATTCTAAATACTCAATCTCTCAAACCAACAAGAATAGTCAAGAAATATTATGGAGCAATAGCCTCTGCAATGATTTCAAAAAAATTCAAATCCAATTTCATCCACCTTACTAACAATTGAAAGTTTTCAGCCATAACAAAATAACCTCATAAACTCACAATCTCCACAACTCACGTTCAAAAACACCATCTCCAAATTCAATTCAAACATTCATAGATCATGAGGACTTTTCAAGATAGCATGGGATCAAAAATAGGATATTTATCAAAAACACTCACAATTAGATAAATGCAAAGAATAATAGTGTGTGCGTGTTTCGATCAAAATTCATAATCATTAAACGCATCAATCAACAATCCATATGCTAAATTCTCGCAACTCTTCTCCACTAGTATATTGGGCAACTGAGACTCGGTCAATAGGACTTATTTGGCTCATAATCTAAGGCCTGGCTTACAGCTACAAATAAAGGATAAGAATTCAAATTAAGGAGTAATTTATATTTATGCTCTAATTACGACTCCTTTTTCTTTCACAATTTCACACTTTTTCTCTTCAATTCACTTCATTAATTTTTTCTCAACTTCATCTTCTTTCACAACTCTTTTCAACTTTCCTCATTTTTTTTCTACTACCTTTTTCATTTTTTTTTCTTTTCAATTCATCAACCACACCATTCCATTTTTCACAAATAAAACTAGGAGCATACAACATTTTAGCATTCAAATTACACCCTTAAAGGTAGGAATTAGTATTTAGGCTAATTAGGTAGTCAATGTAGGACCTTGAAATAATGACGAATGGGGGTTTATTCACACATTTACACGCATGTCATTCGATTTTCAATAAAGCTCAAACAAGGTACTAGGGATAAAATAAATAATTAGGTAGCTTGAAAGGCTCAAACGAATTCAAAAAAATTGCCTAAATCATCCCTAATCACAGTTTTGCCCGTATTTCGCCTCGAAGAGTGTCCGAACTAGTTCTAGACAAGTCTCAATCCACAATTAAATCAAAAAAATTCAATCAGTGCAGAAAAAGAACAATCATCAGCAGTTAAAGATGATTTTCACAACAAATTCAGAATTTTCTCGTTCCTCAATGTACTAATATACGTGTAGGCTCAAATAGGCAACAAAGGATAAATTATTTCAATAAAAAATCAGGCCCAAAAGTTCAAACAATGCCTCAATCATATCTATGTCTGTATGTCTCAAAAATCAAATTCAAGTATTCATCACAGAGTATATAGGAAATTATTCATCTAATTGGTTCCATTTTTCTCAAAAATATTTGTAAGATAGGTAGACAATCATGGATTTCAGTTATAGCACAAAAAATATTTTTTCATCAACAGCCATGCATCCAATTCTTTCTCGACTCAATTCAACTCAACTAACAACAACAACTAAACTCAACAAAAATTTTATCTATGAAATTCAAAACTCAACTTTCAACCAAACAACTAAATCAAACATTGATTCACCCCCCCAAACTTAATGTAATCATTGTCCCTAATGATTAAAAACAATAAAAGACAAAGGGACACGTACCTTCGACACCGAACATCAGGACTCGGCGGTACCAAAATGTCCAATAAAATAACTTGAAGCCGCAAAACCAAGGTGGAAGATATGGAGGAGGTAGAGATACACGACTTAACATCCACTTTAACCTAAAAAGAGTACATGTACTCTATTAAAACACAAAAATTGAAACCAAAGCATGCAATACAATATATCTCGCTTAATGTATGGGAAAATAAGGAAGAGTGCTAGGCATCATGCGCTTCATATGCTCGATCTTGCATGGTTTGGGACAGCTCTTTGAGAAGCTTGTTTTCTCTCGGAGTGTTGCTGCTGTGGATTGAAAGTGCGCATAAAGGAGCAGCTGCTGATGAAGCAAATTCTGCATGAGAGGAGGAAGCATTGATGGTGGAAGCTTAAGCTCGTTTGCACAAAGGTTGGCGCTAATGATGGAGATTGTTGGATCATGGTTTTGCACCAAGGGAGAACTGGCTAGGCGCATGGTGATGAGCAAGTGTGCTGCGCGTTTGCTGAAGATCTTGTGCTGATGGCTTGCGCAGATGATAAGTGGAGGTGCGCGTTTGTGCATGAGATTGCGCGAATTGAGAAGCCTGGTTAGCGCTGGACTGTGCGCAATCGCGCAAGGGAATCATTGTTAGCGCTTGGGTGCTGCGCAGATGATGGGTTGTTGGGTTGTTGGAGCTTGTTGTTGCGCAGATGGGAGATGTTGTTTGCGCTGAAGGATGCGCAGATGAGGAAGTGAGACGCGCGATAGCGCAAGAGCTGGCGCAAATGGGGAAGGAAGATGCGCGATTGCGCTTGGTGGGGTGCAGATGAGGTTGTTAGCGCGAGGTGTAGGGTGCGTTAGCGCAAGGATTAGTGCTAATGGGGAAGGAAGATGCGCGATTGCGCTATGTGATGCGCAGAATAGGCGAGCATCAATGCGCTGAGGAGGCGCGGGCGCTCGATAGAGATGGCGCGGGCGCGCTGCTAGTTCGCACTTCAATATTATTTTCTTCACAGATGCAGCGCGGGCGCTCAGATTAATGGGGGGGCGCGCCGCTTGTTCGAATTTGAGTTTCTGAGCCTGAAAAATTTTTAAAATTAAGAAAAATTAGGCTTCAAAAATTGAAAATAAAATACTTAAAAAATATATATAATAAAAACAAAAATTAAATAAACTGAAAATAAACTTCAATTAAAATAAAAGAAAATAAAAAGTTTGTGTTGCCTCCCAAAAGTGCTTTGTTTAGAGTCGTCAGCCCGACTTTCATCGGTGTTAAGTCTTCCCTTTATCTTTCACGCGCCAAATAAATTTCACGAACCGCCTTTTAAATTTCGCTCTCTTCTTCGAGGACTCATTCTTTGATAAATTTGGCGCTCTCTCCTTCGATGAATCAACCGCTAAATCAGCTCTTTGACATTTCTCCAACTTCACAACCGGTTCAATTAAGCATAATTCTTCGATGGTTGGATTAGGTGTCTTCATGAATAAGTTGAAAATCACCCGTTCACACTCCACACCCATTGACAACTCCCCTTTCATCACTTAAATTTTTGCATCCGCCGTGGCCAAGAATGGTCTCCCAAAAATGAGTGGAGCACCATGATCTGCTTCTATATCCAATACCACAAAATCCACTGGGAAGATGAATTTATCCACCTTGACTAGAACATCTTCAACAATTCCTAGTGGATATTTAATTCTCCAATCCGCCAATTGCAATGAAATCTTAGTCGATTTCATGTTTCCCAACTCCAAGGCCCTGTAAATAGATAATGGCATTAAATTAATACTGGCCCCTAAATCACAAAGTGCATTATTAAAATAAGAAGAGCCAATAGAACAAGGAATAGTAAAACTCCCTGGATCCTTAAGCTTTTGTGGCATCTTCTTTTGAAGCACCGCACTGCACTCTTCAATCAGATTGACCACCTCGTTCTCTAGCAGCCTCCTCTTCTTTGACATCATCTCCTTGATGAATTCTGCGTAGTTCAGCATTTGTTCCAAAGCATCAGCAAAGGAGATGTTGATGTGAATTTTCTTGAAAATCTCCAAGAATTTGGAGAACTGCTCATCCAACGCCTTCTTCTTGAACCTCTGCGGGTAGGGGAGTGGTGGCTTGTACATCGGTTTCGAGTCAGGTTCAAGCTCCTTCTCTTTCTCCTCAAATTTCTCCTCTTCAATAGCAGGTTCTTGGACTCCAACTTCTTTCCCACTCCTCAACTCTATGGCATTACACTGCTCTTTTGGATTTACCTCAGTATTGCTAGGGAACTGGCCGCGGTTTTTGTCCTTCAGTGCGTTCGCCAACTGCCCAATGCTTGTCTCCATGGATTGAAGTACAGCACCCATGTTGGCCATGTGCGTCTCCAAGCTATCGAGGCAAGACTCAGTTCTCATAATCCTCTTACCTGATTCCTGCACAAAGGTACTAACAACATCCTCCAAAGACTGCTTACCCTCATCCTTGTTTTCATTGAACCCCGGAGGATTCAACACATTTCTATTGTTAGCATATGAAAAATTTTCATGATTACGCAAGCTAGGATGATAAGTATTTGGGACAGGGTTACCTCGATAAGCTCCATAACCTCGGTAGCCATTAGGATTAATATAATTAACTTCCTCTATGGCAGGTGATCCTTCAACTCCAGTTGAATCTGCAACATGAATCTTATTCAAAGAAGCTACCTGTGTAGTCAGTGCAGATAATTGAGCAGTGATGGATGTGAGAGGATCTACTGCATACACTCCAGCTGGCTTCTTGACTCCCATACGCTCAGATGGCCATTGAAAATTGTTTATCGTCATTTTTTCCAGCATATCATAAGCTTGAGCAGGGTCCTTTGCAAAAATAGTTCCTCCAGAAGCAGAATCCACGTTCATCCTCGTAGGCGCATTCAGTCCGTTGTAAAACCACTCGATCTGTTCCCAATCTGCAAAATTGTGGTTAGGACAACGTCTAAGTAGTTCTTTGTACATTTCCCATGCCTCGTAGAGCTATTCAGAATCCAACTGCCTGAAAGTGCTGATCTCGATCTTCAACTGGGTGGACTTGGCAGGTGGAAAATATTTAGCAAGAAAGTTTTCTGCCATCCCCTCCTAAGTAGTGATGCTTCCAAGCGGCAGTGATTGCAACTAACTTCTGGCTTGATCCCTGAGAGAAAATGGAAACAAGCGTAAACGAATAATATCCTCAGAAACACCGTTAAATTTTACCGTATCAGTAATTTCTAAAAAGGTCCTGAGATGCAAGTGAGGATCAGCTGTGGCACTCCCATTAAAATGGTTCGATTGAACCATATTGATCAAGGCCGGCTTTAGCTCAAAATTGTTGTCATTGATTGTTCCTCGAGCTATTCCAGAGTAGTGAGCCTAGATCGTGGGCCTGAAGTGATCTCTGATAGGCACCAGGGGAGCTTGATTCACATTCTCTTCAGCCATGTTATTAATTTCTTCTTTTCTCGCTCTTCTCAAAGCACGTGCAGTTCGTTCGATCTTCGGATCAAAAAGTAGAGAATTCGCACTTTGAGATCGTCGCATAAACTGCAATTAAAATTAAGAAAAATTTAATTAGTAACTTCAAAATAAAATAAAAAAAACTCTAAATTAAAATATAGACTAATTGGTAACAAGACTAAAAAAAAAAATCAAAATTACTTCCCGGCAATGGCGCCAAAAACTTGTTGTGAAAATTCCTCGCAAGCGTACGAGTGTCAAGTTTTAATATAGTGATTAAATCAGATATCGATCTCACAGGGAGTAAAATGAAAATATTTATTGCTTGTAATTAAAATAATCTAAACTTTATCTAGAAAATCAAACTTTCAGAATTTTTGCAGAATAATAAAATACCAATGGAATTTTGATTAGCACGCACACAACTTTTAAATAAAAATCAATCAGAGAAAAATGGTCTAGAGGTATAGATTTCACCTGGTTTCAACAATAATCAGTCCTAATTAATTTAGTTTCATGAATTCCAGTCAATTAATATCCAAGAAAACTTAAGTTTATTATTTCCCTCTCCCGAGCAACAAATAATGTTTATCAACTACAATTAAATTCCAATATCCCTATTAAGAATTTATCGCAGTGATCTATCACAAAACAATGTTCTTTTTAAAAGCTCTGTTAAAATCATACACTCTCCCGAGCTGTATAAATAATTAATAGTGTATTTTCCAATTGTCCTATTCTAAATCCCCTCTCCCGAGCAATGATTTCAAATAAATATAACAAATCAATTATTGATCAGATAATTGAAAAGACAATCAATTCTAAAAAAAACAATTAATCTAGAAACAAAACTCAATTCAATAAAATCAAAAATTCATGAAAGCGTCTACACCAGGTTCCATCCGACCTCTAGACTATAAAAATTTAGTTCATAATAAAATTCTGAATAAAATAAAACATGTTCAAAAATCCAAACATATATTCAGAATTAAATAAATAAAGATAAAAAAACAAATCCGTCGTCGACGCCGTGTCCGGTCTATCGATCTCCGTCTTCCTTCTTTAAGTAAAGCACAAAAATCCTCCAGAAATCTTCAGAATTCTCACGATCAAATCTCTGATGTGTAGTGTTTAAGTTTGTGGCGGCTCTCCTCTTCTCTCTGATAAGAATTTCTTTTATATCATGCACAAAAGCCCACTCAAAAGCCCATAAAAATTATTTCCCGATATAATAAAATTTTCAAATCACAGCGACGGGGCGGGCGCTCTTGACTCCGCGCGGGGGCGCGCCTTCAGCTCGACTTCAATTCTCTCATAAACATAGCATTGCGCGTTTGCACTTGAGATAGCGCTAAAGAGAAGCGCTAAACTTTCTTAGCCCATTAAGAAAGCCCACTTTGTTCCTTCTCTTGATCTGTACGTTGTTTTCTTTTCTTTTCTTCTTTCTTCTTTTCTTTTCCTTTTCTTTTCTTTTCTCTTCTAAATTCTCTTTAATTCATTTTTCTTCTCTTTTTCACAATAATTCAATAATTTTATGCAAACACAAAAACAACAAAACACCCACATAAATCTACTCAAAACCAACAATTAACAATTAAAATCATATATAAATTAAGTGTATAAAATACACTTATCAGTATGTGATTTAAGAAACTCGAAAACCACCACGTTCTCGAGTTATTTTACCTGTCGAGGCTAATGTCGAATCATACCTTTGATCTTGTTCTAAAATTCTTGAATCTTTGCAAACTTGATCAATCACAAGCTGTCAAAATTCTGCTCATTAAAATTCTGCTCATTCCATCTTGCTAGTTCAAGCTCCTAGTTGATCCAAATTTTATCAACTCTTCAACGGTTCGAACTCATCAATTCGACTACGATCATTTGAACTTCAATATGAAATGAAGTGTTAAACATGCATAAGATCAGACTTTCAGCTTATGTTCAATGTCTAGGGCAATCACATATTCAAATGCTTCATATCAATCTTGCTAAACAAAGATCTCACTTGTTCCGAACTTTGAACTTTCAAGTAACTTGCTCTATTCGATTAGAGTTTGATACGATTGATTTCAAATCCGAAATGAAAATTTTATATACTCTCGGTATCAGCTTTCAAGCTTATTTAAATTTCATCCAAGCTCAACAACCTCAAGTTTTGATCGCTTAACCAGAATTCAAACCGGCGGCGTAACGATTCGAAACCGATAATTCCAAACACATTAACATCATCTTATCAATCGTCTAAACTAAATATCATACTTCAATCCACCTCTAACTCACGAGATCAACAGCTAAAAAATTTCAGATTTCCGAAAATGCTTCAAAAATTCGAAAACATGTTCAAACGACGATCTTTTCTCGATCCATCTTAGATATATTATCGTCGTATATACTAGAATACGTTTATACAATCAAATCTTAATTCTAACAACATCTTAAAAATTCAAACATCGTAAAACATCGTAATACTTTCGTCAAAATGTAGCCGTCGACGCCGTGATCCCAAATATAGGATCAATTTTGAATTCTACCGGCCGGATTGAATTTAATCGGAACTTTAAAAAAAACAAATTTGGCATACAAGCTTCCTTATTTTCCTCCTCTCGACTTATCTGTTGAAATACTGAATGAATTACATTTAATTACACTTACACATATATGCATGCACACATGTATCCCACTTGCACACACAAATTGCGCTTTGGTCCCCCAACTTCTTACTATTTGAGATTCGGTCCTTAATCAATCTTTATCTTCTAATTAAATCATTTTTAATTTCCAAACTCAACATTTAAATCTTAAATCTCATAAATAATCAATTCAAATATTTTAATCTTTTAATTTAAGAATTTCGAAATTTAAATATCAAAATCCGTAAATTCTCCAATTAATATTTTCGACTCGCAAATTCAATCTCTAATTCCATAAAATCTCCAAAATATAATTTTCCAAAATTCGGAATTTAAATCTTAAATTTCGGAATTAATAACTTAATATTTTCAGGGCCTTACATTTTTTATATTTAGGGGCAGCCACTTATACATCATGTATCCAAGATTCAAAGTTTTATGTCAGAAGTCGTGACTTGGAGCTTGTTGTCCCAACTTTTGTCTGAGTAAATTTTCAAACTAGTCGTGTTCAAGTCCCGGAGTTTGAAATCATGAAAAGATGGAATGTTAAATTAAATGTAAAATAATTTAATGAGGAAAGTTGATTGTGACTTTAAACATGCAATGTTTGGTCGGGGGATGCCTTGGCTCACTTGTCAAATTAGACGTGTAGTGTGTGATCCGGAGACATCTCGGCTTCCCTACCAAATCAGACGTATAGTGTGTGTTCGGGAGAAATCTCAGCTTCCCTACCAAATCAGACGTGTTGTAGTAGCCCGTACCCTAATTGAGTAATTAAAGAATTAATGCTAATTAAATAAATTGGGTATCGGACGGATCGGAATCTCCGAAGGCACGATCTGAAGCTCCGATGAGCGATCGGAGGCACCGATGATATTACGTCATCCATGACGTGTGGTTAGATCGGAAGCTCCGATCAAGATCGGAAGCTCCGATCACCCCTATCCGGAGTCAACAAGTGATATTTTGACACGTGGTAGATCAGGATCTTCGAAAGCTCCGATGGCAGGATCGGACGTTCCGATCGAGGTTCGGATGTTCCGATCAAGGATCGAAAGTTCCGATCGTTGTCTATAAATAGAGGGCAGAGGCTTCATTTCCAATTGCCAATTCCGAGTATTTCCCTCTCCTTTCTAGTCTATTCGAGTTGTTCTAGCCTTCCTAGGCTTGACCCGGCGGTCGGCGAGGCGTTCGGAAGTCGTAGCAGAGTTGTGCCCAAGTTCTGGAGGCATCGACATCAAAGGGCCAACGACGGACGAAGGTATAGCTTTTGCTTCCTATAAATATTTAGGAGTATGCAATAGCTTAGTTAAGGCTTTTAGAGCACTTTAATGATAGTAGTATCATTTGGCAGTGTAGAGCAGACTATAGGCGTGGACCTAGAGTTGGTAGAGCTTGCACTGTTTTGAGGTACGAAAGTATTGTTCGAGATATCCTGACTGAGTATGCATGTATTATGTGACTGCATGATTTATATGCCATGATATTATGCTGCATTCATTTGCATCTTGCTGTATCTCTTTCGAGATGTCTGTTAGTAGGGTTGTACCATATCCTATTAGTGGATGGACTTCCATCGATTTGGGTCCGGCGTATCCACGGTTATCTTGGTATGGGAGCCACCTCCTGAAGCGACGGTACAGCGTGATACATACCAGGGCCCGGTCTGTCTCTGTTATCTGATCCTTGACCTCGAGTTTATAGGGAGTTCACTTTGCATGCATGTATACTCATACTCTCGTACTGAGCGTTTTATGCTCACGTCTCGTACTCTGTGTTTCTGGACACCCTATTCCATGGGGCAGGTTTGCGATTGGACGAGGAGGGTGGATCCAGGAGGGGCTAGTCAGTGGTTGGCCAGCTGGAGCTTCGTCTAGGTTTTATTACTGTTGTTTGGGTTGATACAGCTATTCGATTTGGTTGTATATTATTTGGATAAATTACAGATTCCTTTACTTGGGATTGTATAATGTTTATGGTTTTCGCAGTTTTATTCTGATATCTGTTTAATTAAGTTAATTGCATGCCAAAGTTCTGTTAGTAAATGATCTGGGTAAGGGTCACTACATTTATGGTATTAGAGCATGCAAAAGAATTCTTGGGATTTAGTCTCATCATGAGGTATTTTTGTAGATGGCAAATCGTGATGACCAGAGTTCTCATGGCAGTATTGGTGGGCGTTGGGGTGATGCCGACCGAGAGCATCGTCGAGAACGGCGTCATCGTCATCATGACGACGAGCGTTTCACTGTGCATCGATTCTTAGCTATGGTTCCTAAGCCCTTAGTTGGAGGTGAGTCTCCGAAGGATGCGGAGAATTGGTTAGACCGCATGGAGACGACTTTTCAGACTTTTCACTGCACCGAGGAGCAGAAGATGGAGACCCTTGGCTATCTTCTGAATGGGCGAGCCCGTAGGTGGTGGAGGTTTACTTCTGCACCCTTTATTGCGGCGAGAGGAGTGGCCACCTGGGCCGAGTTCCGCACAGCTTTCCAAAAGCGATATTTTCCTCCTGCACTCCGTCATTCGAAGGTAGGCGAGCTACTGAGTCTGCGACAGGGAGCCATGTCTATTGATGAGTATTAGCAGAAGTTCTTTGATCTGGTATCCTATTGCCCCGAGATTGCTGATAGCTCAGAGATGAAGTATAATCTGTTACTTCAGGGCCTTAACCCTGAGATCCATGACCGTATGGCGGTTGGCGACGACATGCCCTACGAGGGTTTGGTGAGCCGTTGTCACCAGGCGGAGGACAGCATTCGGCGGAACAGGTCTTTCCCTCAGTCGAGGCCTGCTAGTTCTTTGGGTCCCCGTGCCCAATCTTTCAAGAAGTCTGGATCTACTTCTTCCTCTGGTTCTGGAGGTGTTTTCCGTTTCGGTAAGAAGGACAAGTGTGATCACTGTGGGAAGAACCATCCATCCGACAAGTGTCATAGAGCTTCTGGAGCTTGTTTCCGTTGTGGAGAGACTGGTCATATCCGGAGAGATTGTCCACTATCTGGGGGAGGCGGTTCTGGTTCTGGTTCAGGATCTGGTTCTCAGGCCATCGTTCAGCAGAGGTCACAGGGACAGCCTGCTGGGAGTTCTTATTTGAGACCACGAGCTTCTGGCCAGGTGTTTGCCTTGAGGCATGATCAGACAGTGGAGGAGAATGAGAAAGTCATCGCAGGTACATTTCTGCTTTATGGTATACCTGCTCTTGTACTTATTGACACTGGTGCATCTCATTCCTTCATTTCTGCACGTTTTGTTAAGAGGCATAAGTTACCATGCATTGCACTAGACGTAGTGATGTCTGTTTCTACTCCGACGGGCCAATCTGCTTTGGCTAAGCGTCTAGTGATGGGTTGCCCTTTAGAGTTCGAAGGAAACATTCTGTTAGCAAATATCATGGTCCTGGCGATAGACGACTTTGATTGCATTCCGGGAATAGATATGTTGACTACCTATCGAGCTTCAGTGGACTGCTATCAGAGATTAGTACGCTTTCATCCGGAGGGGAGTGAGAGCTGGTTTTTCTATGGTGAGGGAGCGCGACCCCGATGCCTTTGGTATCAGCTTTGAGAGCCTGTCGAGCTCTAGAGTCTGGTGGGGAAGGCTACCTTATCTATGTAGTTGATTTGTCTGCTGAGAGCATTGGGATAGAGAGCATTCCTGTTGTGGATGAATTTCCAGATATGTTTCCTGATGAGATTCCGGGTTTTCCTCCTGCCAGGGAAGTCGAGTTTGGCATAGATTTGATGTCGGGTACTTCGCCTATTTCTAGAGCACCGTATCGTCTGGCTCCGTCAGAGATGCGTGAGTTGAAGAATCAGCTACAGGATCTTTTGGACAAGGGGTACATTCGTCCTAGTGTATCTCCTTGGGGAGCTCCTGTTCTCTTTGTAAAGAAGAAGGATGGTCGATGCGGTTGTGCATTGACTATCGGCAGCTGAATCGAGTCACTGTGAAGAACAAGTATTCGTTGCCTCGTATTGATGACTTGTTTGATCAGCTGCAGGGCACGTCAGTTTACTCCAAGATTGACTTGAGATCTTGGTATCATTAGTTGAGAGTCCGTGATCAGAACGTAGCCAAGACTGCATTCTGTACTCGCTATGGGCATTACGAGTTTCTAGTAATGCCATTTGGTTTGACTAATGCGCCGGCTATATTCATGAATCTGATGAACCGTGTTTTCAGGGAGTATTTGGACAAGTTTGTCGTGGTCTTCATTGACGACATCTTGGTGTATTCGCGTAATACGAAAGAGCATGTTTCTCACTTGCGGTTGGTACTACAGACTCTTCGGGATGAGCAGTTGTACGCCAAGCTGAGCAAGTGTGAGTTCTGGATGGATCGAGTGGTCTTTCTTGGCCATATCATATCCAGGGAAGGGATCTCTGTTGATCCAAGCAAGATTGAAGCGGTACTTAATTGGTCGCGTCTGACGACAGTTGCTGAGATCCGTAGTTTTCTGGGTCTAGCAGGGTATTATCGTCGCTTCATTCTGAACTTCTCTCAACTAGCTCGACCTTTGACACAGCTTACTCGCAAAAGTGTGGATTTAGAGTGGTCCTCCGAGTGTGAGAAAAATTTCTGTGAGCTTCGACGGCGGTTGACTTCTGCGCCGGTGTTGGCATTACCGTCAGGATCTGGAGGGTATGTGGTATACACGGATGCTTCTCTTCAGGGGTTAGGTTCTGTTCTGACTCAGAATGGGCATGTGATCGAATACGCTTCTAGACAGCTGAAGCTTCACGAGGACAACTATCCAGTCCATGATTTGGAATTGGCAGCTATTGTGTTCGCTTTGAAGATCTGGTGTCATTATCTGTATGACGAGAAATTTGAGATCTTCACCATCCATAAGAGTCTCAAGTATTTGTTCACTCAAGCGGAGTTGAACATGAGGCAGAGACATTGGATGGACTTGCTTAAGGACTATGATTGCGAGATTAAGTACCATCCGGGAGCTGCTAATCTCACCGCTGATGCTTTGAGTCGCAAGGTGCGACTATCCGCACTTCAGACTTGTTCGATGTCTAGTGCGATCGGTGACTGTTGTACTTCGGGATATACCTTTAAGCATAAGAAAGGTATGCAGAGTATCCAGATATTTGCGATATTATCTGAGCCAGCTTTGTATTTGCGGATTCGAGATGCTCAGATGACTGATTCGAAGACCCAGCGTTTAGCTCGTCTAGCTAACGAGGGTATCTTGTCTGGATTTCATTATCAGTTAGATGGCTTTCTGTGTTTGTCTGGTAGGCTTGTGATTCCGCAGGATGAAGAGTTGCGAGAGGAGATTTTGTCTCAGGCGCATCGCACTAAGTTGAGTATTCATCCTGGGAGCAACAAGATGTACAAGGATCTACGTACTCGTTTTTGGTGGAAGGGTATGAAACGCAGTGTTTATCAGTTTGTTTCGAGATGTTTGGTGTGTCAACAGTTCAAAGCAGAGCACCGACGACCTGGAGGATTGCTTCACAGTCTGCCTATTCCTGAGTGGAAATGGGAGTTTATCACAATAGACTTTGTGACCCATTTTCCGGTATCCCCGAGGAACTGTGATGCTATCTGGGTTGTGGTGGACCGACTCACCAAGTCAGCGCATTTCATTGACTATAGTCGAGAGTACAATGTGGATCGTATGGCACGGTTGTACATTCATGAGATCGTTCGACTTCATGGAGTGCCTGTGAGCATTGTCAGCGATCGTGACCCCAAATTTACTTCTAGATTCTGGGGGAGTGTTCAGCGTGCGATGGGTACTACTTTCAGTTTGAGTACTGCCTATCATCTGGAGACTGATGGTCAGTCAGAGCGCACTATCCGTACTTTGGAGGATATTCTTAGAGCGTGCGTCATGGATTTTGGTTCAGCCTGGCAGGATCATTTGCCGTTGATCGAGTTCGCGTACAACAATAGCTATCACACTAGTATTGGGATGGCACCTTTTGAGGCGTTGTACGGGCGACGTTGTCGTACTCCACTCTTCTAGGAAGAAGTGGGGGAGAGACAGGCTGAGGGACCAGAGTTTATCCAGCAAGCGATAGACATTGTTGATCAGATCAAGAAACGAATTAAGACTGCACAGGATCGTCAGGCCAGCTATGCTAATACCAAGCGTAGGCCATTGCAGTTCGATGTCGGGGAGAAAGTGTTTCTGAGAGTGTCACCTTTCCGCAAGATTCTCAGATTTGGCCTTAAGGGCAAGTTGTCTCCCAGGTTTATCGGTTCGTTTGAGATCTTGGAGAGCATTGGCGATTTGGCTTATCGATTAGCTTTGCCACCGCATCTATCCAGTATTCACGACGTGTTTCACGTATCTCTGTAGCTACGGTATGTGGCGGATGAATCTTATATTCTGCAGCGGTCTGAGGTTCAGGTGAACAAGGATTTGACTTATGTTGATAAACCTATTCGTATCCTAGATTATAAGGATAAGGTTTTATGGAACAAAGTCATTCATTTGGTTTTAGTTTAGTGGCAGCGCCGAGGCACTGAAGAAGCTACTTGGGAGCTTGAGGACAGGATGCGTGAAGACCATCCTGAGTTGTTTTGATTTCATCCTTAAGTTGTATTCAATTGCAAACTCTATAAACGTTTGATTTGAATAAAGAATATTTCTGATTTCTGTATTACATTCAGTACTTAAGATCTGATTTCGAGGACGAAATATCTTAAGTGGGAGAGAATTTAGTAGCCCGTACCCTAATTGAGTAATTAAAGGATTAATGCTAATTAAATAAATTGGGTATCGGACGGATCGGAAGCTCCGAAGGCACGATCGGAAGCTCCGAACAGGATCGGAAGCTCCGATGAGCGATCGGAGTCACCGATGATATTAAGTCATCCATGACGTGTGGTTAGATCGGAAGCTCCGATCAGGATCGGAAGCTCCGATCACCCCTATCCGGAGTCAACAAGTGATATTTTGACACGTGGCAGATCAGGATCTTCGGAAGCTCCGATGGCAGGATCGAAAGTTCCGATCGAGGTTCGGACGTTTCGATCAAGGATCGGAAGTTCCGATCATTGTGTATAAATAGAGGGCCGAGGCTTCATTTCCAATTGCCAATTCCGAGTATTTCCCTCTCCTTTCTAGTCTATTCGAGTTGTTCTAGCCTTCCTAGGCTTGACCCGGCGGTCGGCGAGGTGTTCGGAAGTCGTAGCAGAGTTGTGCCCAAGTTCTGAAGGCATCGACATCAAAGAGCTAACGACGGAAGGTATAGCTTTTGCTTCCTATAAATATTTAGGAGTATGCAATAGCTTAGTTAAGGCTTTTAGAGCATTTTAATGATAGTAGTATCATTTGGCAGTGTAGAGCAGACTATAGGCGTGGATCTAGAGTTGGTAGAGCTTGCACTGTTTTGAGGTACGAAAGTACTGTTCGAGATATCCTGACTGAGTATGCATGTATTATGTGACTGCATGATTTATATGTCATGATATTGTGCTGCATTCATTTGCATCTTGCTGTATCTCTTTCGAGATGTCTGTTAGTAGGGTTGTACCCTATCCTATTAGTGGATGGACTTCCATCGATTTGGGTCCGGCGTATCCACGGTTATCTCGGTATGGGAGTCACCTCCTGAAGCGACGGCACAGCGTGCTACATACTAGGGCCCGGTCTGTCTCTGTTATCTGATCCTTGACCTCGAGTTTATAGGGAGTTCACTTTGCATGCATGTATACTCATACTCTCGTACTGAGCGTTTTATGTTCACGTCTCGTACTCTGTGTTTCAAGACACCCTATTCCATGGGGCAGGTTTGCGATTGGACGAGGAGGGTGGATCCAGGAGGGGCTAGTCAGTGGTTGGCCAGCTGGAGCTTCGTCTAGGTTTTATTACTGTTGTTTAGGTTGATACAGCTATTCGATTTGGTTATATATTATTTGGATAAATTACAGATTCCTTTACTTGGGATTGTATAATGTTTATGGTTTCCGCAGTTTTATTCTGATATCTGTTTAATTAAGTTAATTGCATGCCAAAGTTCTGTTAATAGGTGATCCGGGTAAGAGTCACTACACGTGTAGTGTGTGATCGGGAGAAATCTCGGCTTCCCTACCAACTCATAGGGGCAATGTGGAGCCAGGAAGAACTCGGTTTTCTTGTCAGCATAGTACTGTAGCCATTGATCGATCAAAACAAAAGAGTCACAATCGAGGATCTGAATTCTCAAGATTAATTAAAGTGAAAAGTTCAAGATTGTTATGTTTTATTTGCATATTTTAAAGGTATCTCTTCGTGCATGAGTTGTGTCTCAGTCGTGTGAGTTCATTTTATACTGATTATTATTATTTTTAGTATGATGTATTTTGAACCCTCGTTATTTCCTTGGTATATTCTTGCTTAGTCTTTAGATTCACTACTATGCTTGATGCAGGTTAGATTTTGTTGAGATCGAGGGGCATGACTCTCAAGTGAACTGCGATGCGGGAACGACATGAAACGACCCTACCTTCTATTTTAAATTAATTAATAAAGAAAATGCGGATTTTTAAAATATTTCGGCATGACCTATCTGTTTATGTTCAAACCCACCTGTCACAGACAGCAACTAAAAAGAAATAAACACCAGACAGAAAATCATAACACGAACAACACAAACTTACCTAATAGAACCAACCCCAGACAGCAGTGAAAAAGGGTTAAAGGATTTACATGCCATGATTTAAAATATACAAGTTTATACAATTACATTTACTCAACAATAAAAATAACTACTTCTAAACATTTAAGTTATATCAATCTCTGCGGAAGACAAGCATAGGTCGGAGGGATGTGTCGTGCCCGCATCGCAGTCCACTCGATAGTCCAGCCCCTCGAACTCAAAAATGAACTAACCTGCACCAAGTAGATGTAGAGAGCCTAAAGACTCATCAAGAATATGGTGAAGTAACAAGGGTTTAAAATACATGCGGAAATACTTAAAATACTATACTTATAATACTTTGGAACTTACTCAGACAAGTTGAATGATAAAAGAGAATGAGACTTACCGCATGCAATGAACTTACACATAACTCACACTTTTAAACTTGAAACTTTCTTAAACTTAATCTGAACCTCATGCATAACTGAAACTGAATAAACTGAACTGAACTGAATAAATTGAACTGAATGATACTTTGTGCCCTTTATTTAACCAAAATAGACTTCCCAAAAGGGAGAACTTAAATATAACATATGCATGACTAAGTCGCAACATGAGCAATGTAACTGAATAAACTGTACTAAAACATGGTCATAAATGATTTGAACTGAAACTGTGAACTTAGATCCTTGAATTGTGACTCTGTTGTTTTCGATCATGATCATGGTTGCAGTGCACTATGCCGCAAGGAGGTCAGAATAACACCCAACCCAATCTTGCCCTGTATTTGGTAAGGGAGGCCACGATATCTCTCAGCCCCACACAAACACATACTAAGGTAAGGAAACCCATAATGATTTGGTAAGGGAGGCCAAAACGTCTCCCAGCCCCACACATACACGTAAATTTCTGTAGTCACAATCATCTCACTTCGTTCGTAAAAAAATAATTTTCCTTTCATTCTTGAATATGAGACTTAGCATGCATATGTAAATATGACGTACATGTACATAGTTGAACGATAATCATGCAGACTCACACATGGATGACGGGGATGGTGATTTAGGGAGCATGCCAAAGGATGGAAATCTAAAACATAACTTAGCGCTTAAGACATTTAGAGCGGTTCGCCCGTAAAACTTGTAACTCATTCGATTCTTATTCAAAAAGAATTCCGCTTGAAACCATGAATCCGTAACTCATAGAAATAAATAAGGAAGTTATCCTCGAGGTACAAATCTTATCCAATAATTTCTGGCAATAGTATTTACGGGCAGCAATCACTGATCAACTATATTCTGCGCGTTAACATTCAATAGCCTAGAACTCAACCAAATCTTAACCAAATTAGTTCCCGCTCAAAACTACATTTCCCTAACATCCTAGGCTATTCCCAAACTCGTGCTCGAAGTCAAAACATGAGTATAACACAGTTTTACACGACCAAAACCAGGCAGCCCTACGTCATATAGAAACAATGCACTCTCCTACTTGGACCTCTTATGAACCTTCAACCCATGCTCCACTAAGAATCCAGCCTATAACCTAACAACTTGAACCCCCAAAGACCCCATTAAAACCGCTACAACAGCCTCCCCAAGCCTAACAACTCACGAGGCCAGCCCCTGCCCCTCAGAACCGTCCCTTAAACAACACCCAAAACATCGGCCCCTTCAATACTAACTTGCTAACCAACATCACACGCCCTAAGCACTACCATGTGAGCTACTTTCTCACCCATGGAAGCCCCTTATTCACCATCCAAACAACAAGCAAAAATCTCCAACCCACACGTACTCAACACAAAGCAAAAATCTTGAAACTGTGACAAAATGCAAACATTAATCATGACCTCTTACTCACATCTATCCATTATTAGAAAAACATCATATTTAAATCACAAGTACGTGAAACACAACAAAGGGATCAGAAATACGAACGACGAAACCTGAGTGAACGGAAACAGCGAGCTCGAGAAGCTAATAAATGGCCAGAAAATCGAGAAAGTTCCCTGAAATGCAGAAATTCAAAAATGCAAGCAAGAAAACAAGCACACAAAGTAATAATCCACTCGCTGGCCAAGGAAATCCATATTATTGCCTTAAACTGAAAGAATCAGAAATGGGGGAGGGGAAACTCGGCTTAGCGGTGACCGAGACTAAGGAGCGCCGGAATTAACTCGAACAACACGCTCATGAGAAGACCACGCCGGAAAATGGAGCTGCTGCGGCGGCCGAAGGAAGAAGGAGAAGGATGAGAGTGCCAATCGCGAGAGGAAATGGAGAAGAACAATGAAAGGGGCTTATCGGCTAAAGCTTGGAGAAGGGGATAAGAAATGGGCCTACGTAATGGGTAAGTATAATCCTTAACGGGCCGTGAATTTGGGTTGGGGAAATTCCTTTGGGTCGGGTCAACAAATAAGTTTAAGCGGTAGGAAACATAATACATAACATATAACAGGCAGAACGATTAAAATAATTTAAACAAACTAGACTAATGTTTAAAAGTAATTTAAATAAATACTCGAGCGGAATAAAAACCTTTAAAATGATTTGAATAATTAAAAAGCATTTAAATAAATAAGCTGAACATTTAAAATAATTTAAAATAACTAACCGCTAAACAATAGGTTATTTAAATAAATAAGTTGGACACTAAAAAATATTTAAAAAAATAAGCTAAACAGTTAAAATCATTTAAATGAATAAACTAAACAATTAAAAATCATTTAAATATGCAAGCTTAAACCATTAAAACCTTTAAATTAAATAAGTAGTGTGATAAAATAATTTAAATGAGTAAACTTAAAATTAATAAAAATATTTAAAATAATCAAGTTGAACAATAAAAATTATTTTGACAAATAAACTTAAACAATCAAAAGAATTAATTAAATAGTTAGTAAAATAAAATCATTTGAACAACTACATAATGTTTTATTAATCACATAATTCAAATAAAGAATTTAAATCAATTAAAATTAAAAATGATAATATCCTAATATTTATTAAATAATTGTATCGGATTTAGTAGATTGAGTTTTAGGTACTACACGACACATCCCTCCGACCTATGCTAGTCTTCCCAAAAAGTTATTTAAACTTAAATGCTTTGAAATCTTTGCTTTTGTTCATTGTGTAAATGTAAATGTAAGGACTTATAAATTTTAAATTTATGGCATGTAAATTATTTAACTATTTCACGCTTTCGTTTGGGATTGATATTGTTTTGGAAAAATTAATGTCCTTATCGTAGTAATTTCCTGTCTAGTGTTGATTTATTTGATTGATGAGTTGAGACAGGTGGTTTTTAGTAGAAACAGATGGGTGTTGGCATAATTTTTTTAAAATCCATATTTTTCTTTATTTATTAATTAAAGTATAGGTTAGAGTCGTTTCAGTTGGTATCAGAGCGTGGTTTTGGTTTGGGTTGTGCCTACTGTCGGTCGTAAAAAACTCGAGAAGTCTCACCTCAAAGTCTGTAAGTTATAATGAATTTTATATGTTAGTTGTATTTGAGTTACTACTTTAAATGTTTTGATGTCATGAATTTTAAAAATATTTTCAAAATTAGATGTTTAATTTATTTAATTGCGTAGTTCAGTATTTATTTTTGTTTAAAATTTCTTTTAGTAGTTTAAAGTGTACCATTTAAATGTTTATTTTTAAAAGCACGCGACTTCAAGTTAAGCGGAGTTGGTGTACTAATATTCTTTCCAGTTTTAGATAGTATGTGGAAGTTATTTTATGTATTAGGTAGTGTTAACAATTGTTGATGAGATTGTAGGAGTTTGTCGAAAAATATTAAACTTACACATTAGAAGATATTAATTGGTGTGTTATTTTTGTAATTTACTCTCTTATGAATGGGTTTTAGTCGGATACAACTAAGTGCATAGTTTTTTAGAAATTGATAGGCGTGTGTTTTGTCAGTTAAGTTAATGAATCGAAACTTATGTGAAGACTTGAGGTACCTACTTGGTATTATATTAGGAATAGCCTGAGTTTTCTCTTGTTATAGGGACAAATATGATTTTGAACAATAGTGAATCAGGTGCGAATGAGCCTTTCGATTATATGAACTAATATTCTGATCATCACTATTTCTTTTTCTTCTTTTGTGCTCATATCCATTGCAACCTATACTTTTGAGAATCCAAAATCTCTTTGCACTTCCTTTGTGCATCTATGGTTTCGTATGACGTCAATCAACGTTGTATTTTGCTACTTTGACCTTGGTTGAACTTTTTCATAAGACCTTGTTTGTATTTCACACTTCTTGAAATTTTTCTCCGGTTCTAGAGCCACATGTTGATGTGAGTGAGTTTAACTTTGTATTTTAATGGTGATCTACTTATGTTGTGTGGTTGACAGATGAATATGTCTTAGGACTGTTGTTTTCCTGATTTTTGACTTGTGTGGACTTCTCTCGATTGAATTCACATTGATTGCTCTTGATTGTGCTTTGATTGCTTGGGCATGATGTCATTACCTATGAATGAGTGATCACCAGATTTGTTATCTTGTTGGCTCATATTCATTGTTCTTAGAGCCTACATTATTATTCAATCACATCTAGAATTGAATTACGAGTGAGTTGTATTCACTTATCCAGATTTTATCTCCAACTCGTTTTCTTGTAATGCTTGCACTATTTCATTTCGTATTGAGCAGCATTACTGGTATGTTTGTTTCCTTCAATGATCCATCATGATATATACTCGGCTGGATTATAGTTTCAATTACCATTTCGATTTCTTGTGTTGAGAATTGGCTCGTAACCGCATAGTAAGTGTTTATACCGTTGGGATTTAGTATTAATACTAGATAAAATCCTAAGTTATCGCTGTGATCCGAGGAATGACAACTACCAATTATATCTAGTTCTAGCGAGAAGACTGCTAGTTAGTGAATTAGTTGAATGAGTTGTTTAATTTTTTTATCGGGATCGTTAAGAGTAAACAGACGACTTTGGTAAGCCGAATGGTTGTGTTAATGATCTGATTAGGATTCGGAGCATATTCGAGAGTGAATATTTCCCGTTTAGAATCGATAATTTGGGTGATCAGTCGCGAGATAGGAAAATAGAGTTGTCCCTAGAGCATTTTTTGGGTACTTTACATTTGCATTCCAAGATTTTGTGAATGTCAACTGGTAAGACTAATGTACCGACTATGGATACAGAATGATGAATAGAATATTCAGGTAGTTTTTCTGGATAAGCTGTAGATTAAGTTATCGGTGAAATACAGATGTACTGGAGGAACAATGAGCATTTATGAAAGCGTTACAAACTCTTCGAGGTGTCAAATTATATACTAAATTCTTGAAATATGAATTCAGGTTGTACCATATAATAATTTGGGAATTTTTGAATTTTCAGACCTGCTGTCAAGTTGAATTAGATGTTTGAGATATGTATTCGTGCGATATGTAAGAATTATTTGGTACTTAGAAACAATATAATCCCATAAATGGAAAATAGCTCATGGTATATTTTGAATTCAAGAGTAAATATGGATTACTTAGTCGTTGCGTCTGAGATAGAAAATGTGGTTAAATCCATTGGAAAATTTTAACTAAGAATTGAACTTTTGGTAGAATCAAGAATTCCAAAGAGCCAAAAGTATAAATTGATGAATGGAAGAATGAGATCTGTTTAGTTGCCCATTTGGATTCTATATATTATCAGATAATATCTTGGAACTGAACAGCAATGGATTTTATGGTTATGCTTTATTTTCAAGGATTAGATTTATTTATAGTAATGGGTTAATCAATCCTAAGCTGAGTAGATCCATTCGTCCTACTTGAAGGTTAGATGAACTAAAGCAGTTTATGAAAAAAAAATTTACTCATCTTTAAAAGCATTGTGAGTTGTAGTAACTAAAAGGCGATGAGCACGGTCCAAGATCATTAAGCAAAGTTATGCTAATAAGTGGCTTAGGACTTTAGAATTTCAAAATTGGTTAATAAGTTGTTCTTGAAGGTATCATCGTTCCGTAATACTATCGATTTGGGGATATAGGGAAATTAACTCGTTTGTCGGTCCGTATGCGATTGTTGACATAAACTTAAACATAAGACCCAAAGTTCGATGCTAATGTTCATTTCTATAATACCACAAATTTATAATTCTACAACTCCACCAATTACATATACTTATACAATCCAAACATCTATCCTCAAACAACTGTGAGCCACGATCTTATCCTCGAATTTGTTCGTTAAAACTTAGAAATTAAAACATCAACTTAAAAAATAAAATTATTTCACAAAACTTAACCTTGTAACCTCAAAAGAAATTTCACATTTTAACTATTTTTCTCGTCAAATCTTAATCCACAATCATTCTTCTTCAAGTCCAAAACAACAACATCGAGAACATTCCTCGTCAACGAGCAAATCCTATACAACAAGGGAGCCCAATCAAAATTTCAATTATCATCTTACATTCCTTATGGTGCAAGTGAAACATCCAACAAAAAATAATCTTAGTCGTAATGTCCAAAAAAAATTTATCATCAAAAAATTATGTGTCATCACAAAATCTTTTAATCCCAACAATAAAATCCAAAGTATATTGATTTAAATCTAATAATGATCACTTAGTTTAGTGAAACCAGATATTCATATTAACCCAAATAAGAAAAATAATATCAATCACAATCCATGTTTTTGAACAATGATCATTACTTCCCCAAGATGTTCAATCATGTAAGGTTCAACACGATGACAAATCCAAAATCAATTCAACACACACAAAATTTTTTTGTTGAAAATCACACAGCATCATAAATGCAAGAGAAATCACAATCTAAAATTTTAAACGTAGAAGTTACAGTTATGGAGACAAGAGCATTCGAGTCCTTGGTGAGATTGCATGCACTAACTAACACAGAGCCAACCGCGCTCTAATACCAACTGTGATGTCCCGTATTTTAAGCGTTTAATAAAAATAGTTTCGGAAAAAGGGTGAGAAAATTTTTCAAAATTTTAAACAATGTAGGGAGTGCATCACATTAACTCAAAATGAAATTCAAAATCTAATAATAACAATATAAGTTCGTGACTCCATCACGCTCAAAATATTTGAACACCGATGCAACCCTACATTCAGATATCATCTAAAATACACACATCAAAATATAATATTGACATTTAAATAGGACAGGGGAATGTGACTTCCAATAAATAACTATGCACTTAAAATACATTTTGAAAATAAACGAAGGACTCACACTACAATATCAACTAAATAAACATTTAAAAGATACAATGTAAAATCCTTAAAACTTGTCACTAAAGACTAAAAATAAAATAATCAAATCTTTAAAATCTAAACATAACATAATTTAATAGCCAATTAAAAATAACATATATAGATTAAAAACATCGAAAATATGAAAATATCGTTTCATGCAATGCCTTCGCCACTTGTACCCTTAAGCCGATCTACCAAAGTTGATGCGATTATGGATGGCTCGCGTGTTGATCACGTTTTTAGGGAAGCTAAAGATCCATTGGAAATATCACGAGGACCAATTACGAGAGGTTGGAGCAAGAAGTTCAAGGATGTGCTTCATGTGTTGATGATGAATTATCAAGAAGGCATTGGAATGTTTGAGGATCAATTTGGGGGATGCTATAATCTTATTGAGTTCCAAAGAGATCAAGAAAATGAAGAAAATATTGAAGAAAATGTAAAAACACACGATTTGGTTCGAAGCTCAGGCGCGCCCACGCCCTTCAAGACGTGCGCCCACGCTGACGGGTGAGTTTTTGACAAAGATTGTGTGAACTTCATGCGTGCCCGCGCCTTCCAATCGTGAGCCCGTGCTGCAGCTGAAGATGATGAATCAAATAGTGTGTGATCCATGCGTGCCCGCGTGCCTGCGCTTTCAACTTTTACACATAGTTCGGTGTGTTTGTGTGTGTGCGAGATTTTCGATATTTGACATTATTTTTCCTATTTTGAGTCTTCTAAGCATACTAGAAAATTTTTGGGTGATATCTTTGATATCTTTAGATATATTTTGCATTATATTTTTTAGTTTGTATTATAAATACAACTAAGACATTCATTATTTTAAGAATACAATTCCTATTTTGATTATTCAAATTAAAATTCTCTCTATAATTTTGCTTAAGGTTTTCTAGTTTTATTTCAAATCAAACTTATCAAAGTTCATAGCATTGTGGCGTTTGTCTATTATTCTTCTTCGTGGATTTTCAGAAACAAGTTTTCTGAATGTTCCGTTGAGATCAGTTGTTTATCTCATGAATTTCTGTTGCTAGTTTCGTTGTAAACTAGAGGTGGATTTTCCAAAGTTTATTACTTGTTTCAAGATCGGGCAAGTACTTTGATTTCTTTTATTATTGAATTGAGGGTACGATTCGATATAATCGTATTTGAAATTCATACAATAAGAATTCATATCAATTGGTATCAAGAGCAAAAGTTTGAAACAAGTAAGTTTTCATATCTTTGTTTCTATATATTCTTCTTGTTCTTCGCGTTCTTTGTTCTTAATCTTTCTTCCTTCGTTTGAGTCTATTTCTCGTTAAATTTTCTGTGTTTTTTGTTCATCTTGTTGTCCAAGTTTCATGTCTTGTGCTTCAAGTTATCTCAAAAAATTAAAAAAAAAAAAGAAAAATCAAAAAATTAAAAAAAAGTTTAAAAATCAGTTAAAAAAATAATAGAAAGACCAAAAAGCTTCAAAAAATATAGAAGAAGCAAGATAACTTGTGGTCAATTCTTTGTCCTTGTTCATCCTTGGGTGCAAGTCAAAATTCAAATTGTCCAAAATTTCTTCTTCTTGTTTTTGATCAATCTTCAAGGGTCAATCTTCAAGTGTCTACAAGTTTTGAACTTGTGAGTTTGATACACTTCTGAACAAATCAAAAAGCCTTCTACATAAATTTGAGTGAAAAAAAGGAGTGATTGAGTGAATTCTTTTGGAGTGACTTGTGAGATTTTGGGTGAGGAATAATTTTATTACTAACCGTTTCTTGCAGGTACAATGAGTTCTATTAGCCAAAATTTTTCTCAAGTTCAAATGGATGAATTGACTAAGATGATGATTACAACATTGGGGCCAATACATGAGAAATTAGTGAGGCTTGAAGTTAGTGGAGGTGGGAGTAGGAATAAAAATAAAATTTTTGAGGAATAGGATGATGGTGGTGAAGATGATGAAAGCTTGGGTGAAAATTGGGGTAAAAATAGGCGTGGTCAAGAGGGTGAAAGAAATAAAAGTGGAGCGATGCGTGGGAGATACGTAAATGGGGGTAGAGAGGATGAAAATATTAGTGGGATTAAGATGAAAATTCTTTTGTTTCATGTGAAATCTGATCCAGAAGCTTATTTGGAGTGGGAGATGATGGTGGAGTCGGTGTTTGATTGTCACAACTACACTAATTTAAAAAAAGTGAAGTTGGCGGTAGTTGAATTTGGGGATTATGCTCTTATTTTGTGGGATCAGCTTGTTATTTCTAGAAGGATAAATCGTGAGAGGCCTGTTGAGATGTGGGATGAGATGAAACAAATTATGAGAAAAAGATTTGTGCCTAATTACTATTATCGTGATATGTTCAGGCGATTGCAGAATTTGAATCAAGGTTCGAGGAGTGTAGAAAACTACTTCAAGGAGTTGGGAGTTGCTATGATTCGAGCTAACATTGAGGAGGATCGTAAAGTGACCATGGCACGATTTTCATGTGGTTTGAATAGGGAGATTCAAAACCAAGTGGAACTTCGACATTGTGTGGACCTTGAGGAGATGGTGCAATTTGCTATGAAAGTGGAGCAACAACTCAAGAGAAGGAGTGTCATTAGAAATTCTTCAGTTGGAGGTTCCACGATTCCTTGGCATCCAAACGTTGTCAAACGAGAGGATGTCAAGCCGGTTTCTAAGCCAAGAATCGACACCAAGCAAGAGACACCAAAGAAAGGAGTGCAAGGTAAATCTGAAACTCCTAGTAATCGTTCTAGAGATATTAAATGCTTTAGATGTCAAGGTGTTGGTCATATTGATATCCAATGCCCAAAAAAAAAATTATGATTATGAATGCTTGTGGTGAAATTGAATCGAAGAGTGAGTAGGATGTTGAAAATTATGATGATATTCATGCGTTGGAGGATCCCGATGATGAGGGATATGATGCGGTTGTTGGTGAATTGTTGGTGACGAGGAGAATTTTGAACGTGCAACTAAAGGAGGAGGAAGAAAATCAAAGAGAAAATTTATTTCATATTAGATACTTTGTGAATAAAAAGATGTGTAGTGTTATTATTGATGATGAGAGTTGCACTAATATGGCGAGTTGTGAGCTTGTTGAGATGGTGAGTTTACCTACTTTAAAGCATCCTCAATCATATAGATTGAAATGTTTTAATGATAGTTCAGAGGTGAAAGTGACCAAGCGAGTGATGGTACCTTTTTCTATTGGAAAGTATGAAGATGAAGTGTTGTGTGATATAGTGCCTATGCAAGCCTGTCATATCTTATTGGGTAGGCTATGACAATTTGATAGGAAAGTGGTACACAATGGATTTAAAAATCTGTACTCTTTTACTATGAAGAAAGAATCTGTTGTATTGTTTCCAATGACTCCAAAGCAAGTGTTGGAGGATCAGTTGAAAAAAAAAAGAGAGAGGATGCCGAAAAAAAGAGTGATAAATGAGATGACCTTAGAAAAAAAATGAGAGAAAAAAAGATGAAAAAAAGATTGAAAGAAAAGAGGCCGACAAAAAAATATATATGACTCAAAATAGTGAGTTGCGAAAGATTTTGCATGCACATACTCCACTTATGTTGATTTTTTATAAGCAGATTCTCCTAAACACAAGTGATATAGCCTAAAATCGTTAGAGTAATGTTGTCTCTCTCTTGCAGGAATTTGAGGACTTATTCCCGGAGGATTTACCTCAAAAGAATTACCTCCTTTGAGAGGGATCGAGCATCAAATTAATTTTGTTCTCGAAAGTGAGTTGCCAAATCGTTCAGCTTATAGGAGCAACCCGGAGGAAACTAAAGAGCTACAAAGGTAGGTAAGTGAACTTTTAGATAATGATTTTGTGCGAGAGTTGATGTCTCCGTGTACGGTGCCTGTTTTGTTAGTTCCTAAGAAAGATGGCTCATGGAGAATGTGTGTGGATGGTAGAGCCATTAAAAATATTACCATCAAGTATAAGCATCATATTCCTAGACTAGATGATATGTTGGATTAGTTGCATGGTTCTAGCATATTTAGTAAAATTGACTTTAAGAGTGTCTAATATCAAATTAGAACGAGAGAGGGTGACAAGTGGCAAACAGCTTTTAAAACTAAATATGGCTTGTATGAGTGGTTGGTTATGCCTTTTGAATTAACTAATGTGCCTAGCACTTTTATGAGACTGATGAATCATGTCTTGCGTGCACATATTAGAAAATTTTTTGTTGTCTATTTTTATGACATATTGTTGTATAGCAAGAATTTGATTGAGCATGTGGAACACTTGATAATTGTACTAATAACTTTGAGAGCTGAACATTTATATGCTAACTTGAAAAAGTGTGTTTTGTACAAAAGAACTTGTGTTTCTTGGCTTTGTTGTGAGTGCTCAAGGGGTGAAAGTTGATGAGGAAGTTTTCACTGTCTTGCAAGTTTTTATAGGAGATTTGTGAAAGATTTCAGCACTTTGGCGGCACCTATGACGGCGGTGATCAAGAAGAACGTTCCATTCCATTGGGACGAGGAGCGAGAGAAGTCTTTCAATATTATTAAGCAAAAAATAATTTATGCTCCTTTACTTGTATTACCTGATTTTTATAATACTTTTGAAATTGAATGTGATGCGTCAGGTATAAGAATTGGAGGTGTCTTGTGTTGGAAAACTGGGCGGTCAGATCAATCACGATTGATACCCGGTGCAGCGGAAGTTTAAAAATTTTATTATGGAACAATTCCATAGTGTGGGTATCAACCGTTCAACGATTAAATTATTAGTGTGTGTAAAATTAAATAACAATTATTAAATTTTACCTTCAATCTCGAAGCGAGATTATTGGACACCACACAGATTTCTCTGCGCTTCTTGTATCTCCCAGGAACTGATGAACTCCTTCAATCAGGTCCACGAATGGGGTTTAAATCCCTCTGACAGATTGCACTAGAAAATCTATCAGAAGTTTTTCTGCGAAGAGATTAAACGAATCTGATTCGTTATTCCTGACTGCAATTAAAAATCACAGACCGGAATTTCTCAGACAGAGGGGGAGGGTTCGGCCGATTTCTTTTGAGAGGAGGCTAGGGTTTCGAAAATCCTGTCTCAAAAATTATGACCTGTTGTGTGTAATTTCTGTACTGCAATAACTTATTTATAATGCAGGCCACTAACACCTTAGGGCCCATTAGTCATAAGCTAGGGCCCGACAAGCAAAGCCCGCACGTTCAGAAATTAATATAAAATTCATCGTGACTCCGATCGATGAACCAATTTCACCAATGTGCACAGAAACCATTTCTGCACATTTTAAAGTCAAAATAAATTTTCCTGAATCCGAATTCAGTGGTTTCCAAAAATGTCCATCCCTATGTCATTTTAGAAAATCCTACTCCCTTACTCTTATTTAAGAAGTCCAACTCCTTAGTTCATTAAATTTAACTCTTTAAATTTAACTATCTCAATGGGGATTAAAACTCCATTACACTGTGTGACCCTCAATGGTTCAGGGATACAGCTAGCCGTGGGCTCACAACTCCTTGTGACTCGGAACAACACTTTCCGACTTGCCCAATGAATCAAGGTAAAGCGCCTAGCAACATCGCCCCATGATTCCCTAGGTATCACTGATAGTGCCTACAAGAACCAGTAGATTTTGGTTAGCGTACAGTACGGTCCCTTCATCCATATATCCCGATCGAATCAACAACCATTGGTATATCGAGAGTCGCTCAAGATTCGATAACTATGCAATACATCTTGAAGATCAAATTAGTGACATCGCATGTGCTACTAAGAAACCATTTCTTAAATCACATCAAGTACTCTGGCCAGAGATTTGTCACACTAATATCTCCTCAGATCGCATAAGATATCCACACTCGCAAGTATGTGGTGAATCCTTGACAACAATGCATTGACTCCTATATGTGTCGTAACTGTACCCAATCTCGACACCTGATGACCCCCATAGAGTCGGTAAACGAGTCAAAGCACAGCACTAGCATATAGAGTCTCCATGATGTTTCAAGTCGTAAGGACTAATGGTGTACAACCAAAACCGCGGACTTTATCCACTCGATAAGTGATAACCACTTGGAAAGTCCGGATAGGGTAGTTCGATTATTCATCCTATGAATATCCATTTGCATGCTTCGAACATCTCCATGTTCCCTACCAATGAAACGTGGTACTCCGCATCGCAAATGCTAGTCTCAAACTCGAGCGATCCTTATCCTTATTATCGGACGGCTCAATCGACTAGGAACGGTTTTAGAATATACAGTGACTATAAGATGTATTTCATGATAGACATCCCCATGTTCTACCACATCTTACATACACTATAGTATATTCAAGGTCTTTATCAAAACAACAATAGTATATCACAATATAACAATATGAAGTAATATAAAGTCATTGCCATTAATAAAAGTGTAAATAATATTAAACAAAAGATTGTTTATACAAAGAGTCATCAAAGCCCATAGCCACACAGTTGGCTCACTGGGCACCTACTCTTACAATCTCCCACTTGCCCTATAGCCAACTAGTCATACTACGTAGACCCATTGCTTCGCGATGTTTGTCAAACAATGGTCCTGGCAAGGGCTTAGTAAGCGGATCAGCGATATTGTCTGCAGAGGCCACTCGTTCGACAATGATGTCTCCTCTTTCCACAATCTCCCGGATTATGTGGTATTTCCTCAGTACGTGTTTGGATCTTTGATGAGACCTTGGTTCCTTTGCTTGAGCAACGGCACCCGTGTTGTCACAGTACACCGGGACTGGACCAACAAATTCAGGAATGACGCCCAACTCTTGGACGAACTTCCTCATCCAAACGGCCTCTTTAGCAGCAGCTGATGCTGCAATGTATTCAGCCTCAGTGGTGGAATCCGCTGTGGTGTCCTGCTTGGAACTCTTCCAAGAGACAGCACCGCCATTGAGCATGAACACAAATCCAGAGGTTGACTTCGAGTCATCCACATCACTTTGGAAGCTAGAGTCGGTATAGCCTTCCAATTTGAGTTCTCGTCCTCCATAAACCATGAACATATTCTTAGTCCTTCGTAAGTACTTAAGAATGTCCTTCACGGCTTTCCAATGCATTTGACCAGGATTAGATTGATATCTGCTCGTGACACTCAGAGCAAATGCTACATCCGGTCTGGTAGATATCATCCCATACATGATACTACCTATAGCTGACGCATATGGTACATGTGTCATATTCTCTATCTCTGCATCAGTCTTGGGACACATAGACTTGGATAGAGAAACTCCATGACACATGGGTAGATGTCCTCTTTTGGACCCATCCATTGAAAACCGTTTCAATATGGTATCGATGTAGGTTGATTGAGTGAGTCCTATCATTCTCTTAGACCTATCTCTATAGATCTGTATCCCAAGAATGTAGGATGCCTCTCCCAAATCCTTCATCGAAAATCTACCTGATAACCATATCTTTGTTGACTGCAATGTAAGAGTGGGTGCCCAGTGAGCCAACTGTGTGGCTATGGGCTTTGTTGACTCTTTGTATAAACAATCTTTTGTTTAATATTATTTACACTTTTATGGCAATGACTTTATATTACTTCATATTGTTATATTGTGATATACTATTGTTGTTTTGATAAAGACCTTGAATATACTATAGTGTATGTAAGATGTGGTAGAACATGGAGATGTCTATCATGAAATACATCTTATAGTCACTGTATATTCTAAAACCGTTCCTAGTCGATTGAGCCGTCCGATAATAAGGATAAGGATCGCTCGAGTTTGAGACTAGCATTTGCGATGCGGAGTACCACGTTTCATTGGTAGGGAACATGGAGATGTTCGAAGCATGCAAATGGATATTCATAGGATGAATAGTCGAACTACCCTATCCGGACTTTCCAAGTGGTTATCACTTATCGAGTGGATAAAGTCCGCGGTTTTGGTTGTACACCATTAGTCCTTACGACTTGAAACATCATGGAGACTCTATATGCTAGTACTGTGCTTTGACTCGTTTACCGACTCTGAGGGGGTCATCAGGTGTCGAGATTGGGTACAGTTACGACACATATAGGAGTCAATGCATTGTTGTCAAGGATTCACCACATACTTGCGAGTGTGGATATCCTATGCGATCTGAGGAGATATTAGTGTGACAAATCTCTGGCCAGAGTACTTGATGTGATTTAAGAAATGGTTTCTTAGTAGCACATGCGATGTCACTAATTTGATCTTCAAGATGTATTGCATAGTTATCGAATCTTGAGCGACTCTCGATATACCAATGGTTGTTGATTCGATCGGGATATATGGATGAAGGGACCGTACTGTACGCTAACCAAAATCTACTGGTTCTTGTAGGCACTATCAGTGATACCTAGGGAATCATGGGGCGATGTTGCTAGGCGCTTTACCATGATTCGTTGGGCAAGTCGGAAAGTGTTGTTCCGAGTCACAAGGAGTTGTGAGCCCACGGCTAGCTGTATCCCTGAACCATTGAGGGTCACACAGTGTAATGGAGTTTTAATCCCCGTTGAGATAGTTAAATTTAAAGAGTTAAATTTAATGAACTAAGGAGTTGGACTTCTTAAATAAGAGTAAGGGAGTAGGATTTCCTAAAATGACATAGGGATGGACATTTTTGGAAACCACTGAATTCGGATTCAGGAAAATTTATTTTGACTTTAAAACGTGCAGAAATGGTTTCTGTGCACATTGGTGAAATCGTTTCATCAATCGGAGTCACGATGAATTTTATATTAATTTCTGAACGAGCGGGCTTTGCTTGTCGGGCCCCAGCTTATGACTAATGGGCCCTAAGGTGTTAGTGGCCTGCATTATAAATAAGTTATTTCAGTACAGAAATTACAACACAACAGGTCATTATTTTGAGAAGCAAAAATCGAAAACCCTAGCCTCTCAAAACGTTTTTGGCCGCCCCTCCCTACTCTGTCAGAGAAATTCCGGTCTGTGATTTTGAATCGCAGTAAGGAATAACGAATCAAATTCGTGTATTCTCTTCGCAGAAAACTTCTGATAGATTTTCTAGTGCAATCTATCAGAGGGATTAAACCTCTGTTCGTGGACCTGATTGAAGGCGTTCATCGGTTCCAGGGAGAGACAACAAGAGCAGAATTGTTCTGTTGGTGTCCATTAATCTCGTTGCGAGATTTGAGGTAAAATTTATTTAATTGTTATTTAAATTTTACACACACGTAATTCAATCGATGAACGGTTGATACCCATACCATGGAAACGTTCCATGAAAAAAATTTTAAACTTCCGCTGCACCGGGTATCAATCGTAATTGGTCTGGGAACTCGCCAGTTTTCCAACAGTGGTATCAGAGCCAGGTTGCTCAGATCAATCGATTGAATAATCAATTGTACAAAATTTTTGAGTCTCGGTTTATGAAACAAAATAAATATTTTTAATAAAAAAAAAAATTTTTTCGGGGCAAATCCCGGGCAGCGATTGGATCGCTGCCCGGTGGGGCAGCAATTGTTGCTGCCCCGGGCGGCGCACGGCGCCCAAAGGGGGCGCACAGCGCCGCCCAAGGCGGCGACCGTCGCCGCCCAGGGCGGCGCACGGCGCCGCCCAGGGCAGCGCTGTGCGCTGCCCAGCGCAGCGCTGGGCGCTGCGCAGGGCAGCGCTCGGCGCTGCCCAGGGGCGGCGCTCGGCGCTGCCCAGCGCAGCGCTGGGCGCTGCGCAGGGCGGCGCTCGGCGCCGCCCAGGGCGGCGCCAGGCGCTGCCCTAAGGGGGCAGCCGGGCTGCCCCCGGCCCGCGCCCCGGGTGCGGGCCGACCCGGGAGTGTCCCGGGTGGCCCGCGGGAAAAATTAATTTTTAATTTTTTATTAATTTTAATATTTAAAAATTTATTTTTGGTCCGGTCAAAAATTGTTTTTGATTGGTTCACGAGATTTCGGATCGAATTGTTCGAGTCCGTAAATTTTAAAATTGATTTTGGATATAAATTTGAATTTTTGGAAAATTTTAATATTTTATCCGTAAATTGAATTTTGAAATCAATTATTTTGGTACAATTGATGATAAGATATGATCTTATGATATATTAGATAAAATATGATTTTATTTGTAAAATTGGATTTTATAGATAAAATATGATTTTATTTGATATGGAGATAAAATATGATTTTATATGTGAAATGTGATTTTATATATATAAAATATGATTTTATCTTGTTTAAATTTGAATTGCCACAGCATGTTATCCAATAAATTAATTTTGAATTAAATGTTATTGGATAAGGATGATCGATTGCCATGACCAATTTTGTAGGTGTATGTTAGGAATTTACATTTTGTCTTTATTGTTGTTGGTTTTATTAATGGGCCTGGTTTATGGCCCGATATGAATGTCATATGTAATAAAAGTGGGCTTGGTTTATAGCCCGTTCCCACCCCCTAAAAATGTATCCCCTACTTGTCATTGTTATTTAATTGTAAATACATTAGATTTAGTGGGAGATCAAGATTTGAAGATGGTGGGCCCAGCAGACAATGAAGACTGAAGAAATGTAAATTGGAAGCATATGTAATAGGATTGCATTTGCATACTGCATATTACCTAGGATTGGACTAAGACCCGTGATTGGCAACCACGGGTCAATTAGAAATGGAATCGATCATCCTATATAATATGTGATATTATGATTGTATGCATGTTTAGACATAAATTGCGTGAATCCGGCAATGCATGCAATAAATTAAAAATGATGAGACAAATATTTTTATAAATAAAATCCCTCATTTTAAATATGATTTAAAATTTATATCAAGATAAATAAAGGAAATTTAAATATTGTTTAAATATTCCTACCTTCCATCAACGGTCAATGTATGTGATGCTACCGCGGATACGGTCCGGCTCATATTATTGGGGGGGCCCGTTCGTCGGAAAGCTGTACATTGGATCGACAAATGTTGTAAGTTGGGTGGAACTCCCATGGGATCGGCTCATATTATTGGGGGATCCACATGGCGACCGTCCATCACAACTTAATATTGATGGGTCATCTTGACATGTCACTTTAAACGGCGTCATATTATTGGGCCCTTATTGGACATGAGGTAAATACATGGGGGTTGCTTTGGAAGCAATTGGGCTCTACCTTTTGAGAATTATGGTTGGCTGATATTATTCGGGACCATAAGTTTGTCAATTGGACTCCATGTTCTCACTAAGGAAAAAGTTTCCCGTTTTCACTAGAGGGTGGTGAAATCGTTAAAATAGTGGGAGTGAGATTCATAAAATAAAATTCGCCTATTTTATGTCTTAGTAAATTGTTAAACAATCATTGATATATGTCTGTTTTTCCTTTTCAGTATTTCACACAATGAATTCGCGAAATCCTTTATTCTCGATCCTCGAACAAAACAAGCTGACTGGCGCCAACTATACGGAATGGTTCCGGAAGTTGAAGATTGTCTTAACTTCGGAGAAAATGCTCTACGTGTTAGAGAAAGCACCTCCGAAGGAAGCACCAGCTGACATAAGTCCGGAGGAATTGGCCAAACTTGATGCATGGTGTGACCATGACATCAAGACCAAATGCTATATGCAAGCCTCGATGTCTGATGAACTCCAGAGGCGATTTGAGGACACGGTGAATGCTGCTGACATTCACACGCAACTCAAGGAACTTTTTGGGGCTCAGTCGAGGGCTGAAAGGTTCTCTACTGTTAAGGAGTTGATGACGTGCCGCATGCGTGAAGGGACTTCGGTCCGTGATCATGGGGTACGAGTGATTTGGCTCATACAGAAGTTAGCGACCCTTGATTTGGTGTTGGAGCATGAACTCAATGTGGACTTGCTGCTTCTATCTCTTCCTTCTTCATTTGATGGATTCGTGATAAATTTTAATATGAACAAGATAGAGGCCACCCTTGAAGAGATGGTCAATATGCTCGTTACATATGAATCCACACTTAAGAAGGATAAGCCAGCTTTCTTGGTGGGCTCCTCATCTTCTGCTAAGAAGGGGCCAAGTATGAAGGGCAAGAAACGTTCTGCCCACCCAAGAAAGTGGAACCCGAGAAGAAGCAAAAGACAAAGGCTTCAAACGATGGAAAATCCAAGGATGTTTGCCATTACTGCAAGAAGCCGGGTCATTGGAAGCGCAACTGCAAGGAGTATCTTGAGCAGTTGGGAACTGCAAAGGGTATGTTCTATATCGAAATAAACATGTCACTTAATACAACTTCTTGGGTATTGGATACCGGATGTGGATCTCACATTTGCAATGATTTGCAGGTGATGACAAGAAGTCGCAGGCTTAGAATGGGTGAGACCCAGCTGAGGCTCGGGAATGGTTCCAGAGTTGAAGCTACGGCCATTGGAGATGTTTGTTTGATTTTGCAGAATGGTTTTAAATTATTGTTGAGAGATGTTTTATTTGTGCCAGATTTAATTAAAAACATTATTTCTATTTCTATGCTTGATAGAGATGGTTATTCTTGTAATTTTGTGAATGGGATTTGCAGTATTTACAAGAATGAATGTTTAATTGGAAATGGACAACTTGAAAACGATCTATATAATTTAAAACTAAAAGACGTTCCAGTGAATTGTATTGACAAACCGGCGACAACAAACAAAAGGAAAATCGATAGTCAAAACCCGGCAAACCTTTGGCACGCTAGACTAGGTCATATTTCCTCAAGGAGGATGAACAAACTAGTGGGAGAGGGCATGTTTGATATGTCTGATATTAACTCTCTACCTACTTGTGAATCCTGCCTAAAAGGGAAAATGACTAAATCTCCTTTTAAGGGGAAGCCTGAGCGTAGTCAAAATCTGTTGGATTTGATCCATACAGATGTTTGTGGTCCATTTAGAGTAGGGACTCAACATGGCCACATCTACTTCATTACCTTTACTGATGATTATTCAAGGTATGGGTATTTATATTTAATGAAATATAAGTCTGAAGCATTTGAAAAGTTCAAAGAATTCAAGGCTGAAGTAGAAAACAAGCTAGGTAAAAGTATTAAAGCACTTCGATCGGATCGAGGTGGAGAATACTTGAGTACCGAGTTTTTGGACTATCTAAAAGAGAATGGGATTCTCTCTCAGTGGACTCCTCCTATGACACCACAGCTTAATGGTGTATCGGAGCGTCGTAATCGAACTTTGTTGGACATGGTTCGATCCATGATGAGCTTCACTGAGCTTCCACCTTCGTTTGGGGCTATGCGCTTGAAACGGCGGTATTGTTGTTGAACAACGTCCACACTAAAGCAGTGGACAAAACACCATACGAGTTATGGAATGGCAAAGCTCCTAAGTATTCGTACTTGAGGATTTGGGGATGTCCTGCTTACGTGAAGCGGACAGTGGGAGATAAGTTGGATAGTCGATCCAGCTTGTGTTATTTTGTGGGGTATCCGAAGAATTCAATCGGATATTATTTCTATTATCCTGCTGAAACAAAGGTGTTTGTTTCTAGGAATGCCACCTTCTTGGAGAAGGAGTTCTTATTGGATAAGAAAGGCGAGATGATGGAACTCGAAGAAGTTCGAGAAGAACCGAAATACAAAATAACGATCCCACACCTCAGGAACCATTGCTGGACACGCCTGCACCTAGAAGATCCGAGAGGACTTCTAGACCTCCAGTTCGATATGGTCTTCTTCTTGAAGAGGGTCAAGATGAACCCGACATTGGATGTGATCCAAGAAGCTTCAAGGAAGCAATTTCTGATGCGGATTCGAATTTATGGCTTGAAGCTATGCAGTCAGAATTGGATTCGATGCATACTAACCAAGTCTGGACTTTAGTGGATCCTCCCGATGGAATTGTTCCAATAGGGTGTAAATGGATCTACAAAAGAAAGCTTGGGCCTGATGGTAAGGTATTGACCTACAAGGCGCGATTGGTGGCTAAAGGTTATACTCAAAGGCAAGGAGTTGACTATGACGAAACCTTTTCACCAGTTGCAATGTTCAAGTCCATAAGAATCCTTATTGCCATAGCTGCATGGTATGACTATGAGATATGGCAAATGGATGTGAAGACTGCTTTTCTTAATGGAGACATTAAGGAAGAAATCTATATGAAGCAGCCTGAGGGGTACACATCATGGGAAGCGAGCATAAGGTATGCAAGCTTCAGAGATCAATTTATGGTCTAAAACAAGCATCAAGAAGTTGGAACCAGAAATTTGATGAAACAATTAAAGACTTTGGTTTCATCAAGAACCCGGAGGAACCTTGCGTGTACAAGAAAGTAGTTAAGGATGCGGTGACATTCTTAGTACTTTATGTTGATGACATCCTACTCATTGGGAATGATGTAGGGATGTTGCAGTCAACAAAGATATGGTTATCAGGTAGATTTTCGATGAAGGATTTGGGTGAGGCATCCTACATTCTTGGGATACAGATCTATAGGGATAGATCTAAGAGAATGATAGGACTCACTCAATCAACCTACATCGATACCATATTGAAACGGTTTTCAATGGATGGGTCCAAGAGAGGACATCTACCCATGTGTCATGGAGTTTCTCTATCCAAGTCTATGTGTCCCAAGACTGATGCAGAGATAGAGAATATGACACATGTACCATATGCGTCAGCTATAGGTAGTATCATGTATGGGATGATATCTACCAGACCGGATGTAGCATTTGCTCTGAGTGTCACGAGCAGATATCAGTCTAATCCTGGTCAGATGCATTGGAAAGCCGTGAAGGACATTCTTAAGTACTTGCGAAGGACTAAGAATATGTTCATGGTTTATGGAGGACGAGAACTCAAACTGGAAGGCTATACCGACTCTAGCTTCCAAAGTGATGTGGATGACTCGAAGTCAACCTCTGGATTTGTGTTCATGCTCAATGGCGGTGCTGTCTCTTGGAAGAGTTCCAAGCAGGACACCACAGCGGATTCCACCACTGAGGCTGAATACATTGCAGCATCAGCTGCTGCTAAAGAGGCCGTTTGGATGAGGAATTTCGTCCAAGAGTTGGGCGTCATTCCTGAATTTGTTGGTCCAGTCCCGGTGTACTGCGACAACACGGGTGCCGTTGCTCAAGCAAAGGAACCAAGGTCTCATCAAAGATCCAAACACGTACTGAGGAAATACCACATAATCCGGGAGATTGTGGAAAGAGGAGACATCAGTGTCGAACGAGTGGCCTCTGCAGACAATATCGCTGATCCACTTACTAAGCCTTTGCCAGGACCATTGTTTGACAAACATCGCGAAGCAATGGGTCTACGTAGTATGACTAGTTGGCTATAGGGCAAGTGGGAGATTGTAAGAGTGGGTGCCCAGTGAGCCAACTGTGGCTATGGGCTTTGTTGACTCTTTGTATAAACAATCTTTTGTTTAATATTATTTACACTTTTATGGCAATGACTTTATATTACTTCATATTGTTATATTGTGATATACTATTGTTGTTTTGATAAAGACCTTGAATATACTATAGTGTATGTAAGATGTGGTAGAACATGGAGATGTCTATCATGAAATACATCTTATAGTCACTGTATATTCTAAAACCGTTCCTAGTCGATTGAGCCGTCCGATAATAAGGATAAGGATCGCTCGAGTTTGAGACTAGCATTTGCGATGCGGAGTACCACGTTTCATTGGTAGGGAACATGGAGATGTTCGAAGCATGCAAATGGATATTCATAGGATGAATAGTCGAACTACCCTATCGGACTTTCCAAGTGGTTATCACTTATCGAGTGGATAAAGTCCGCGGTTTTGGTTGTACACCATTAGTCCTTACGACTTGAAACATCATGGAGACTCTATATGCTAGTACTGTGCTTTGACTCGTTTACCGACTCTGAGGGGGTCATCAGGTGTCGAGATTGGGTACAGTTACGACACATATAGGAGTCAATGCATTGTTGTCAAGGATTCACCACATACTTGCGAGTGTGGATATCCTATGCGATCTGAGGATATTAGTGTGACAAATCTCTGGCCAGAGTACTTGATGTGATTTAAGAAATGGTTTCTTAGTAGCACATGCGATGTCACTAATTTGATCTTCAAGATGTATTGCATAGTTATCGAATCTTGAGCGACTCTCGATATACCAATGGTTGTTGATTCGATCGGGATATATGGATGAAGGGACCGTACTGTACGCTAACCAAAATCTACTGGTTCTTGTAGGCACTATCAGTGATACCTAGGGAATCATGGGGCGATGTTGCTAGGCGCTTTACCATGATTCGTTGGGCAAGTCGGAAAGTGTTGTTCCGAGTCACAAGGAGTTGTGAGCCCACGGCTAGCTGTATCCTGAACCATTGAGGGTCACACAGTGTAATGGAGTTTTAATCCCCGTTGAGATAGTTAAATTTAAAGAGTTAAATTTAATGAACTAAGGAGTTGGACTTCTTAAATAAGAGTAAGGGAGTAGGATTTCCTAAAATGACATAGGGATGGACATTTTTGGAAACCACTGAATTCGGATTCAGGAAAATTTATTTTGACTTTAAAACGTGCAGAAATGGTTTCTGTGCACATTGGTGAAATCGTTTCATCAATCGGAGTCACGATGAATTTTATATTAATTTCTGAACGAGCGGGCTTTGCTTGTCGGGCCCCAGCTTATGACTAATGGGCCCTAAGGTGTTAGTGGCCTGCATTATAAATAAGTTATTTCAGTACAGAAATTACAACACAACAGGTCATTATTTTGAGAAGCAAAAATCGAAAACCCTAGCCTCTCAAAACGTTTTTGGCCGCCCCCTCCCTACTCTGTCAGAGAAAATTCCGGTCTGTGATTTTGAATCGCAGTAAGGAATAACGAATCAAATTCGTGTATTCTCTTCGCAGAAAACTTCTGATAGATTTTCTAGTGCAATCTATCAGAGGGATTAAACCTCTGTTCGTGGACCTGATTGAAGGCGTTCATCGGTTCCAGGGAGAGACAACAAGAGCAGAATTGTTCTGTTGGTGTCCATTAATCTCGTTGCGAGATTTGAGGTAAAATTTATTTAATTGTTATTTAAATTTTACACACACGTAATTCAATCGATGAACGGTTGATACCCATACCATGGAAACGTTCCATGAAAAAAATTTTAAACTTCCGCTGCACCGGGTATCAATCGTAATTGGTCTGGGAACTCGCCAGTTTTCCAACATGCAACATCCCTACATCATTCCCAATGAGTAGGATGTCATCAACATAAAGTACTAAGAATGTCACCGCATCCTTAACTACTTTCTTGTACACGCAAGGTTCCTCCGGGTTCTTGATGAAACCAAAATCTTTTATTGTTTCATCAAATTTCTGGTTCCAAATTCTTGATGCTTGTTTTAGACCATAAATTGATCTTTGAAGCTTGCATACCTTATGCTCGCTTCCCATGGATGTGTACCCCTCAGGCTGCTTCATATAGATTTCCTCCTTAATGTCTCCATTAAGAAAAGCAGTCTTCACATCCATTTGCCATATCTCATAGTCATACCATGCAGCTATGGCAATTAGGATTCTTATGGACTTGAACATTGCAACTGGTGAAAAGGTTTCGTCATAGTCAACTCCTTGCCTTTGAGTATAACCTTTAGCCACCAATCGCGCCTTGTAGGTCAATACCTTACCATCAGGCCCAAGCTTTCTTTTGTAGATCCATTTACACCCTATCGGAACAATTCCATCGGGAGGATCTACTAAAGACCAAACTTGGTTTGTATGCATCGAATCCAATTCTGACTGCATAGCTTCAAGCCATAAATTCGAATCCGCATCAGAAATTGCTTCCTTGAAGTTTCTTGGATCACATCCAATGTCGGGTTCATCTTGATCCCCTTCAAGAAGAAGACCATATCGAACTGGAGGTCTAGAAGTCCTTTCGGATCTTCTAGGTGCAGGCGTGTCCAGCAATGGTTCCTGAGGTGTAGGATCGTTATTTTGTATTTCGGGTTCTTCTCGAACTTCTTCGAGTTCCATCATCTCGCCTTTCTTATCCAATAAGAACTCCTTCTCCAAGAAGGTGGCATTCCTAGAAACAAACACCTTTGTTTCAGCAGGATAATAGAAATAATATCCGATTGAATTCTTCGGATACCCTACAAAATAACATAAGCTGGATCGACTATCCAACTTATCTCCCACTGTCCGCTTCACGTAAGCAGGACATCCCCAAATCCTCAAGTACGAATACTTAGGAGCTTTGCCATTCCATAACTCGTATGGTGTTTTGTCCACTGCTTTAGTGTGGACGTTGTTCAACAACAATACCGCCGTTTCAAGCGCATAGCCCCAAAACGAAGGTGGAAGCTCAGTGAAGCTCATCATAGATCGAACCATGTCCAACAAAGTTCGATTACGACGCTCCGATACACCATTAAGCTGTGGTGTCATAGGAGGAGTCCACTGAGAGAGAATCCCATTCTCTTTCAGATAGTCCAAAAACTCGGTACTCAAGTATTCTCCACCTCGATCCGATCGAAGTGCTTTAATACTTTTACCTAGCTTGTTTTCTACTTCAGCCCTGAATTCTTTGAACTTTTCAAATACTTCAGACTTATATTTCATTAAATATAAATACCCATACCTTGAATAATCATCAGTAAAGGTAATGAAGTAGGTGTGGCCATGTTGAGTCCCTACTCTAAATGGACCACAAACATCTGTATGGATCAAATCCAACAGATTCTGACTACGCTCAGGTTTCCCCTTAAAAAGAGATTTAGTCATTTTTCCTTTTAGGCAGGATTCGCAAGTAGGTAGAGAATTAATATCAGACATATCAAACATGCCCTCTCCCACTAGCTTGTTCATCCTCCTTGAGGAAATATGACCTAGCCTAGCATGCCAAAGGTTTGCCGGGTTTTGACTATCGATTTTCCTTTGTTTGTTGTCGCCGGTTTATCAACATAATTCACTGGAACGTCTTTTAGTTTTAAGTTGTATAGATCGTTTTCAAGTTGTCCATTTCCAATTAAACATTCATTCTTGTAAATATTGCAAATCCCATTCACAAAATTGCAAGAATAACCATCTCTATCAAGCATAGAAATAGAAATAATGTTTTTAATTAAATCTGGCACAAATAAAACATCTCTTAACAATAATTTAAAACCGTTCTGCAAAGTCAAACAAACATCTCCAATGGCCGTAGCTTCAACTCTGGAACCATTCCCGAGCCTCAGCTGGGTCTCACCCATTCTAAGCCTGCGACTTCTTGTCATCACCTGCAAATCATTGCAAATGTGAGATCCACATCCGGTATCCAATACCCAAGAAGTTGTATTAAGTGACATGTTTATTTCAATACAGAACATACCCTTTGCAGTTCCCAACTGCTCAAGATATTCCTTGCAGTTGCGCTTCCAATGACCCGGCTTCTTGCAGTAATGGCAAACATCCTTGGATTTTCCATTGTTTGAAGCCTTTGTCTTTTGCTTCTTCTCGGGCTCGACTTTCTTGGGTGGGGTAGAACGTTTCTTGCCCTTCATACTTGGCCCCTTCTTAGCAGAAGATGAGGAGCCCACCAAGAAAGCTGGCTTATCCTTCTTAAGTGTGGATTCATATGTAACGAGCATATTGACCATCTCTTCTAGGGTGGCCTCTATCTTGTTCATATTAAAATTTATCACAAATCCATCAAATGAAGAAGGAAGAGACAGAAGCAATAAATCCACATTGAGTTCATGCTCCAACACCAAATCTAGGGTCGCCAACTTCTGTATGAGCCAAATCACGCGTACCCCATGATCACGGACCGAAGTCCCTTCACGCATGCGGCACGTCATCAACTCCTTAACAGTAGTGAACCTTTCAGCCCTCGACTGAGCCCCAAAAAGTTCCTTGAGTTGCGCGTGAATGTCAGCAGCATTCACCGTGTCCTCAAATCGCCTCTGGAGTTCATCAGACATCGAGGCTTGCATATAGCATTTGGTCTTGATGTCATGGTCACACCATGCATCAAGTTTGGCCAATTCCTCCGGACTTATGTCAGCTGGTGCTTCCTTCGGAGGTGCTTTCTCTAACACGTAGAGCATTTTCTCCGAAGTTAAGACAATCTTCAACTTCCGGAACCATTCCGTATAGTTGGCGCCAGTCAACTTGTTTTGTTCGAGGATCGAGAATAATGGATTTCGCGAATTCATTGTATGAAATACTGAAAAGAAAAACAGACATATATCAATGATTGTTTAACAATTTACTAAGACATAAAATAGGCGAATTTAATTTTATGAATCTCACTCCCACTATTTTAACGATTTCACCACCCTCTAGTGAAAACGGGAAACTTTTTCCTTAGTGAGAACATGGAGTCCAATTGACAAACTTATGGTCCCGAATAATATCAGCCAACCATAATTCTCAAAAGGTAGAGCCCAATTGCTTCCAAAGCAACCCCCATGTGTTTACCTCATGTCCAATAAGGGCCCAATAATATGACGCCGTTTAAAGTGACATGTCAAGATGACCCATCAATATTAAGTTGTGATGGACGGTCGCCATGTGGATCCCCCAATAATATGAGCCGATCCCATGGGAGTTCCACCCAACTTACAACATTTGTCGATCCAATGTACAGCTTTCCGACGGACGGGCCCCCCCAATACTGTTGGAAAACTGGCGGTCTGATCAATCACGATTGATACCCGGTGCAGCGGAAGTTTAAAAATTTTATTATGGAACAATTCCATAGTGTGGGTATCAACCGTTCAACGATTATTAGTGTGTGTAAAATTAAATAACAATTATTAAATTTTACCTTCAATCTCGAAGCGAGATTATTGGACACCACACAGATTTCTCTGCGCTTCTTGTATCTCCCAGGAACTGATGAACTCCTTCAATCAGGTCCACGAATGGGGTTTAAATCCCTCTGACAGATTGCACTAGAAAATCTATCAGAAGTTTTTCTGCGAAGAGATTAAACGAATCTGATTCGTTATTCCTGACTGCAATTAAAAATCACAGACCGGAATTTCTCAGACAGAGGGGGAGGGTTCGGCCGATTTCTTTTGAGAGGAGGCTAGGGTTTCGAAAATCCTGTCTCAAAAATTATGACCTGTTGTGTGTAATTTCTGTACTGCAATAACTTATTTATAATGCAGGCCACTAACACCTTAGGGCCCATTAGTCATAAGCTAGGGCCCGACAAGCAAAGCCCGCACGTTCAGAAATTAATATAAAATTCATCGTGACTCCGATCGATGAACCAATTTCACCAATGTGCACAGAAACCATTTCTGCACATTTTAAAGTCAAAATAAATTTTCCTGAATCCGAATTCAGTGGTTTCCAAAAATGTCCATCCCTATGTCATTTTAGGAAATCCTACTCCCTTACTCTTATTTAAGAAGTCCAACTCCTTAGTTCATTAAATTTAACTCTTTAAATTTAACTATCTCAACGGGGATTAAAACTCCATTACACTGTGTGACCCTCAATGGTTCAGGGATACAGCTAGCCGTGGGCTCACAACTCCTTGTGACTCGGAACAACACTTTCCGACTTGCCCAACGAATCAAGGTAAAGCGCCTAGCAACATCGCCCCATGATTCCCTAGGTATCACTGATAGTGCCTACAAGAACCAGTAGATTTTGGTTAGCGTACAGTACGGTCCCTTCATCCATATATCCCGATCGAATCAACAACCATTGGTATATCGAGAGTCGCTCAAGATTCGATAACTATGCAATACATCTTGAAGATCAAATTAGTGACATCGCATGTGCTACTAAGAAACCATTTCTTAAATCACATCAAGTACTCTGGCCAGAGATTTGTCACACTAATATCTCCTCAGATCGCATAGGATATCCACACTCGCAAGTATGTGGTGAATCCTTGACAACAATGCATTGACTCCTATATGTGTCGTAACTGTACCCAATCTCGACACCTGATGACCCCCATAGAGTCGGTAAACGAGTCAAAGCACAGCACTAGCATATAGAGTCTCCATGATGTTTCAAGTCGTAAGGACTAATGGTGTACAACCAAAACCGCGGACTTTATCCACTCGATAAGTGATAACCACTTGGAAAGTCCGGATAGGGTAGTTCGATTATTCATCCTATGAATATCCATTTGCATGCTTCGAACATCTCCATGTTCCCTACCAATGAAACGTGGTACTCCGCATCGCAAATGCTAGTCTCAAACTCGAGCGATCCTTATCCTTATTATCGGACGGCTCAATCGACTAGGAACGGTTTTAGAATATACAGTGACTATAAGATGTATTTCATGATAGACATCCCCATGTTCTACCACATCTTACATACACTATAGTATATTCAAGGTCTTTATCAAAACAACAATAGTATATCACAATATAACAATATGAAGTAATATAAAGTCATTGCCATTAATAAAAGTGTAAATAATATTAAACAAAAGATTGTTTATACAAAGAGTCATCAAAGCCCATAGCCACACAGTTGGCTCACTGGGCACCTACTCTTACATCTTGATGCAAGGTGGGCGGCCGATTGAATACTTTAGTGAAAAGATTAGTGGGGCGTCTTTGAATTATCCTACCTACGACAAGGAGTTTTATGCGGTGGTGAGGGTACTTGAGACATAGCAACACTACTTGAGGCCAAAGGAGTTTGTGATTCTTACGGATCATTAATCTTTGAAGGATCTCAAAGGACAACAAAATTTGAATAAGAGACATGCCAAATGGGTAGCGTTTGTAGAAACTTTTTCCTACGTTATCAAGTATAAGCAAGGTAAGGAAAATATTGTAGCAGATGCGTTGTCACGGAGGTACGTTCCATTGTCTACTTTAGATTCTAAATTCTTGGGTTTTGAGCATGTGAAAGAGTTATATGCTAGTGATGTTTATTTTGGTGAGATCCATGAGTCGTGTATGTGTGGTCCAAAGGATAAATTTTTCATGCATGATGGTTATTTGTTTAAGGAAGATAAGTTGTGTATTCCTAAGTCTTCAATTCGTGAATTGCTTGTTAGGAAATCACATGGGGGTGATTTAATGGGCATTTCGGTGTGGCTAAAACTTATGAAAAATTGCATGAACATTTTTATTGGCCTAACATGAAGCATGTTGTTGAGAAAATTTGTGAGAGGTGTGTGACTTGTAGAAAAGCTAAGTATAGACAACAACCACATGGATTATATACTCCACTTCCTGTTCCTAGTGAACCGTGGGTTATTCTATGAATTTTTTTCTAGGACTACCGCGATCTAAGAAGGGAAGGGACTCTATTTATGTTCTGGTTGATAGATTTTCAAAAATGGCTCATTTCGTTGCGTGTCATAAATCTGATGATGCTTTTCATGTTGCGGATTTATTCTTTAGTGAGATTGTTAGATTGCATGGTATGCCTAGGAGTATTGTGTCTGATAGGGATACTAATTTCTTGAGCTACATTTGGAAAATTTTATGGTGAAAACTGTGTACTAAATTGCTATTTTCTACTACATGTCATCCTCAAACGGATGTTCAAATTGAAGTCGTTAATAGAACGTTAGAAACTATGTTGCGTACTATAATCAAAAAGAATTTGAAGAGTTGGGAAGTATGTTTGCCTTTTGTTGAGTTTGCATATAATCGTAGTATTCATTCTAATAAGAATTTTTTTCCATTTGAAATTGTGTATGGTTTTAATCCGTTAACTCCATTGGATTTGATGTATTTTCCTATGAGTGAAAGGGTTAACATGGATGGTAAAAAAAAGGCGGATTTTGTGAGAAGTTTGCATGAGAAGGTGAAGGTGAATATTGAAAAGAAGAACTTGCAATATACAAAGCAAGGGAATAAAGGTATAAAAAAAGTTGTGTTTGAACCAGGTGATTGGGTGTGGTTGAACTTGAGAAAAGAGCGGTTTCCGGAAAAGCGGCATTCAAAGCTTCTACCTAGAGGAGATGGACCATTTCAAGTCTTGAACGAATCAATGACAATGCCTACAAATTGAACTTGCCATGTAAGTACAATGTGAGTACAACTTTTAATGTTTCTGATTTATCGTTGTTTGATGTAGGTGATGATCAAGATTTGAGGACAAATCCTTTTCAAGAAGGGGATGATGATGCGATTATGGATGGCCTGCGTGTTGATCACGTTGTTAAGGAAGCTAAAGATCCATTAATGCCATGAGGACCAATTACGAGAGGTCGGAGCAAGAACTTCAAGGATGCGCCTCATGTGTTGATGATGAATTATCAAGAAGGCATTGGAATGTTTGAAGATCAATTTGGGGGATGCTATAATCTTATTGATGTCCAAAGAGATCAAGGAAGTGAAGAAAATATTGAAGAAAATGTAAAAACACACAATTTGGTTCGAAGCTCAAGAGCGCCTGAGCCTATACATTCGCGCACCCGCGCTGTGTTTTGAGAAATTCATGCGCGCCTGTGCTGACGGGTGAGTTTTTGACAAAGATTGTGCAAACTTCATGCGCACCCACGCCTTCTAACCGCGCGCCTACGTTGCAGCCTGAAGATGATGAATCGAATAGTGCTTTATCCATGCGCGCCCGTGCTTCCAACTTTTACACAGTTCGGTGTGTGTGTGTGTGTGAGATTTTTGATATTTTGACATTATTTTTCCTATTTTGAGTCTTTTGAACATACAAGGAAATTTTTGGATGATATATTTGATATCTTTAGATATATTTTTCATTATATTTTGTAGTTGTATTATAAATACAACTAAGACATTCATTATTTTAAGAATACAATTTCTATTTTGATTATTCAAATTAAAATTCTCTCTATAATTTCTCTTAAGGTTTTCTAGCTTTATTTCAAATCAATTTATCAAAGTTCATAGCTTTGTGTCGTTTGTCGATTGTTCTTTTTCGTGGATTTTCAGAAACAAATTTTCTAAAGGTTCCATCGAGATCAGCTGTTTATCTCGTGAATTTCTGTTGCTTGTTTCGTTGTAAACTAGAGGTGGATTTTCCAAAGTTTATTACTTGTTTAAAGATCGAAAAAATTCTTTGATTTCTTTTGTTATTGAATTGAGGGTACGATTCGATATAATCGTGTTTGCTATTCATACAATAAGAATTCATATCAAAAGTATTTAATTCAAATCTATTAATCCAACTGCACCATTCAAGTATAGTGAGTCTAAAGACTCAGCAAGATTAAAAACATGCATATCGTTTACATAAAAGTTTCAAAATGTTTTAAACTTAAAAGAACATGAACATACATAACATGATACTATAAACTTGAAAACTTAAACGTAAACATCACGATACTTTAAACTTAAAAATCTTGAACATGGACTTTAAAACTCTTTAAAAATGCAAAAAACTTAAATATGGACTTCATGCATATCATCAAGCTTTACCATTTCATTTGTTGATAACATATTTATACCTAAAATCTAATGAAAATCATGCAACTTGGACAAACATCATACCATGAACATAAACCATTAACATAACATGACATAAAAACGTATCCTTTTGGTTGATGAATTATGTGAAATTGTGGCAACTATATGATAGGTCTGATCTCATCATTTATGTTTATCAACAAGTAATTGGAAAGGCCCATTCGGAGCTTATCCCAAAGTTCCAGTTCCATGTCTTTCCGTCGCTTAACTCATAATTGGAAAGGGCCCTCCGGAGCTTATCCCAAAGTGGCAGTCCCGTAGATTTGGAAAGGTCCCTCCGGCGCCCTACCGAACTACCAATCCCGTATTTTCCACCACAAAGACACATAAGACATCAAAAATTTTCATGTATCAACATATCATTCGTCTCATCATAACTTTCATCATAACATTCGTCTTATAATTTCATCATCATAACCTTATCATCGTCATATTGTTCCATCTTTTCATGACTTGCATGGCATAAAACTTTCATTTCATGAACATAAGACTTTAATCGATAACATCATGCATGTCATACATAATTAAAAATCAGACTTGCATATTGAACGTAGGTTTCATGAATAAAACATAGACATGTACATGCATATTTAGCATAATCGATCCATGACCGGCTAAATCGGTGTGATATAAATCTACTGACAAGCGTACCAGGTCAAGTAATAGTAAAGTGGACAGAGAGTCCAAGTATCGATCCCACAGGGACTGTTGTCAATTCTCAAGAATTAATTATTTTACTTAATCTAGACAAAATAATAAAAAAGCAATTTGATTTAAATAAAATAAAAATTTATAATAAAAACTGCTAAAGAAATAAGAATTAAAATAACTGAAGATAAAAATAATTAAAACGAGACAACCAATACACATGTAGGTACCGAACAAATCATGTAACATGTAGTCGATTCAGAACTCAAGATTTAATCTTAATTCACGAGAATTCTCCTAATTTGTTCAAAAGTCTATTTCTAGAACAATCAAACCTATTCAAATATTGATGAACTAATCTTTCGTAATTCTAATCAAATTTGAATGCATTAAATATTTATGAAAATTCAGTTTACACCCAAATCGCATAATGAAACCGAATTCTATTTCTAGTCGTTTTACAATATGTTGATTATCAGAGTGATCGAAATCAATATCTCCTCTGTCGACTTGGAATCGATTAACATGCAAACAAACAGTTGATCAGACTATTCACAAGACAAATATAAATCTGACAATCAATAAAATAAAATCAACTCTGAAAAATCCCAAACAAACATCCAAGTTTTCTACATAAATTTTTTCGGCCCAATCACGCCGTCTTGGTTGAAAATAAACTACTCAATAATTAAAAATATAAATAAAAAGAAAAATAAGAATAGAGAAAGAATTATTCGGATGCCGTAGCCGCCTCCTTCTCTGTTCTGCAACTCTGGAACTGGGAACTCGGAACCCCTAAAATTCATTCAGATTTTCTATTTATAGTGTTCGGATCCCTTAAAAATCAATTCCTTACGTCACAAGAATTTCTCGGATTTTTTCTCCTCCGCGACACGCGCACGCGCCTGGGATGTAAGTCGCGCGCGCGCAGTTCAACAAAATAGTGACTTCATAAACACTCGCGCTCGCCCGCGCGTTATTTAATTTTTGAAGAGCTAAAGACTTGCGCGATAGCGCTTCCACCTTGCCCCCTTCCTTAGCGCGTTATCTTCCTCTGTAGCGCCAATCACCTTCTTCTAAGCGCGTTAGCACTCTTCCTAGTGCCAAACTCAAGTGCTAACGTGCTACAACACTCACCATCAGCGCAACTTTCAACCTGCTCTGAGCGACAAATTTGAAAAATTCATATCTTGAGTTCTAGCCGTCGGATTGACCTGAAATTTGAACAGCAGCTTCAAAAATCTTGAACTTCATTCTGAACGGTAGAGATCGGATTTGGATCTTTTTAAAAATAAATTTGATTTTTTGAACAAAGCTGCTCTGTAATTCACTCTTCAAAAATCTATTTTCCTACAAAATTAACCGGGAGAGTGAAATACAAACACATGAACTAAAACACATAAAAACACATAAAAACAATATGAATGCACACAAAAATATATATAAAAATATCACGAAATAATGCATACAAAATGCACTTATCAACACCCTCATACTTAAACCTTGTTCGCCCTCGAGCAAGACATGCAAAAACAATATGCAAACAAAAACATAAGTAAGGACGATTCATAAATGTGAACAGCCTCCAAAAAGTTCAATCACAAAACCAAAAACACAGACATGCTCTCAACTTTTCATAATACACTTTCGGTTTAACGTGAACGTGTGTGTGTGAAATGTCATTCCGGTTTCATGCAACTTAGATCAAATTCGTCTCAAATCTGTTTAGAGACCTATGACAAATCAGTGCAAGTATCACAATCTAGTGCCCATTCCTTCCAACGACCTTTAGACTAAACCCACCTCCCTTGAGATAATGAATTACACACCTCCGGATTTTGCACCTGATATTGCTTTAGCCCCAATAATTACCCGCTGACTTAGCTATAACTGGATAGGATACGAAAAATCATTCTATTTTTTCTTTCTAATCTCCTCGTTTATAGCCCGGATGGAGCATCAATCCCATTTAATCCGCATACTTAGGCTTAAATTTAGTCTTTTATAGGATTTTAATCCTTTCAAGGCCCGGATGAAATTAAATTTTTTTTTCTAGGTGCGCCCAAGATCATAATTGTAAACTAGAGCCTCATCAAAATTCATAGAACACAATCAAGATCCACAAACTACCTATTGTCGTGCAATGGTCAAACAGACAGAAAATTCATCAAATCTTTCGCTACAATTCACTGGTCTAACATTAGTGCTTAAAACTATTCACGGTTCAACCTACAGTTTCTCATGTCAAGTCAAGAGCAAATTTTTTTCAAAAATCCATTTTTTCAAATAAACTTCATCATCATTGGCTATTATGACTCATCCTACTCATAAAAATGCAAACAACAACAAAAACAAACTAAATGCAAACAAACACAAAACATGACAGATGCAACACAAACATAACAAACAATGAAATATACTAGTCTACCCCCCCATACTTATCCGAAGCATTGCCCTCAATGCTTTAGAACAATGAACAGAATGCATAACAAATACACAAATGAAAAGACGAACAAAAACACAATGAGAACAAAAATAACACTCCCCTGGTTTTCAATTCATCCTCTTCCTTCTTGACAGTATCAGTTGGGACAGCAGCCGCAGTCTCGATATATCGGCAGGCATGACAAAACTGGGTTGCCTTCTAGTTAGCGCTAAGTTTATAGTCTACAGCCTGACTATGCAGAAGAAACCATCAAAGAGCGGCTGCCGCCCATAGTAAGAATCATACGACTCTACATATGGGTCTTGATTTCCTTCGCCCTCAAGCTTGGCGTGATATTGACATGGAAAGCTCATCGGTCCAGCAATACTCGGTATGAATTTTTTCTTTTGGAAGGAGACTCCAAATCTAGGGTAAAGCTCATAGAGGATGGAATATGATGGAGGTGGCGTCAATGGCAAGAAAGAATCTTCTAACGGTGTATATGGAACGACCATTGACGAGGTAAAATGTAGCGACCCTACCCGAATCCGCTACCTAATCAGAGTTAAGAGCATAATTAAACATGCATTAAATAAATTGCTGCGGAAGACTTAAATAAAAACAGACCGGCAGAATACAACCGATTTAAATAAATTCGATTATACAACCCAATCGAATAAATAAACCTAAAGGAAAAACCTACAGCTAATCACGCTGTCCTCACTGGTCGCTGGCCAGTCCAAGCTCCTGGTGCTCCACCCTGCACCTACACCTGCCCCGTCGAATGGGGTGTCCAGATACACAGAAAAGACTGGGCGTGAGCTCTAAGATCAATACGAAAGCACTGGGTAAAACATACAAATATGATGCATGCAAATGATAGGGTATCCATATCTGGGATAACTGTATATAACTGCTCAGTAATGGCGCCTAGGACATGAGTGGTACGACCCGGGGAGCAAACCCTGTCGACACTGCTCAATCCTATAGGACGTGGACTGTGTCCCCAAATGCTAAATACCCATGACCCGTCAGTCACTGGGCACTAGACATCACCCGTCCAGACAGGGCTGAGCGGCCCTACATGGCTCATCTCACAAGATGTATAGGAACAATATGATATGCACATGTTGCATAATAATATGACACACAAATGTAAAATATAAGCATGCAAAACCCGCTGACAATCTCAGTATGTACTTACGTACCTTACTACAGGCAGTTCTAGAAGTCCCACTCTAGGTTCCAAGCCTATATCAGCTCTACAATGCAAATACCCATGCATCAATAATTAAGCTCTAAAAGCCTTAACTAAGCTATTTCATACTCCTAAATAATTTAAGGAGACAATAGCTATACCTGCGTCCGTCGTCAGCCCGCTGATGACAATTGCCTCAAAACTAGGCCACAGCTCCGCTACGACTCCTAGATCGCTAAGCCACTTCCGGATTCCTCATTGGATGCCTAGATCTCCCTAGATCTGAGTTAGAAGGCTTAGGAATCAGAGAGAAGAGAGGGAAAGCCGCACTTTGAAATGAAATCTCAGCCCCCTATTTATAGACGAAGTTCGAAGCCTTCGAACCCGATTCGGAACGTCCGAACACGATCGGAACCTCCGATCCCATCTTCGGAGCGTCGGATCGCCCAATATTACGTCAGCCATGATGTCACCTTGCTAACGTAAGCGATGACGTGTGCCCTGGTCCCGATCGGAACGTCCAATCTTACCGACGGAGCTTCCGATCCACTTCGGAGCCTCCGATTCTGAGTTCGGATCCTCCGATCCAGTTCGGAGCCTCCTGACTTGGTTCGGAGCTTCCGAACCCTCCGGATCCTCGGGACCTTCCCGGCTATTTTCGAGTGTCCTGAATTCATTTCTGGACTCCGTTAACCCATTTGGAATTTCCTTAATCATGTTTTGCTTAATCTAAACATGATTACATGATTAATATACTCATTAATCGCTAATTTTGGATACGGGTTACTACATTCTCCCCCCCTTAAAAGATTTCGTCCTCAAAATCTAAGGTAAAACCTCGAGAACGTACTAGAAACCCTTGCTCGAGTGTCTGGTCGAAATATCCTTCGACACACTCAGACTCCCGTCGAATTCTCTACAAGCTTCATTAATGCTGAACCGCATTAACATTTTCCCAGCTGAAAATTACTGCGCTACTGGTCGACAATCGAACTCCTCTAGCACTCGCATATCACAACATTGATACGTCTTCCAAACTGACCCCGATCTCTCTGGTCACGAAAGATACCAACACCCACTTGATCGAGATTATCGTCTCAAAGAAAATCTTATACTGACGAAGAACAATTCATAGCCTGACTGGTTTACTGCATTCGTCGAATCACTAATCAATACTAACCATCTAATGATTCCAAAAGCTCTCGGTGCTCAACACCTCTAGTCAGGAAAACACTAATCCCAACATTGTGCTGACACATTCTAACATGAATCTCGCTTTAAGGTAATTTAGTGGACTCAAGTCTATATTTCAACGTAACTGCTCACAATGTTCCCTAGACTGGTTACCCTCCCCACTGTCCCTGAAGCACAACCGGCTTCCCAAGGAATACTGGGAACTTAAACCATCATGTCTAGTACATTCTGCTGTCCACGTTTCTTAGTATAATCTCAGCACTGTGCTCTGATGATAACTATCATCACTTGCAATTCATGACGCTACGTCATCTCCTAGCCATTGGCCTACAAAGTCTCGCATACATTGCAATAGAAGTTATTACACCTCTAATGATCTACATCACCTCATCCATAGGTTATTCACCCATGAATCCCAATCGTTGGACATCCTCCTGATAGTTATACATACTCGCAATCACTGTACGTTCATCAAGACTAAGGCAAGCTCCCACCAATATGGTCGACTGGGACATTCCACAGTGCACATACATATGGAAACGCTTCCTATTCCGTTTCAAAACTCGACAGTCATTGCACCTGGTATAACTCAACTTAGAGTCTCTGATAATACCATCAGCTCATACAAACCTTCCAAGGTTGAACATACTGATACTGGAACTAAATCCCAACGGATTCTCAATAGTCAAATCGCTCCCTTGCCGAACGCATCAGTCTCAGCACTGAACGATCTATTAGTCGATTCCCTAGTCAATCCTGGGAAATACTTGTGCTCGAAGTAACTTGTCACTCAATGCGTCTCTGATTGTCGTTTATTGCTACAACGCAATATCTTTGACAAACATTCTGCATAGATGCGACTCACTGACTTGAAAGAACAAAATCGATCCGTCACGATCTTGCGAAATCTTCGACCCCAAAGGCAAACCTCGTTGGCTACTAAGTCGATCCTTGACCATCTCAGTCACATATTGCACATCACTTGCTGGAAGATTAGTGACACAATCTGCTGGATCTTGAGAATTAGATCCCAGCTAATGTCATACCACACGTTTAAACAACTAATGTTCCCTTACTAATTTCCATTAGCATTTCCAACTACTCGTCGGATCCAAACACAACGGTACACACATAGATTCTCTCACTTAACCGAAATGTCCGATCAACAATCTTCACTATTGTTGTTCAATGGAAACTCTCACATGAAACAACAACATGATCCTTTCCTGACCTATTGCTATCACTAAGCAATTGATTGGATCAATATATGTAGTGACCCTTACCCGGATCACCTACTAAACAGAACTTAAGCATGCAATTAACTTAATTAAACAGATATCAGAATAAAACTGCGGAAACCAAAAACAACATACAATCCCAAGTAAAGGAATCTGTAATTTATCCAATAATATACAACCAAATCGAATAGCTGTATAAACCCAAACAACAGTAATAAAACCTAAACGAAGCTCCAGCTGGCCAACCACTGACTAGCCCCTCCTGGATCCACCCTCCTCGTCCAATCGCAAACCTGCCCCATGGAATTGGGTATCCAAAAAATACAGAGTACGAGACGTGAGCATAAAACGCTCAGTGCGAGAGTATGAGTATACATGCATGCAAAGTGAACTCCCTATAGACTCGAGGTCAAGGATCAGATAACAGAGACAGACCGGGCCCTGGTATGTAGCACGCTGTGTCGTCGCTTTAGGAGGTGGCTCCCATACCGAGATAACCGTGGATACGCCGGACCCAAATCGATGGAAGTCCATCCACTAACAGGATAGGGTACAACCCTACTAACAGACATCTCGAAAGAGATACAGCAAGATGCAAATGAATGCAGCATAATATCATGGCATATAAATCATGCAGTCACATAATACATGCATACTCAGTCAGGATATCTCGAACAGTACTTTCGTACCTCAAAACAGTGCAAGCTCTACCAACTCTAGGTCCACGCCTATAGTCTGCTCTATACTGCCAAATGATACTACTATCATTAAAGTGCTCTAAAAGCCTTAACTAAGCTATAGCATACTCCTAGATATTTATAGGAAGCAAAAGCTATACCTTCGTCCGTCGTTAGCCCTTTGATGTCGATGCCTCCAGAACTTGGGCACAACTCCGCTACGACTACCGAACGCCTCGCCGACCTCCGGACCAAGCTTAAGAAGACTAGAACAGCTCCAAAAGGACTAGAAAGGAAAGGAGAACTCGGAATTGGCAAATGAAAGTGAAGCCTCGGCCTTTTATTTATAGACAACGATCGGAACTTCCGATCCTTGATCGGAACGTTCGAACCTCGATCGGAACGTCCGATCCTGCCATCGGAGCTTCCGAAGATCCTGATCTGCCACGTGTCAAAATATCACTTGTTGACTCCGGATAGGGGTGATCGGAGCCTCCGGTTCTGATCGGAGCTTCCGATCCAATCACACGTCATGCCTGACGTAAAAACATCGGTGCCTTCGATCGCTCATCGGAGCTTTCAATCCTGTTCGGAGCTTTCGATCGAGCCCTCGGAGCTTCCGATCCGTCCGATACCCAATTCAATTAATTAGCATTAATCCTTTAATTACTCAATTAGGGTACGGGCTACTACATTCTCCCCCACTTAAGATATTTCGTCCTCGAAATCAGATCTTAAGTACCGAATGCAAATACAGAAATCAGAAACATTCTTTATTCAAATCAAACATTTACAGAGTTTGCAACTGAATACAACTCAAAGAATGGAATCAAAACAACTCAGGATGGTCTTTACGCATCCTGTCCTCAAGCTCCCAAGTAGCCTCCTCAGTGCCTCGGTGCTGCCACTGAACTAAAACCAAAGGAATGACTTTGTTCCGTAAAACCTTATCCTTATAATCCAGGATACGAAGAGGTTTCTCAACATAAGTCAAATCCTTGTCTACCTGAACCTCAGACCACTGCAGAATATGAGATTCATCTGCCACATACCGTCGTAACAGAGATACGTGGAACACGTCGTGAATACTGGATAGATGCGGTGGCAAAGCTAGTCGATAAGCCAAATCGCCAATGCTCTCCAAGATCTCAAACGGACCGATAAATCTAGGAGACAACTTGCCCTTAAGGCCAAATTTGAGAATCTTGCGGAAAGGTGACACTCTCAGAAACACTTTCTCCCCAACCTCGAACTGCAAGGGCCTACGCTTGATATTAGCATAACTGGCCTGACGATCTTGTGCAGTCTTAATCCGTTTCTTGATCTGATCAACAATGTCTATCGCCTGCTGGATAAACTCCGGTCCTTCAGCCTGTCTCTCCCCCACTTCTTCCCAGAAGAGTGGGGTACGACAACGTCGCCCATACAACGCTTCAAAAGGTGTCATCCCAATACTAGTATGATAGCTGTTGTTGTAAGAGAACTCGATCAACGGCAAATGATCCTGCCAGGCTGAACCAAAATCCATGACGCACGCTCTAAGCATATCCTCTAACGTACGGATAGTGCGCTCTGACTGACCATCAGTCTCCGGATGATAGGCTGTACTCAAACTGAGAGTAGTACCCATCGCACGCTGAACACTCCCCCAGAATCTAGAAGTAAACCTGGGGTCCCGATCGCTGACAATGCTCACAGGCACTCCATGAAGTCGGACGATCTCCTGAATGTACATCCGTGCCATGCGATCCACAGAGTACTCTCGGCTATAAGCAATGAAATGCGCTGACTTGGTGAGTCGGTCCACCACAACCCAGATAGCATCACAGTTCCTCGGGGATACCGGCAAATGGGTCACAAAGTCCATAGTGATAAACTCCCATTTCCATTCAGGAATAGGCAGACTGTGAAGCAATCCTCCAGGTCGTCGGTGCTCTGCCTTGACCTGTTGACACACCAAACATCTCGAAACAAACTGATAAACACTGCGTTTCATTCCCTTCCACCAGAAACGAGTACGTAGATCCTTGTACATCTTGTTGCTCCCAGGATGAATACTCAACTTAGTGCGATGCGCCTGAGACAAAATCTCCTCTCGCAACTCTTCATCCTGCGGAATCACAAGCCTACCAGACAAACACAGAAAGCCATCTGACTGATAATGAAATCCAGACGAGCTACCCTCGTTAGCTAGACGAGCTAAACGCTGGGTCTTTGAATCAGACATCTGAGCATCTCGGATCCGCGAATACAAGGCTGGGTCAGATAATATTGCAAACATCTGGATACTCTGCATACCTTTCTTATGCTTGAAGGTATAACCTGAAGAGCAACAGTCACTGATCGCACTAGACATCGAACAAGTCTGAAGTGCGGATAGTCACACCTTGCGACTCAAAGCATCAGCGGTGAGATTAGCAGCTCCCGGATGGTACTTAATCTCGCAATCATAGTCTTTAAGCAAGTCCATCCAACGTCTCTGCCTCATGTTCAACTCTGCCTGAGTGAACAAATACTTGAGACTCTTATGGTCGGTGAAGATCTCAAATTTCTCGCCATACAGATAATGACGCCAGATCTTCAAAGCGAACACAATGGCTGCTAACTCCAAATCATGGACTGGGTAGTTGTCCTCGTGATGTTTCAGCTGTCTAGAAGCGTATGCGATCACATGCCCATTCTGAGTCAGGACACAACCTAACCCTTGAAGAGAAGCATCCGTGTAAACTACATACCCTCCAGATCCTGACGGTAATTCCAACACCGGCGCAGAAGTCAACCGCCATCGAAGCTCACGGAAATTCTCCTCGCACTCGGAGGACCACTCAAAATCCACACCCTTGCGAGTAAGCTGCGTCAACGGTCGAGCTAACTGAGAGAAGTTCAGAATGAAGCGACGATAATACCCTGCTAGACCCAGAAAAATACGGATCTCAGCAACCGTCGTCGGACGCGACCAATTAAGTACTGCTTCAATCTTGCTTGGATCAACAGAAATCCCTTCCCTGGATATGATATGGCCAAGAAAGACCACTCTATCCATCCAGAACTCACACTTGCTCAGCTTGGCGTACAATTGCTCATCTCGAAGAGTCTGCAGTACCAACCGCAAGTGAGAAACATGCTCTTCCGTATTACGCAAATACACCAAGATGTCATCAATGAATACCACTACAAACTTGTCCAAATACTCCCTGAAGACACGGTTCATCAAATCCATGAATATAGCCGGCGCATTGGTCAAACCAAATGGCATCACTAGGAACTCGTAATGCCCATAGCGAGTACGGAATGCAGTCTTGGCTACGTCCTGATCACGGACTCTCAACTAATGATACCCAGATCTCAAGTCAATCTTGGAGTAAACTGATGTGCCCTGCAGCTGGTCAAACAAGTCATCAATACGAGGCAACGGATACTTGTTCTTCACAGTGACTCGATTCAGCTGCCGATAGTCAATGCACAGCCGCATCGACCCATCCTTCTTCTTTACGAAGAGAACAGGAGCTCCCCAAGGAGATACACTAGGACGAATGTACCCCTTGTCCAAAAGATCCTGTAGCTGATTCTTCAACACACGCATCTCTGACGGAGCCAGACGATATGGTGCTCTAGAAATAGGCAAAGTACCCGACATCAACTCTATGCCAAACTCGACTTCCCTAGCAGGAGGAAAACCCGGAATCTCATCGGGAAATACATCTGGAAATTCATCTACAACAGGAATGCTCTCTATCCCAATACTCTCAGCGGACAAATCAACTGCATAGATAAGGTAGCCTTCCCCGCCAGACTCTAGAGCTCGACAGGCTCTCAAAGCTGATACCAAAGGCATCGGGGGTCTCGCTCCCTCACCATAGAAAAACCAGCTCTCACTCCCCTCCGGATGAAAGCGTACTAATCTCTGATAGCAGTCCACTGAAGCTCGATAGGTAGTCAACACATCTATTCCCAGAATGCAATCAAAGTCGTCCATCGCCAGGACCATGAGATTCGCTAACAGAATGTTCCCTTCGAACTCTAAAGGGCAACCCATCACTAGACGCTTAGCCAAAGCAGATTGGCCCGTCGGAGTAGAAACAGACATCACTACGTCTAGTGCAATGCATGGTAACTTATGCCTCTTAACAAAACGTGCAGAAATGAAGGAATGAGATGCACCAGTGTCAATAAGTACAAGAGCAGGTATACCATAAAGCAGAAATGTACCTGCGATGACTTTCTCATTCTCCTCCACAGCCTGATCATGTCTCAGGGCAAACACCTGGCCAGAAGCTCGTGGCCTCAAATGAGAACTCCCAGCAGACTGTCCCTGCGACCTCTGCTGTACGGTGGTCTGAGAACCCGATCCTGAACCAGAACCAGAACCAGAACCGCCTCCCCCAGACAGTGGACAATCTCTCCGGATATGACCAGTTTCTCCACAATGGAAACAAGCTCCAGAAGCTCTGCGGCACTTGTCGGATGGATGGTTCTTCCCACAGTGATCACACTTGTCCTTCTTACCGTAACGGACAACACCTCCAGAACCAGAGGAAGAAGAAGATCCAGACTTCTTGAAAGTTTGGGCATGGGGACCCAAAGAACTAGTAGGCCTCGACTGAGGGAAAGACTTGTTTCGCCGAATGCTGTCCTTCGCCTGGTGACAACGGCTCACCAAACCCTCGTAGGACATGTCGTCGCCAACCGCCACACGGTCGTGGATCTCAGGGTTAAGGCCCTGAAGGAACAGATTGTACTTCATCTCTGAGCTATCAGCAATCTCGGGGCAATAGGATAGCAGATCAAAGAACCTCTGCTGATACTCATCAATAGACATGGCTCCCTGTCGCAGACTCAGTAGCTCGCCTGCCTTCGACTGACGGAGTGCAGGAGGAAAATACCTCTTTTGGAAAGCTGTGCGGAACTCGGCCCAGGTGGCCACTCCTCTCGCCGCAACAAAAGGTGCAGAAGTAAACCTCCACCACCTGCGCGCACGCCCATCCAGAAGATAGCCAAGGGTCTCCACCTTCTGCTCATCAGTGCATTGGAAAGTCTGAAAATTCGTCTCCATGCGGTCTAACCAGTTCTCCGCATCCTCCGGAGACTCACCTCCAACTAAGGGCTTAGGACCCATAGCTAAGAATCGACGCACAGAGAAACGCTCGTCGTCATGGTGACGATGACGCCGTTCTCGACGAGGCTCCCGGTCAGCATCACCCCAACGCCCACCAACACTGCCATGAGAACTCTGGTCGTCACGATTTGACATCTACAAAAATACCTCAAGATGAGACTAAATCCCAAGAAATCTTTTGCATGCTCTGATACCATAAATGTAGTGATCCTTACCCGGATCACCTACTAAACAGAACTTAAGCATGCAATTAACTTAATTAAACAGATATCAGAATAAAACTGCGGAAACCAAAAACAACATACAATCCCAAGTAAAGGAATCTGTAATTTATCCAATAATATACAACCAAATCGAATAGCTGTATAAACCTAAACAACAGTAATAAAACCTAAACGAAGCTCCAGCTGGCCAACCACTGACTAGCCCCTCCTGGATCCACCCTCCTCTTCTAATCGCAAACCTGCCCCATGGAATAGGGTGTCCAGAAAATACAAAGTACGAGACGTGAGCATAAAACGCTCAGTGCGAGAGTATGAGTATACATGCATGCAAAGTGAACTCCCTATAGACTCGAGGTCAAGGATCAGATAACAGAGACAGACCGGGCCCTGGTATGTAGAACGCTGTGCCGTCGCTTCAGGAGGTGGCTCCCATACCGAGATAACCGTGGATACACCGGACCCAAATCGATGAAAGTCCATCCACTAACAGGATAGGGTACAACCCTACTAACAGACATCTCGAAAGAGATACAGCAAGATGCAAATGAATGCAGCATAATATCATGGCATATAAATCATGCAGTCACATAATACATGCATACTCAGTCAGGATATCTCGAACAGTACTTTCGTACCTCAAAACAGTGCAAGCTCTACCAACTCTAGGTCCACGCCTATAGTCTGCTCTACACTGCCAAATGATACTACTATCATTAAAGTGCTCTAAAAGCCTTAACTAAGCTATTGCATACTCCTAGATATTTATAGGAAGCAAAAGCTATACCTTCGTCCGTCGTTAGCCCTTTGATGTCGATGCCTCCAGAACTTGGGCACAACTCCGCTACGACTACCGAACGCCTCGTCGACCTCCGGACCAAGCCTAAGAAGACTAGAACAGCTCCAAAAGGACTAGAAAGGAAAGGAGAACTCGGAATTGGCAAATGAAAGTGAAGCCTCGGCCTTCTATTTATAGACAACGATCGGAACTTCCGATCCTTGATCGGAACGTCCGAACCTCGATCGGAACGTCCGAACCTCGATCGAAACGTCCGATCCTGCCATCGGAGCTTCCGAAGATCTTGATCTGCCACGTGTCAAAATATCACTTGTTGACTCCGGATAGGGGTGATCGGAGCCTCCGGTTCTGATCGGAGCTTCCGATCCAATCACACGTCATGCCTGACGTAAAAACATCGGTGCCTCCGATCGCTCATCGGAGCTTCCGATCCTGTTCGAAGCTTCCGATCGAGCCTTCGGAGCTTCCGATCCGTCCGATACCCAATTCAATTAATTAGCATTAATCCTTTAATTACTCAATTAGGGTACGGGCTACTACAATATAAGCTTCCTTCTTAACAAGAATGCACTGTACTGGAAACTACCAACTCCCTTGCTTGTCTCCACTGTCAAGTTAGCACCTAACTTGATCATACAAGTCCACTTGCAATCGTTCCCGATTACAGCAATCCCAGAAGATTCATCTCTGGCGATCATTGAGACTAAATAACTCAAATCTCCGATTTCTCTGAGATGGTATTCAGTACTCATCCCATAAGCATTACTTGACAAAATACTATCCCAAGTATTTCTTAATTGCTACATCCTGATCAACCCTGATTGGCTCAACCAATCGAATTTGTCGATCTACTTAAGCTCGCACTTATCAGATCAGACCACCACTGATCATCCAACCTACATGGCTCGGTCAATAACTATGACTCAGCTGCCACAAAGAACCATTTCCAAACGATGTCAGATCACAGTACATAAGTAGTTTACTTAGAACAAGTCCTGTGCCTTTTCAGCACTACTAATCGTTGTTTAGTATTCTGAACTTAATCATCCTAACTCTGACAGAGTTAGCCAATAACCACTAGTAGTCACTAGCACAGATTTCGTGCCACCTTAGCACTACCAATCGTTGTCTTGTTCACCCAAGGCAAACATTAAGATAAACTAAGCTCATTTCCATCCCATGGAAAATCCTACGCTCAATCTCTGAAAATATCAGACAGTACTTAGCGCAACCACTGGACTCACTATCCTTGCCTCGTTCATTCAGAATGAACACCACGGCTCGTCAAGTCCAAGAAGAATCACTAAAGAATCCCAAAGATTTCCACAATCTTCGAACACTCTCCTGATCATATCCCTCGCTTAAGATTGTGCAACAATTTAAGACTAAGGTAGCTTACCATGTTAACCCACCTGGACAACCACCAAGGCTTCACAGGTATAGGCCACGCTTTCCTCATATCTCAGATAGCTCTGTACAATCTTTAGCGTCTGACATAATCTATCACAGATGAAGTCAATCATCATGGAGTAGTCCTCGTATTCGAGTCTAAGTTTTAAAACAACATTCCATCCAGTACCTTGGATAACTCCTATTACAGGAAAATTCTAACCACAACCCTGATGACAACCCCTAGTCATCGCTGGTAGAAATCCGTCCACAACTAGACGCACACGTCTAGCAGTAACCCAAAGGTTAAAACCTATCTGCTCAGAGTATACACTTGTCAAGGAAATCCCTCCATGACTGGTTCCCATAACAGAATACTCAAACTATATCTCTGGCACACCAGACGATATCGAACCATCGATATCAAACCTGATATCTAATCCAAGGTCATACCTCGTCGTGACTGTCACCAAATCCCTAGACTGAGTAGCCTTCCCACCGCCATTTCCTGAAGCACAAGGCTCCCAGATAACCTCTGAAGTACAAGGACTCCCAGAGTAATACTGGCATAGGGTCGCGCCCCATCACGTCTAGTCCTGGTCATAGTCCACAACTCTCGGCATATACTGGACCTGGTATCCCAATGAAAACCCATCATCATAAGTCTCAACCTAACGAAGGTCAGACAGCCTATTCTAAGGAAACAACCTAGAACAAAACCCAAATGTTCTAAACCGAACAATATCCCTAATGCCTCTAGATGAGTCCACTCATCGCTGGCACTAACTTAGTCCACCGACAAACTGGGTCAATCCTAGGAAAACGTCTAGACTAACCACAATTCAAACAGTCACAGTTGGCCCACTCAAATCCCATGAGCTTCAACAGTTGAAAATTAATCAACTAAAACAATGCCAATCCTAGCAAAATCACTTGCAATCATTCACGAATTGCTGGATAAATAAAACATGTATCATTTCTTCCATTTATGTACAATTTCTCAATTACAATCCCATGTAATACATACAGTATTCAAAATACAATGAAATGTACAATCGAACTTAAAATGATACAACCAAAGTATGATGATTCATTACAACTGAAATACTGTTTACAACTACAACGATACAGTATTTAAATCATCGTACTAGTCTTCGTTTCTTGAGCATGAAGCTTCTAATCGACACACACATCGATACAAGCCTACTCCCAACCAAGTCTCTCTGCATGTCCTCCTACGAAGAACTCCGGAGAAATGGCACGTGATAGCTAACCAGCTATGCTCTGCGTCAGTGCATGTCAGTCGACCCCTTTTGCTCACGATCTACCATCAGCGTTCTTCTTGTATTCATATCATGCTTTTGAACATGAAATTTCCCGTGTGCCTACCGAACGCATCGATATCAGCATACCGGCAAAACCATGTACTGCATGAGGTTAAAGACCTTACGCTCGAAACCTGTCATGCCTTAGGCACTCGAGGCATTCCTTGGTAAAGGTCTATCTAACAATCTCTCCAACTACTAGTGGAGAATCTTCAGAGTAGTGTCATCATGGTAATGACTGTACAGATGCAAGCATCAAGTAAGTCCCCACCAATCCTCTGCCACTGCCTCTAGCATCCGGTACTCGATCCTAAACTAGGATCCACCTGAGTAGAAATCTTGAAAACTCAGACACGATCCATCACTCCTGTCTGCACTTGCTGGTATCCCATAAGCCAAATCTTCAGAAATCCTGCCGATGATGATAGTCTCTAGGCAAACTAATTGCCGCATCATCACCTCTTCCAAGGTCTCATCAATTCTATAAGGATAACCCAAAGTCTCATTAATATATCCCAAGTCTCTTGCATGCATATGCTCTGATACCAATAAATGTAGCGACCCTACCTGGATCCGCTACCTAATCAGAGTTAAGAGCATAATTAAACATGCATTAAATAAATCGCTGCGGAAGACTTAAATAAAAACAGATCGGCAGAATACAAATGGTTTAAATAAATTCGATTATACAACCCAATCGAATAAATAAACCTAAAGGAAAAACCTACAGCTAATCACGTTGTCCTCACTGGTCGCTGGCCAGTCCAAGCTCCTGGTGCTCCACCCTGCTCCTACACCTGCCCCGTCGAATGGGGTGTCCAGATACACAGAAAAGACTGGGCGTGAGCTCTAAGCTCAATACGAAAGAACTGGGTAAAACATACAAATATGATGCATGCAAATGATAGGGTATCCATATCTGAGATAACTGTATATAACTGCTCAGTAATGGCGCCTAGGACATGAGTGGTACGACCTGAGGAGCAAACCCTGTCGACACTGCTCAATCCTATAGGACGTGGACTGTGTCCCCAGATGCTAACTACCCATGATGCGTCAGTCACTGGGCACTAGACATCACCTGTCCAGACAGGGCTGAGCGGTCCTACATGGCTCATCTCACAAGATGAACAGGCACAATATGATATGCACATGTTGCATAATAATATGACACACAAATGCAACATATAAGCATGCAAAACCCGCTGGCTATCTCAGTCTGTACTTACGTACCTTACTACAGGCAGTCCTAGCAGTCCCACTCTAGGTTCCAAGCCTACATCAGCTCTACAATGCAAATACCCATGAATCAATAATTAAGCTCTAAAAGCCTTAAGTAAGCTATTGCATACTCCTAAATAATTTAAGGAGACCATAGCTATACCTGCGTCCGTCGTCAGCCCGCTGATGACAATTGCCTCAAAACTAGGCCACAGCTCCGCTACGACGCCTAGATCGCTATGTCACTTCCGGATTCCTCATTGGATGCCTAGATCTCCCTAGATCTGAGTTAGAAGGCTTAGGAATCAGAGAGAAGAGAGGGAAAGGTGCACTTTGAAATGAAATCTCGGCCCCCTATTTATAGACGAAGTTCGGAGCCTCCGAACCCGGTTCGAAATGTCCGAACACGATCGGAACTTCCGATCCCATCTTCGGAGCGTCCGATCGCCCAATATTACGTCAGCCATGACGTCACCTTGCTGACGTAAGCGATGATGTGTGCCCTGGTCCCGATCGAAACGTCCGATCTTACCGACGGAGCTTTCGATCCACTTCGGAGCCTCCGATCCTGAGTTCGGATCCTCCGATCCAGTTCGGAGCCTCCTGACTTGGTTCCGAGCTTCCGAACCCTCCGGATCCTCGGGACCTTCCCGCTATTTTCGAGTGTCCTGAATCCATTTCTGGACTCTGTTAACCCATTTGGAATTTCCTTAATCATGTTTTGCTTAATCTAAACATGATTACATGATTAATATACTCATTACTCGCTAATTCTGGATACGGGTTACTACATAAAATATGTAGCCTTGTATGTTTCTTCCTCCTCCAAGTCCACTATTGGCTCTTCTTCACAAGAAAATTCCTCAAAAACTATTTCTTCATGCGCTGGCTCAATTACTTCACTCTCTTGGCAGATCTCCAAATTTGGTTCTCTAAGAAGCGCAATCTGTTCATCCAAAAGACTCCAAGAGTTGATATGGCTTTCTAAGAATTGATTTGTCTCTGTCTGTTGTCGCAAAAGATTCTCCAACTGCCCCACATGATCCTCAAAATACCCTACACACTCTTCTTGATGCTCCGGTGGTTGGTTCGAAAAATTTTTAGAGTCGATATCTGGAGGATATTGGTGACTCCAACCCTGAAGTAAAGGATCACAATGCCAATGGTAGTCAAAATCTATCATATCATTTAACAAGTGCATCACACTGTTTTCATCTCTACTGAACAAGTGACTGTCAGTGGCCAAAGATCAATAATCTACCCAACGTCTTGTTAGCTCATCCAAACTACCATAAAAAATTTTAAATAGAGTTTAGTTCGAAAAATCATGACATCTAAACCTGTTAGCCAAATCATTGAATCTCCCCCAAGCAGCATAGAAGGGATCCGAGTATTGTTGGCCAAACCTTGTGAACACCTGTCGATGATCCATCTCCAAGTACCTCACAAGTAAGAAAAATAATAATTAATAATTAAAAATAAAAAATTAATGCAAGAAAAAAAAATGTCTAGTCTCAAGCAAATAATCTATCCCAATATTAACTGAACAGTCCCCGGCAACGGCGCCAAAAACTTGATCGGCTAAATCGGTGTGATATAAATCTACTGCTAAGCATACCAGGTCAAGTAATAGTAAAGTGGACAGAGAGTCTGTAGTGACCCTTACCTGGATCACCTACTAAACAGAACTTAGACATGCAATTAACTTAATTAAACGGATATCAGAATAAAACTGCAGAAACCATAAACATTATACAATCCTAAGACAAGGAATATGTAAATATCCAAAAATAATACAACCTAATCGAACAGCTATATCAATCCAAATAACAACAGAATAAAACCTAGGCGAAGCTTCAGCTGGCCAACCACTGCCTAGCCCCTCTTGGATCCACCCGCCTCGTTCAATCGCAAACCTGCCCCATGAAATAGGGTGTCCAAAAACATAGAGTACGAGACGTGAGCATAAAACGCTCAGTACGAGAGTATGAGTATACATGCATGCAAAGTGAACTCCCTAAAACTCGAGGTCAAGGATCCGATACAAATACAGACCGGGCCCTGGTATGTAGCATGCTGTGCCGTCTCTTCAGGAGGTGGGTCCCATACCATAATACCAATGGATTTACCGGACCCAAAGCCATGGAAGTCCATCCACTAACAGGATAGGGTACAACCCTACTAATAGACATCTCGAAGGAGATAGCTCAGTATGCAAATGAATGCAGCATAAATCAATGACATATAAACCATGCAGTCACATAATACATGCATACTCTGTCAGGATATCTCGAACAGTACTTTTGTACCTCAAATCAGTGCAAGCTCTACCAACTCCAGGTCCACGCCTATAGTCTCCTCTACACTGCCAAATGATACTACTATCATTAAAGTGCTCTAAAAGCCTTAACTAAGCTATTGCATAATCCTAAATATTTTTATGAAGAAAAATCTATACCTTTGTCCGTCGTTAGCCCTTTGATGTCGATGCCTCCAGAACTTGGGCACAACTCCGCTAAGACTCCCGAATGCCTCGCCGACCTCTGGGCCAAGCCTAAGAAGACTAGAACAACTCGAAAACGTCGATAAGGAGAGGGAATTTTCTGAATTGGCAAATCAGAAAGAAGCCTCGGCCTTCTATTTATAAACCACGATCGGAACTTCCGATCCTCGATCGGAACTTCCGATCTTGGATCGGAACGTTCGATCCTGCCATCGGAGCTTCCGAACATCGTTATCTGCCACGTGTCAAACTATCACTGGTTGACTTCGGATAGGGGTGATCGGAGCTTCCGATCCTGCCACACGTCATGCCTGACGTAATACCATCGGAGCTTCCGATCCTGCATCGGAGCTTTCGATCTTGATCGGAACGTCCGATCCTGCATCTGAGCTTCCGATCCGTTCGGTACCCAATCTATTTAATTAGCATTGATTAACCCCTTAATCATTGATTTTGGTTACGGGCTACCACAGAGTCCAAGTATCGATCCCACAGGGACTGTTGTCAATTCTCAAGAATTAATTATTTTACTTAATCTAGACAAAATAATAAAAAGCAATTTGATTTAAATAAAATAAGAATTTATAATAAAAACTGCTAAAGAAATAAGAATTAAAATAACTGAAGATAAAAATAATTAAAACGAGACAACCAAGACACACGTAGGTACCGAACAAATCATGTAACATGTAGTCGATTCAGGACTCAGATTTAATCTTAATTCACGGGAATTCTCCTAATTTGTTCAAAAGTCTATTTCTAGAACAATCAAACCTATTCAAATATTGATGAACTAATCTTTCTTAGTTCTAATCAAATTTGAATGCATTAAATATTTATGAAAATTCAGTTTACACCCAAACCGCATAATGAAACCGAATTATATTTCAAGTTGGTTTTACAATATGTTGATTATCAGAGTGATCGAAATCAATACCTCCTCTGTCGACTTGGAATCGATTAACATGCAAGCAAACAATTGATCAGACTATTCACAAAACAAATATAAATCTGACAATCAATAAAATAAAATCAACTCTGAAAAATCTCAAACAAACATCCAAGTTTTCTACATAAATTTGTTCGGCCCAATCACGCCGTCTTGGTTGAAAATAAACTACTCAATAATTAAAACTATAAATAAAAAGAAAAAGAAGAAAAGAGAAAGAATTATCCGGATGCCGTAGCCGCCTCCTTCTCTGTTCTGCAACTCTGTAACTGGGAACTCGGAACCCCTAAAATTCATTCAGATTTTTTATTTATAGTGTTCGGATCACTTAAAAATCAATTCCTTATGTCACACGAATTTCTCGGATTTTTTCTCCTCCGCGACACGCGCGCGCAGTTCAACAAAATAGTGGCTTCATAAACACTCGCGCGCGCGCGAGGTAGAAGCTCGCCCGGGTGCGTTATTTAATTTCTGAAGCGCTAAAGACTTGCGCGATAGCGCTTCCACCTTGAGCCCTTCCTTAGCGCGCTAGCTTCCTCTTTAGTGCCAATCACTTTCTTCTAAGCGCGTTAGCACTCTTCCTAGCGCCAAACTCAAGTGCTAACGCGCTACAACACTCACCATCAACGCAACTTTCAACCTGCTCCGAGCGACAAAGTTGAAAAATTCATAACTTGAGTTCTAGCCGTCGGATTGACCTGAAATTTGAAAAGCAGCTTCAAAACATCTTGAACTTCATTCTGAATGGTGAGATCGGATTTTGATCTCTATAAAAATAAATTTGATTTTTTGAACAAAGCTGCTCCGTAATTCACTCTTCAAAAATCCATTTTTCTACAAAATTAACCGGGAGAGTGAAATACAAACACATGAACTAAAACACATAAAAACACATAAAAATAATATGAATGCACACAAAAATATATATAAAAATATCATGAAATAATGCATACAAAATGCACTTATCAATCCACGTGAGTCATTCTTTTCGTTCTTGACATAAAACTTGAAAATTTTTGCATGGGAACTCTTAAACATTCTTAAAACACCTTAATACATCATAAACATGCATTTAGAACTTAAAAAAACATGCAAGGAAGGGTTTGGGACAGAACCATCCTCGCTCGAGTGGCAAGATCTCGCGCTCGAGCAAGACCTGTTCTGGAGTAGCATATTTCAGGCGATCAAACTATATTTTACGTCTGGAATTTGGAAAAGTGGTAAACAAGAAAGTTTTAGCTATGATCTGGATTTAAAATTCCGTAAACCTTACCTTAATTGAATGTTTCAGTAAAACGTTATGCTCATTCTCCCGAGATTGGTGAGTGCCAGAAAGTCAAAACAATTAATGCACTTCAGGGCGATTTTTTCCAAACATCCAAAACGATTTGGAAAAAACTCAAAACATGAAAGTTGTAGATATTTAAACTACCTTTCAAATAAATTTGGCCTCATATAATTTTGATTAGTACACCATTATAAATCTAAAAAATTGTAACAAGTGTCGCTAATACGAAACAACCCAGCACATGTAAAATTTCTAAACTTTAACTCAAACTAACTCAACACTTCAAAATATGATATTTTCTACTTCTCTTGCTATATAATTTAAATAAAACATCATTTGAACCTTAAGAACACATCAAAACTTAAAAGAAACTTGTATCTTTTGAATCAAACTCAAGAACTTGACATGTACGACTTATGCTTCACAATTTCATACCATCATATAACATGCTCTTCAAACCCTTAAAATCAAAACTTCATGCTCTTGAAATTCTTTAAAATCATGCATACATATCTCAACATACATCTTTTTATATCAAAATAATTATATCTTGAATAGTGGATTTAAAACCTTGAAAATTTGTACTTGCCTTTATTCTTCAAAGAACGGAATCAACATGGACTTGTAGAGATCTAGCCTTACTCAAATGGAATCAAGACGTGCTAAAAAGGCAGTCAAAGGAATATGAAATCCAGTAATTTGATTAGTTGTTCCTACACTCAAAATAAAACTTTATATGGTGAGGAGACAACAAAAACCAAAGACAAAATCAAATAAGAAATGCATTAGAAAAAAAGTGCAGAACCATATTACAAGAAGGCTTCGATCTAGGCTGAAACGTCCACCAAAAATAGCAATTTTAGCTAAAACATAAGGTACGGATGTAAGGAAGATAACACTTTAAATGGATTAAAGTTTTAACATCGGATGAATGAGATGTGATCAAAATACAGCAGCTGCGCAGAGGGAGGCGAGCTTGAATGAAATTTGGAGATTAGGAAGAGGAAGGAAGATGGAGGAAATTGTTGGGATTCTTGAAGCTTTGATGAAAGCTTACGGGAAGCTCTTGAAGTTGGGATTGAAAAATGAGAAGGAAGGAAGAAGGAAAGAAACGTGAAGAAGAAAGAAGATGAAATGGAGAGGAGAAAACCAAGTAAATGAGATGGTGTAGGAAAGGAAATAATTGGTGGTGGTTAGGAGGACTACATCAAATGCAGTCTTTCCAACACGCCTCAAACTCGACTAATAAGATTTTCTCCTCTCAATTATTAAAATAAAACCATAACAATATTATAATCAAAATACTCGTAGAATCATTTAACACAATAATAAACATATATTTTTAACATTTGAATTATCAATCTTTTACATCACATATAAATGAAATAAATTCATTTAACTCTTAAAGTCTCTTTAATACTCGTGAATGAATTTATGGAGTTTTCTGGGTATTACACATGCTCCCTTTGAGGAGCTCCAGAAACTCCCTGGCAAGTCTGGTTCTTGTACTGACAGTAAAGTACTCCCCATAGAACACCTCTCTTAATCCGTTCCAAGTCAAATTAGTAATATCCATAGCAGAACGGGTTCCCTGCCACCAAACCCAGGCATCATCTTGGAACATAAAGATAGTGCACCTCACATGATCTGCATCATCGAGTTTCATGTAATCGAAAATGGTCTCCACCGACTGCACCCACTCCTCGGCTACAATGGGATCAGCCCCTCCTTTGAACTCCGGTGGCCCTAGATCCTTAAACTGTTTAAATATCGGATTGTTTATTCCAGGCTGATTGTTATTCTTGCCACCTGCCTGCACCTGGATTAAATGCTGAATCTGTTCCCCTTGGGCTCTACTCTGTTCTTGCAACAGATTTTCCAACCCGGCCAGAAACTGGTTGTTTTGATTGTTCTGATCGCTCTCATTATTCGAATTCCTAAGGGTAGTCATGTTCTTGATGTCCAACATAGTCCACATACTCAATCACGTTTTAAACATAAACAACATACTTGAAACATGCATAACTCTTAAATCGTGCATACTATCATGCATCTTAAACAATCCATAACATAAAAAAAGTTACAGACCTGAAGACGAAGAATAGGGTCGTGGCAAGTATGTATGCGTGCGATAAATCCCATAGCGAACTGCTCTGATACCAAGCGGTAACGTCCCAAACTTTATTGGAGCGTTACTCAAACATAAATACTTCAAAATTTGGGGAAAATTTTAAATTTTGCGGAAGCATCATCTTCTTTATTAAATAAGAGTATTAAAAAGTGCACGAATAATGAAATTAGCTTTCAACAAACTTTGCCAACATGACCATCAAATGAAAATTTAAAACATGTTTCCCCTTCATCAGAATAAAATAATTTTTTGATTAACTCTCATCCAAACACCTCGCACTCATGCATCATCCACTGGACCGACCTGTGGCTCCTCTTCATGTCCGCCAACATATTCATCGATGAAGGTATCGATATTCTCGTTATCTGAGTCATTCAAGTATAGTGAGTCTAAAGACTCAGCAAGAATAATGCATAAAAGGATTTTTACTAAACCTTTAACTGAGAAAAATCCTTAGAATAAACTTTCATGCAAAACATAACGTGAACATATCTTGAAGAAATCATAACAATAATACATTTGGGGGTAATGAAGTATGTGTATTGTGGTAACCGGCATAATGAGCCCTTCATAGTTTCCTGTTGTACAACAAGCATATGGCATTACGCCTGTAAACTTTCATTCTTTGGATAGCCGCTCCGGAGATCATCCCGAAGTGCATATCCCGTATAATAATCCCATGAGCCATGTTTGGATAGCCTCTCTGGAGCTCATCCCGAAGTGCATACCCCGTGCAATCACCACAAAAGGCATAAATCATCAAAATATTTTTTTCATGTATTGTATCATTCATTGAATCATATCGTGTCATCATCATACACCTCCTTGTAACTTCATAAAATCATGCTCTTAAACTTTTCGTGATATCATAATGCATAAAATAATTCAAAATATTTCATGATAAAATAGCTTTCTTGGGGGAAAATCACATAAATTAGCATAATTGATAACGTGAGTCTTTCCGTCCGTCCCGTACATTCGAATTTGAAACTCTTTCCTCTTAAAGGAGCTTAAAAAGTCAAAAACTTGAATTTTGGACTGAACACATGAAAACTAAAATTTTGAGACAGAACCCTGCTCGCTCGAGCGCAGGAACTTGCCGTTCGAGCGAGCCATGCATTAACAATCTCGCTCGAGCGGCAAAAATATGCGCTCGAGCAAGAGGCTCGCTGCCGAGATTCCTCAGCAGCAATGCACAAACGTCTTTACACCCTTCCTTTCTAATTTTTATGCTCTAAACGACTCTCTTTCTCCATCAAATGTTTTACACTTGAAAAAAAATCATTCCTGGACAAGTAAACTTCAAAACTTGAAAAATATTTGTCCCAAAAACTACCAACATCAAAATTATGCAACAACGCTTCAAAATCCATAAAAACCTCAATACATTACACCCAAGACATCAGGAACAACTCACACTTCACGTTTAAACATCATACTCGTGAAATTTTACAAGAAACATGCATCGATCATCATAAAACCACCTAGGATTAAACCTTTAAAATAGATATAGTCTTGAATGGGTTTCAAAACAGTAAAAACTTACCTGACATAAAGTGGTTCCCTAGTTTCACATATGATGCCTCTATGTGTTCTCAAAGATGCATCACATCGTTATCAAACTCCACATGAAACCCTCGATGAACCAATGGTTGCAAATTTGATCGGGATATAAGATATGAATGGATCGTATTGTACGATAATCATAATCGATTGGTCTTGCAGGCACTATCAGTGATACCTAGGGAATCATGGGACGATGCTACTAGACGCTCTTACCATGATGCGATGGGTCCAATTAGAAATGAATTATGACATTCTTATGATCAATGAGTTGATGCATAGTATTGCAAATATGGGTAAGCCCGTATAAAGGACAATGTCCTGAATCACAAAAAGTTGTGAACCCACGGCTAGCTATATCCTTGAACCATTGAGGGTCACAAAAGCACTGGTTTTCATATTCCCGTGCGTTGAGATAATAAATTAAAAAGTTGAATTTATAAAAAATGAGTTTGATGAGATCAAATGATAAGCTTATAAATAAGTTTATAAGATCTTATAGAAATTTTGAGAGCATGACTGCTAAAAATAGTGAAGGGAGTGCACCTGCCTAATTTGAGTCAAAATGTTACAAAATTAGCAGCTGTCTTATTTATACTTCAGTGGTTTCAAAAAATTAAAGTGTGCATCATAATAAAGAATAAGTTAAAATCGTTCCATTGATGATATTGGATCGTCGATAGAGATTATTATAAGAATAATATAATGGGCGCATGTATCATGAGCTTGTAGGAGTAAAATTCTCTACAAGAAAAAGGACTTTTCGCGGCGTGCAATGTGCACCGCAAATTGCTATCCACGATGCGCACTGCATGCTACGGTGCACGCTGCAAATTTATAAGCCATCGAAAGTGAGGCACTATCTGCGGCATGCACGGAATGTCGTCAAAAGTGAGGCACTATCCGCAGCATGCGTTGCAAGCCATCGTTAAATTTAATAACGGCGTGCGCCGCATGCTGTCGAAAATGAGGCACTATCCGCAGTGTGAGCTGCATGCCATCATTAAATATAATAATGTCATGCACCGTATGCTGTCGAAAGTAAAGTAATATCCGCAGCGTGTGCTGCAAGCCGTCGTTAAATTTAATAACGATTAGAAACCATTTGAAGCAACAATTCCTCCTCCACATTTCTGAAAAATCTCTCTTTTAAACCCAAAATCATGGTCAATAATCTTCAAATTTCAACATTACAATACTAATCACTTCTTCAAATTATTTAAAGAAATAAAAATCATATTGAAATACTGTGGATGAAAGAAACAACCTAAATAACTACAATATTCTGAGAATTTAATGAAAGAATAAATCAGAACAAAATCCTTTGTGATATGTTCTCTTTAATTACGTATGAATCAATGGAATGAAAGCTTTGATTGTTGATTTTTTTTAAGTAAACAATTTCAGTATCTAAACCAAATCCATTTATAGTCTTTACCTCGATGAGTCTGATTTCTTGAACAGTTTGTCCAATGGTTTCACACAGTACAGATCGTTGGCAGAGTACTTATCAACCCCTAGAGACAACAAAATGTGTAGCAAGCAGATCTTGCCTCGCTTCAGCGTCCGTTCGATTTTCCTCACGAACAAGGCCTAAAACCATGAAAACGTAGATTATATCCTATAGGATTTTATCATTATCGATTTTACATGCTAGTATATATTTGTTGAACTATCTTGTGTACGCATATAGATGTGTTTTTAGTTCTATTAGCTTCAAGTATCATATTGAATACACATACATGCACTTTTGGTCTTGTTAGCTTCCAATATCAAAATATATCTTCAATAACTAAATTTTAAAATCTCAGAACATATGTTGATGCTTAATCATGGCTATAGATCACTCAAAGTAAGCATATCCTTCAAGATTCCATACTAAAAACTTCAACAACTAACTTTATAACTCACAAAATGTAATATCGATGCTTAATCATGCCTACAAAACACTTAAAATGACATGGGAAATTTTCAAAAGCCACCAGATTCCAGTAACAAGTTCAAGGATTAAACTGCATTTACTGGGAATGAATTACAAGTCAAGCCATATATCACTGAAAATCCATACATGTATATTTTTCAACAAAAAAAAACGATGCTAAAAAATAATAATCCTATAGAAAGTTCTGGAAAATTTATTGAATTCTGTTAGGATGATGTTGCTACTCGGGAATTCGGAATGATCAACCAACTTTTGATATTCTTGATGATTTTCTTATTAGTACTTGAAATCTAATAAGTCTTGAATAACTTCGCATCAGATTAATAGATTTGTTGTTCCTTAAGCCTTAGGAAACATCATGTCTCATTTAATTCTTTTGACTTATCTTGGAGGGTTGATAGATTTGTTTTTCATCAAGCCTAATGAAACATTGTATCTCAGAAGCAGGATCAAGATCAACAACATGGGGCTACACGTGACCACGGAACATATATATTTCATGATCAGGAACATGGATGGATTATTGGTATATATGATTTTGTCTGATGAAATATTTATGGGACTCATTAGTTTGGAAAGTACGTAGGTTAAGCACCCAAAAAGTATATAATAAAATCACTAAGATGATACACGATAGAAAATTACCCTTTAGGGTGAAGAATCATGATTTCAGAATCAAGGAAGTGGGCTGGGCATAAGTTGATAGATGATTGCATATTCTTTGGCCTTTAAAGATGTGAGTGACAGCATTCCATTAAGCATATACTTCGGCTTTTGCTAGATTTAAAAAGCTAATGACTGTCACATTACACATTCACAAACGAGGATAGGAAGCAAGCTAGAAGAGAACAATATCATGTGTAAGGCCCTGAAATTAATTTTTTCGTGATTAGCAGAGTTGATTATTATTTAATTTGGAATTAGTGGAAATTAATTGAGCCGGGATTGAATTGATTTAATTTGTAGTTTCAGGGACCGGTTTGCAATTAGTCGGCTGACTAGTCAAGTGGGGAGTATTATATTATTATCTATCCTACTCCATCACCATCACTCATTCTATCTCCTTCCCCCACCCTCACGTCGACCGAGAGACCGAGAGAGAAGCCATGACCAATTTTTCAAGCTTCTTCTTCCTCCGATTCGCACGATCCGACTGTCAGATTTCAGATTCGAGTTGAGATTCACGATCACCGCAATGAGGGCGTCGTTTTGACGTAAGTTTTGCTACGATCCATGAACTTTGATTTTTTTTTGGGTTGTCAGAATTTGATAAATTTCGAGTATGTCGTTCTTGAGCTTGCATAGACCGTGTATTCGAAGTCGGTTTGAAAAAAGAACGAAGTTTGGATTTTATATAATTTTTGGAGCATATTTTCGAAAATGGGTTTTGTGAATTATAGTTGGATTTGGTTGTTTTGATGGATTGGATGATGATATGAGTTGTTTAGAGTTGGTTGATGTTGTTGTTGATTTTTGGTTTGACCATTTATAGTCATTATGCCGTCGAAATCAAGTTTTGGACTATCGGTTCTATTATTTCGGTTTGATTTCCGGTTTGGTTTGAGTTGATGAATTGATATCGAATCCGTATGTTCAACATTTTCAGATTTGGGTTGACGATTCGGGTTTGCAACGAACTAGGGGAGTTTGAACCGATTCGAGAATTGAAGACAGTATAGTATTGAACTTCCTGTATTGATTCGTTTTGATTCGATTCGATATTGATTTAGTTCATTGTTATTTTCTGGTTTGAATCCTCGACGAACTTGAAAAAGAAAAGAAGACGACAATTGAATGAACGAGACGATTAACTCGAATTTGAATTAATTCGAGTGCCCAAAAGAAATCACATACTTGTATGCTATTTGAATTATTTGATTTTAACTTGAATGAGTTTAATTTCACTTGCATACATCTTGAGCCAAAGATTTGATTCATTTTGAACTTAGACGATTTAGGGAGCTATATTGAAGTGGCTTTGGATTTCGAGTTTTTCCAATTGCTAGAATACTTCTTATAGTTGCTCTGAAGTCTAGGGGTTTGAGTTGAGCGACATCCACCCCGAATGGGTGTGTCGGTGAGTTGTTCGTGAAAACTTGACCCCGGGATCCCAACCGAGTACCGATTGATATTCGATTATCCGATTAGATAATCCTGAGTTTTGAAGTCATGCATTGCATTTTAATGCATTTTGAGTTGAGTGCTGATATGTCCTTTTTTAATTAATTGACTCGTTGTTTTAAATAACATGATTTGATACATTATTTGGAATTGCTTGATTTGTCTCTTTTACTGGGAATTAGATTCTCACCGGATTATCCGGTTGTCATTTTGTTTGTATGTGTACTTGATGGCAGGTGGGGCAGGATCAAGTCAAAAGCTGCATAACTAGATCGAGTTGGAAGTGATTGAGTGAGACACTGTTTAGAAGTTTGTTCTTTTAGCAATCTTGCATTATAGGGTTGATGAAATTTCATGTCTTGAATCATGTTTAGGAAACCCGAATTTATTTGATTTGTCAAATGACCCTATCGTCGAACTTCTTATTGTATTTTGGGCACAACTTAGAATATTGTATGTTCTAAATATTGATATGTATGTGTTCTTAAATTTAGATTTGATTGGAGTTTCTTTTGGAATTTGTTCCCAGGGCTCTGCACTTTTTCTGTCCGATTGGCCTGCGCGCGAGCGAGGCTTGACCTCGCGCGCGCGCGAGATGCTAGGAAGGCTCGGGTAATTTTGCCCGCGCGCGCGCGGGCGCGAGCATTCTGCAAGGCCTCTGGCCTCTTTGCCTACGCGGGCGCGAGGCTTGTTTTAAAAAAATAATAAAATTGATTCATTTTACTCAGCTCTTTGTGTTCGATTGTGGTTAATTATTCGAGATTAGATGTTTAGAAATGAGGTCTCACATCATGCACCTGTTTATCTAAGATCAGCATGTGTTAACCATTATTCAAGCTCTAAATATCCATTACCATATTAATACTCCAAGGTTGAACATGACAGATGCATGATACAACAACAATATACTATCTCACTATTTCAATTTCAAATCATGAAAACCCAAAGACATTCACTGTGGTGGCATAGCAAGCTCACAAAGCGGACATGACTTATTCTATTATATTCATTATTGACAGGTTTAGAACAAGATTGTGATGTTCTCATGAGGTTGAGTATCGGTGAATGAAATCCAACAGAAAGTACAACAAATAAACATAATCATTACTTCCAAAGCAAGCAGAACTCCTTCTAGAATCTATCCTATAATACGTACAAACAGATGCATTTAATTTTGTTGGATGTTGTGCCATTTTACAAGCCCCAAATTGGAAAATCCTATTTTCTCAATCAACTAATCAGGAAAACCACTTAAATCTCTCACTCTATGAATCGAACACTAAACGTTCTTGTTTTCTATTTTGGAAAAAAACCATTGTCCATGTGTAGTTTTCTGGTATATTCGTGATTTGGCTTTGACCGCTTTCAACTCTTCAGTCGGAAATTGAATTGAATTAATAACAAACCAACACCCAAATCTCATACAAAATCAGTCAAATCAAATACCACAAAATTTAGAGAAAGGTAGATTTATAAACATGGATAGATTTGGAACATACAAGATATAAGAGGCGTCGTGTGAATCTAAAAACGTGGCACAAATCTCCACAATTCTGAATAGAAAAAGGAAAATAAGAAGGAAGGATTTTTTAGTCTGTACGATGGAGAGAAATATATCGGCCGATGAAGCAGAGAAAAGAGAGAAGTGCGGGAGAGACAAATTGTAAGTTGAATTCAACTATATTCCCTAGATCAAAATTGTATTACCAATGATAAAACAATACTAAATTGAACAAGGTATCATTTATTGTTTTGCATCAAACCAAATGTGATTCGTCACTGCTCTTTCAACATAGGAGAAACAAAAAAAAAATCATAGGGCACCTCAATTATAATCAGCCAGCTGCAATCAAAACTCACCAGAAAAAACCCAAATTGCGGCTGGTTCAACCATAAAAATTCAGGCTTGGCTCAGATAATTTTCTAAGATTATAATTATAGCTATACTACCACAAAACAGCCGGAAACCAGTGTGAAATCACCAAAAAAATAAAGAATAACAACGCTCAACTAAAAGTCGAAATATCCAAACCTGAACGAAACTGAATTTTCCAAAAATTCCTACAAAATTTGAAAATTCACATTTATATTTTATAGAGCATCTAAACGTCTAAATAATGATTTAAAAACTCTAAAATTTGAAAATTCTACAAATGGTATCAACTCAACCAAACTCAAAATAATAAGCATGATTCTTCCGTTTGGAAATATTTATCAGCACTATGCACAAAAGTCGAATTCGCAGAAACATAAAGTCATACAATTGAAATTGATGGCAGATTAGCTCTCAATAAGCATAATTTTCCCCCTAATCTTCGAATTCTGCAGCTTGAAATGAATAGATTACAAAAATTATTAAAGTAAAGTCAATGTAATTGAAATGTGAAATGCATCAATCGAAGATTAGAGTATTTACCGACGGTCTTCTGGTGTTCCTGCGAATTCCTAACTCAAGAGATGGTAACAAGGAGCAGGGAAGAATAAAAATAGTTAGACTCCGATGTGAAAGGGAAATAGAGGATTAAGGAAGTAGAATCTGTTGAAGACAAAACACTGAGATGTTTTGGTCGGGGTGGAGGAAGATGAAGATTTCTTGACCAAAGAAAATCACTCTATCCATTTCACTCATGGTCAAGAAGGGCTTTCAAATTCCTGCGATGTGGAACTTGAAGCAGTAGAGCAGAATGAAGAAGAAAAATTTGATGACTTGGTCAGCACCTTAAATGGAATTGAGTCTTCATTGGTTTCACTTTATGGGAACATTGAGGCAATCAGAAATGATCAAGGCCAAAATGGAAATCACCTTTCGATTATTAGAGACTTAAATGACAAAAGAGGTGGTGATGCTGCTAAAATAGTTCACCATGCTACATTGTAGTGACCCAACACGAAATCACTGACTAATCAAAGCTTAAGAATACAATTAACTTAAAGTACGATAATTAAAATAATTAGCAGAAACTAGAACAAAAATACAAAGTCACAGGCAGAACAACTGGGTCAAAAATAAAATAATATAATACAACCCCACGGAACCACTGCAGCTCATCGACCACTACCTTCGGATCCGTCCAACCTAAGTCCTGCCCATAGAATAGGGTGTCCAACACAAAATACTATGGACGTGAGCATAAAACGCTCAGTATAGAAGTACGAATATACATATACCATGTGTGCTATAGCGACCCTACCCGGATCCACTACCTAATCAGAGTTATTAACGCATGCATAAAATAATTAAAGCGTAAAGAGCAGATAATTAAGATACAACAAATCCAATCGGGAGAATACAACCAACAACAGTAAAAAGTGTATAAATACTTTTATACAACCATATCAAAAGTTCAAGGGTAACAATCCCTACCACTAAAATCTCACTGCAACTGCCACCGCTCTCACTCCTGGTACGAACCTCCGGGACCATCCAGCCTCAAGACTACCCCGCCACAAGGTATCACAAAATACCAAACACAGGGGAGTGAGCGAATACGCTAAATACAAAAGCAATGATATATATACAAATATGTAGCACATAAATGACTTTAAAACAAGGGTAACACGCTTTGCTCAGGGCGCCATGAATACACAGTACCGTGCTTAGAGAGTGACTGCGTAGGGTACTCGTATATTCCCCTATATATCAACTATAGCGTCTCCTCCACCGTCGTAGTCTCTCCTAGTGATAGCAAAACATGGGGCTAGGTCTCCCCAAATTCTGACCCGAATCCAAAATAGGATACAACTCTCATATGGAAAACTATCAATGCCTGACCCGAGTCCAAAATGAGGTGCAAGTTCCCTATGGAGACTGTCAATGACACCTTTCACGAGATGCAGTCCAGTGAAAAGTATGCATGTACTAAAGAAGTAAAGCATGGAAAACACATAGCACATAAAAATGCAACATATAAGCATATATATCATGACGGCTATCTCGGTCAGTACTTACGTACCTCTAAGACTGCAGGAAAATCCTAGCACCACTAGTCTAGATCCCACGCCTACAAGTCCACTATACTGCGTCTACAATGCAAATACCCATGCATCATTATTTAAGCTCTAAAAGCCTTAACTAAGCTATTCCATACTCCTAAATATTTTTAAGAATCCAAAGCTATACCTGCGTCCGTTGTCAACCCTTTGCTGTCAATTGCCTCAAAACATAGGCACAGCTCCACTACGATGCCGGGATCTCCATGATGCTTTCGTATTTCCAATAGGATGCCTAGAACTCCCTAGATCTAACTAGAAATCTTAGAAGCTATAGAGAAGAGAGGAACTTGGTGCACTCCAAATGAGGCCTCGGCACCCCTATTTACAGACGGAGATCGGATCGTCTGATCGCAAACGGAGCATCCGATCGCAAACGGAGCGTCCGATTGCCTACCGAATCATCCGATGTCCCATCCATGATGCAAGAAATAACGTCACCTTGCTGAGGGTTATAATGACGTAAGACCTAGCCATATCAGAGTGTCCGATCTTGTCGACGGAACGTCCGATTGCATCGGAGCATCCGATCTTCCTATTGGATCTTCTGATAGGTCTTATGATTAATTAATCAACTAATTATGATTAATCCACTAATCACTTTATTTGTTTAGGGGTCACTACATTCTCCCTCACTTAAGAAATTTCGTCCTCAAAATTGAAGTCTGAGGAAAATATAAAAGTAAGAACAAATGTTCTTTATTACAACTGAACATTTCAAAGTACAAATATTTACAAAGAAAGGTTCAAAACTCAAAACAACTTTGGATGCTCAGCTCGCATCCGGCTATCTAGCTCCCAAGTCGCTTCCTCTGATCCCCTACGCTTCCACTGCACCATCCCCAATGGTATGCATTTGTTGCGAAGTACCTGGTCCTTCCTGTCAAGAATCATGAGAGGTCTTTCAACATAGGACAGATCCTGGTCCAATTGCACCTCAGACAGATGCAATATGTGTGACTCGTCTGCCATGTACTGTCTCAACAGGGATAAGTGGAACACATCATGAATGTCGAAAAGATAAGGTGGCAAAGCTAGACGATAATCCACGTCTTCAACTTTCTCAAGAATCTGAACGGATCGATAAACCTCGGCGACAACTTGACTTTGAGACCAAATCTCATCACCTTCCGGAAAGGTGACACTCGCACGAACACATGCTCTCCTACCTCAAAATGCAATGGTCTGCGGTGAGTGTTAGAATAGCTTGCCTATTGATCTTGAGCTGCCATAATCCTACGATGGATCAACTCCACTGCATCGATCATTTGCTAAATCATCTATGGACCTTCGACTTGACGTTCGCCAAATTCGTCCCAAAACAAAGGTGTACGACAACGGCGTCCATATAGAGCCTCAAATGGTGCCATGCCAATGCTGCGATGGTAGCTATTATTGTAAGAAAACTCCACCAATGCCAAATGATCGTGCTACGCTGGTCCAAAATCCATGAATTTAGATCGAAGCACATCCTCAAGAGTATGGATAGTACGCTCTGTATGTCCGTTAGTCTCTGGATGATAAGCTGTACTCAGACTCAGTGTAGTATCAAGAGCTCTCTGGAAGCTACCCCAAAACCTAGAGGTAAACCTCGGATCTCGGTCACTGATGATGCTCAATGGAATCCCATGAAGACGAACAACCTCTTTCACATATAGACGTGCCATCCGATCAAAAGTAAAGTCTCGATTATACGACAAGAAATGCGCTGACTTTGACAGTCGATCAACAACCACCCAAACAGCATCACAATTCCTGAAAGTCATAGGCAATTGGGTGACAAATTCCATCGTCACATGCTCCCACTTCCACTCAGAAATCTTTAAACTCTGGAGCAATCCACGAGGTCATCGGAATTCTGCCTTGACCTACTGATATACAAGGAATCGAGACACGAATTGATAAATGCTGCGCTTCATTCTTTTCTACCAAAATCTCATACGTAGATCCTTATACATCTTCATGCTGCCCGGATGAACAAAGAATCTACTACGGTGAGACTGTGTCAGAATCTCCTCCCTCAGTGTGGAATCATCAGGAACCACCACACGTCTGAAAAGACACAACAGACCATCATTCTACAAATGAAAACCAGAAGTCTTTCCATCCTGAGCCAATTGGGCTAACTTTTGCGTCTTCCGATCAACGGTCTGAGGCTCACGTATACGAGTATACAAGGCTGTTTTGGCAAGTACAAAAGAAATGCTAACTCTCTGTTTTTCGTTATTGTGTCAAAAAATGAAACCCAAGGAACAACACTCCTCTACCACTCGTGCAACCGATCGGGTACGAAGGGAACCCACATACACCTTGCGGCTAAGAGCATCCACACTGAATTGGATGGTACTTGATCTCGCAATCGTAGTCCTTCAGCAGATCCATCCATCTTTGCTGCCTCATGTTCAACTCAACCCAAGTGAACAAATACTTCAAGCTCTTATGGTCAGTGAAGATCTCAAATCTTTCAACGTACAATTAATTGCGCCATATCTTAAGATCAAAACAATGACTGCAATTTCTAAATCATGTACGGGATAAATTCTACTCAAGAGTCTTCAATTTCATAGAGGCATAGGCAATCACATGTGCTCTCTGCGTCAACATGCATCCCAAACCCTAGAGAGAAGCGTCGGTGTGGACTACATAACCACCCGATCCAGACGGTAGAGCATTGGAGCTATAGTGAGACGGCGATGCAACTCATGAAAACTCTCCTCGCACTCTGACGTCCAAACGAAAGGCACATATTTCTTCATCAACTGTGTCAAAGGCTTATAAATCTGAGAAAAGTTCTCCACAAATCTACGGTAGTAGCCTGCCATCCCAAGAAAACTACAAATCTCTGCAACTGTCGTCGGATGCGACCAGTTCAGAATGGCTTCCGTCTTACCAGGATCAACTGATACAACATCCCGTGAAATCACATGACCAAGGAAAACAACTCGGTCAATCCAGAAGTCACACTTACTCGCCTTCGCATACAACTGCCTCTCTCTCAGTATCTGCAATATAGTATGGAGATGGAAAGCATGCTCGACAACACTGTGAGAGTACACCAGAATATCATCGATGAACACTACAATGAACTTATCTAGAAAGTCACGGAATACACTGTTCATCAAATCCATCAAGATAGCTGGTGCATTTTTCAATCCAAACGGCATCACCAAGAACTCGTAGTGACCATACCGTGTGTGAAATGCTGTCTTGGAGATATCCTCCTCTCTAACCCGCAAATGCTGATATCCCGACCGCAGATCAATCTTAGAATAAACAAAAGTACCCTGTAGCTGATCAAACAGATCATCTATCCGTGGAAGAGGATAATTTTTCTTCAGAGTCACCTAGTTAAGCTGTCAATAGTCTATACACAGACGCATCGACCTATCCTTCTACTTGACAAATAAGACTAGGGATCCCCATGGCAAAACACTAGGTCGAATGTAGCTCTTATCAAGAAGATCCTCCAGATGCTTCTGCAACTCTTGCATCTCTGAAGGTGCTAATTGATACGGAGCTCTGGAAATCAAAATCGTTCGTGGCACTAACTCAATTCCAAACTCGATCTCCCTAACTGATGGTAAACCTGGAATCTCCTCCCGAAACACATCGAGAAACTCATGGACTATGGGTATCTCCTGGATGTCTGGTCCCTCCAAGGATACATCGATGGCGTAAATAAGGTAGCCTTCCCCACCAGACTCTAAAGAACGCCGGGCTTTCAGAGCATAAACCACTGGAATTGGGGGTCGCACTCCCTCACCATAGAAATACCATGCCTCGCCATCCTCAGGACAAAACTGAACGAACCTCTGATAGCAATCCACTATCGCTCTGTAGGTAGTCAGGAGATCAATCCCAATAATACATTCGAAGTCATCCATAGTTAGGATCATTAGGTTAGCAATAAGCTGATACCCCTCAAAGTCCAAAGTGCAACCAACCACTAGACGCTTAGCTAAAACCTCATTACCCATCGGAGTGGACACCACTAGAAACACGTCTAAAGGAACATAGGGTAGTCTATACTTCTTAGAAAACTATGCCAAAATAAACGAATGAGACGCACCAATATCAATCAAAGCATATGCAGAAAAACCACACAAACTACAGGTACCTGCAATCATCCGATTGCTGTCAGTCTTCGCCTGTTCCTGGTTCAGAGCAAAGACTTTCCCTTAAACATGTGGCTGTAGAGAAGAATGACCACATGAAGAAGTATGAGAATGCTGCCGTTGCGAATGCTGACTGTTGGAGTGGTTGCTAAGAGGGCTGCCGCTGATACTGCGGCTGCTGCTGCTGGATAGATTCCTAAGAACCCACGGAACCACTCACTGCTCCCATCAGATTAGGGCAATCTCTCTTCATATGTCCCTCCTATCCACACTGAAAACATGCACTAGTTATACGTGGACACTGACCCGCAGGATGTCTCCGCCTACACTACTGGCAACGGCTCATCTTCTGACCATGAAACGCTGCACTCTACCATATCCGGAAGAAGAAGAAGAAGAACTGTCTCCATGCTTCTTGAATGACTGGGATTTCGGACCCAAAGTACTAGTCGGTCTGGATGAAGAAGAAACCATGGACCTATTCATCCGCAAACTGTCCTATGGCTGGACAACGGTCCACTAAACCCTCATAGGTCATGTCTCTCCAAATAGCCACCATCTGATGTAACTCAGGGTTCAGACCCTGAAGGAAATGATCATACTTGGCCACAGAACTATAAAAAATATGCGGAAAATAAGGTAGAAGATCGAAGAACTTCTGCTGGTACTCCTCGATAGACATCATCCCCTGCCGTAGTCCAAGCAACTCACTAGCCTTCACTTGACGAAGGGCTGGAGAAAAATACAACCTCTCGAAATTAGTATGGAACTCGGCCCAAGTAGCTACTACCCTTGCTGCTATAAAAGGTGCCGAAGTAGATCTCCCCTACTTCCTCACTCGACCCTCTAGCAAAAAACCAAGAGTCTCCATCTTCTCCTCATCAGTGCAACGGAACTCTCTGAAACAGTGCTCCATCCTCTCTAGCCAGTCCTCAGCAACCTCTGGTGTCTTGCCACCTGCTAATGGATTAGGGCTTACCTACATAAATCTATGCATTCTAACTCTCCTCCGCTCCTCGTGGTGTCCACGACTATGTCTACGATCATCTCTGTCGCCCCAACGACCACCGCCTCCACTGTCGTGGCTCTCGTCGTAGTCTGCCATCTGTCAAATAATAACAGATAATTTTTAATCTGCTTTGCTAATTCCCAGTTTCAATCCACTCTGATACAACAAATGTAGTGACCCAACCCGGATCCACTACCTAATTAGAGTTATTAGTGCATGCATAAAATAATTAAAGCGTAAAGAGAGAATAGTTAAGATACAACAAATCCAATTGGCATAATACAACCGAGAACAGTAAAAAGTGTATAAATACTTTTATACAACCATATCGAAAGTTCTAGGGTAACAATCCCTAACACTAAATCTCACTGCAACTGGCACAGGTCTCACTCCTGGTGCGAACCTCGGGGACCATCCAGCTTCAAGCCTTCCCCGACACAAAGTATCCTAAAATACAAAACATAGGGGCATGAGTTAATACTCTCAATATGAAAGCAATGATATATATAGAAATTTGCAGCACATAATTGCTCAGGGCGCCATGAATACACAGTACCGTGCTAAAAGAGCGACTCCACGGGGTACTCGTATATTCCCCAATCAACTATAACGTCTCCTCTACCGTCGTGGTCACTCCTACTGATAGCAAAACCTCGGGTTGAGTCTCCCCAAATCTTGACCCGAATCCAAAATAGGATAAAAGTCTCATATGGAAAACTGTCAATGCCTGATCCAAGTCCAAAATGAGGTGCAAGTTCCCTATGGAGACTGTCAATGACTCACCTCTCACGAGATGCAGTCCAGTGGAAAGTATTCATGTGATAAAGCAGTAAAGCATGGAAAACACATAGCACATACAAATGCAACATATAAGCATACATATCATGCCGGCAATCTCGGTCAGTATTTGCGTACCTCTAACACCGCAGGCAAATCCTAGCACCACTGCTCTAGATCCCACGCCTACAAGTCCACTATACTGCGTCTACAATTCAAATACTCATGCATCATTATTTAAGCTCTAAAAGCCTTAACTAAGCTATTCCATACTCCTAAATATTTTTAGGAAGCCAAAGCTATACCTACGTCCGTCATCATCCCTTTGTTGTCGATTGCCTCAAAACTTAGGCACAGCTCCGCTACGACGCCGTGATTGCCATGCTGCTTTCGGATTTACAATAGGAAGCCTAGAACTCCCTAGATCAAACTAGAAAGCTTAGAAGCTATAGAGAAGAGAGGAACTTGGTGCACTCCAAATGAGGCCTCGGCACCCTTATTTATAGACGAAGATCGGACCGTCCGTTTGCGAACGGAGCGTCTGATCATGTCGACGGAATGTCCGATCACATCGGAGCGTCCGATCTTCCTATCGGAGCTTTCGATCGGTTTATGATTAATTAATCAGTTAATCATGATTAATTCCCTAATCCCCTTATTTTGTTACGGGTCACTACAATGCACATGCAATATGAAGGGTACTGGAGAACCTATCCAAAAGACTGCTCAGTCAAGGTGTAAGGCCCGAAAAAATTAAGTTTCTAATTTTTGAATTTGAGATTTAAATTCCGAATATGGGAAAATATTAATTTGAGAATTTACGAAATTAGAGATTTAATTTTCGGGTCGAAAATATTTAATTTGAGGATTTTTGGATTTTACGATTTTAATATCCGTAATTCTTAAATTAAAAGAATAAACTATTTGAAGTGATTATTTATGGGATTTAAGATTTACATTATGATTTTGGATATGAAAATAATTGAATTTGAGGATGAAATTCGAGCAGAGACCAATTTGAAAATAGTGAGCAATTCAAGGACTAAAATGAAATAAAGCCCGGGATTATTTAATTTCAATCCAAGAATGAGTAATTTGGGAATATTGAGAGTTTAAAATTAAATTTTAATATTTTTAAATTATTTAAGACTGAAATTAAATTAAATCTCTTGTTCGGAGACTGATTTGCAATTATGCCATAGTTCAGGGACTAAACTGCAAATAGGTCAATATATATCCAATTTTCACTCTTTTCTTAGCAATTCACGTGGGATTAAGCAGCAACAAGGCAGATAAGTCTGAAACCCAACTTCACGCCATTTTTATCTTTCTTAAAGCTCCAATAAAAATTAATCCGCCCGGTAGAATTTCTGATTGATCATATATTTGCGATCACGGCTTCGAGTGCTACGTTTTGACGTAAGTTTTAAGAATTTCTACCATGTTTGAATTTTATGATGTTGTTAGAATTAAGATTTGATTGTTTAAACATGTTTTAGTATATATGACGATAGCAAGTCTAAGACGGATCGAGAAAAGATCGTCGTTTGAACAAGTTTTCGATTTTTGAAAGATTTTTCAGAATTTTGAATTTTTGGGGGCTGTTTTTTACGTGTATTTCTTCTGAATTGGTTATGAGGATTGGTTTAGATTATTGACAAGATGATGTTTATGCTTTTGGAATTTCCGATTTCGATTCGTAACGCCGTCGGTTTTTATTTGATGAAATTCTGAAATTGTAAAGGCTGATTTCGAAATATTTATGATGAAATGAAGAGGATATGATTAATAGAATGTTGAATTAATGTTTTGTGAGTCAAGTTTTGAATTGTTAAGATTTACGGTTTTGAAATCGGTATGCCGTCGGTTAAATTCCGGTCACTTGATCACGAATTGAAGTTGTTTGACCGTTGATGATATTGAAATAAGTTTATGAGCTGATGATTGAGTTGTAAACATTTTATTTCAGATTTGAAGTACAATGTATCGAGTTCGAATCGAATAATTTGAGTCGAATGAAGTTTGAGGCAAACAAGATATTCGACTAGCAAGCTGAATGAGCAAGAGTTGGAATGAACATACTTAGCCAAGTGTGAGCAAAGCCTTGCGAGGTTTGAATACTTCAGATTTGAGATTGAAAGGTATGAATAGACATTAACTAAGATGGAAAGAAAAACTCGAGATTGTTTATGATTATCGAGTTTTCTAAAATCACATACTTATATGTTTATATGCTCTTGTGTGATTTAACTGTTATTATTGCTTTGAATGATTATGTGAATGATGTGTTCAAGATGTTTTACAGTATTTTATGATTTAATGCATCAAGATTATGTTGCATTCATCTTGAACCTTATCTTGAAAAACATAGAGGGCTGATTGGCCTAGATTGCGAAATGACGTTTGGATAGCTATAGTGAGTGACACGGAATGTAGATTTACTTCCAGAGCTAGATGACTCACTATAGTTGCACAAAATTCAGGGGAATTGAGATATTTGAAGCCACCTCAAGTTGGTGGTTGATTAAAGATTTTATTTCCCCGGGATCCCACGAACTAAAGATTTATTGTTATCAGATTTGATAGCATATTCCTTGGAACATGCATTGCATTTATGCATTAACCTAGAGATTTCTATGGTTTAGATATGAGTTTATAAATTCTAGCATGTTATTGTATGTCATTCAAGATGTGAATGTGCTTATATGTTTGATGTGAGATTGTTGTAGATAAACAGTTATTCTTTAAGATTTAAGAATTGAATATGCTTCCATGATTTACATGTTCTTACATGTTTGTGATTTAAGATTATTATGGGGCTGAGCGACCCCTACTATAGGCTATGCAAATCAAGGCATAAAGCTCAACGTGTACATGTGTGCCGCATAATATCAATGCACATAATAATGCCACAGAAAACAAGCAAACATAATACATGTACATTCAACCTGGTATCTTGGATAATACGTATGTACCTTAATCTCAGCAATAAGAGCAAACTATCAATTCCTGCTCTCTAGTCCAGGCCTATAATCACATAGACACTATATCACTTGTAGTGATCTAAAAGCCTTAAATAGACTAATATCTACTCAAAAAATTAATCGGAGTCCAGATTTATACATGCGTCCGTCGACAGCCCATTGATGACGACTGCCTCAAAACTTAGGCACAGTTCCGCTACTGTCTTCGTAGCGCTCCGCCACTCCCAACCTTCTAGTAGGACGTCTAACCCCCCCCCCCCCACCCCAAAAAAAAAACCCCAAAATAATAGCTAGAATGGAGAGAGGAAGAGAAATGGTGCGATTTGAAATGAGCTCGGCACCCCTATATATAGACAGCGATCGGAACCTCCAATCGCACGTTCGGAGCTTCCGATCCCATGCTTCCAAACTTCCTCAGCCAACAACTTCTAGAAGATGGTTGCCGATAGTTCGATCGGAACTTTCGATCACGTTCAAAGCTTCCGATCCAGCTGACGTCGCTGCTTACATATTATTCTGGACAACTGGCAATGGTGAAGATCGGAGCTTCTGATCTGAGTTCGGAGCTTACGAACTCTACTGAGTTTTCGAACCCTGTTTGGAGCTTCCAATCTCCCCGAAGCTCAAAGCTCTAATTGGATCATTCTCGACCGTTATGAATCCATTTTTCAACTCTTTAGACTCATTTGAGGATCCCTTAATCATGTTTTTAACCCATTAAACATAATTAGATGCTTGATTAACTTAATTTGGAGAAGGATTACTTCAATGCTGCTCAAATCTTTGGACAATTTTAACCAAGTGGCTTCTTTTTTTACCTCAACTGCAGCAGTCTCACAACTCACTTGAACATAAAGTGGATACTTTGTCCACTCAAGTTCAATCTCTGCAAGGATCCTTGTTTGACAACTTTCATGTTATGTCCAATGAGATTGAATCTTTATCATCTCTCACTCGGAAAATTCTAAAAAATCAGTATTAGAGTAGGTCTAGTAACCCGTATCCAAAATTAACGATAAATGAGTATATTAATCAAGTGTCATGTTTAGATTAATTAAAACATGATTAAGGGAATTCTTAATGGATTAGCGGAGTCCGGAAATGGACCCAGAATGATCAGAAATGGACCGGAGGGTCGGGTAGAACGAACGCAACGTTCGTGGAATGGATGCAATGTTCTGGTCAGCTGATGTCATCCGTGACGTCAAAAAGATGACGTCATTGCTTACAAACATGATGGGACATCGGACGCAAAGTTCGTCGGACGGACGCAATGTTTGTCGGACGGACGCAACATTCGTCGGACGGATGCAACGATGGCGGACGAACGCAACGATGGAGGAACGGACGTTCCGTTTTCTGTCTATAAATAGAGGAGCCGAGACCTCATTTCAACTCGCCCCTCTCCTCTATTCTCTCGTTTCTTTAGCCTTCTATCTTAGATCTAGGGCATTCCAGGCTTCCTTTTGGGAATTCGGAAGTGGCAGCGCGGTCCAGGCATCGTAGCGGAGTTGTGGCCTAGTTTTGAGGCAAGCGACAACAACGGGCTGACGACAGACGCAGGTACAGATTTTGCTTCCTAAAAATATTTAGGAGTATGCAATAGCTTAGTTAAGGCTTTTGGAGTTATATAATGATATTAGTATCATTTCGTTGTGTAGTGCGGACTTTAGGCGTGGACCTAGAGCTGTTAGAGCTTGCCTAGTACTTGAGATACGAAAGTACTGTTCGAGATATCCTGACATAGTATGCATGTATTATGTGCTTGCATGACTTTATTTGCATATTTTATGACATGATTGTTTGCTGCATGCATATTACACATCGAACTATATCTTTGGGATATTATAGGTTCTTACCTTATCCTGTTAGTGGATGGACTTCCATCGATTTGGGTCTGGATTATCCACTGGTATTTGGTATGGGAGTCACCTCCTGAAGCAAAGGCACAACATGCTACATACCAGTGCCCGGTGTGTCTTTGTTATCTGATCTTTGGCCTCTAGATTCAATAGGCGGTACACTTGCATTCATGCATCTATATAATACGGTATACTCATACTCTCGTGCTGAGCGTTTTATGCTCACGTCTCGTACTTTGTTTATCTGGACAGCCTATTCCATGGGGCAGGTTTCGATTAGATGAGGCGGGTGGATCCAGGAGGGACTAGGCAGTGGATGGCCAGCTGGGATTTTGCCTTGGTCCTTATTTTATGATGTATTTGGGATAATACATTATTTGATTTGGTTGTATAATTATTCAGATATTTACATATTTCTTTCCTTGGGATTGTATAATATTTTATGCTTCTGTAGTTTATTCTGGTTTACTATTTTAATTAAGTTAATTGCATGCTTAATTTTTTGATTAGTAGGTGATCTCAGTAAGGGTCTCTACATTTATGGTATCAGAGCATGCATAGTAATCTTGGGATTTAGATTCTGCATAAGATAACCATGAGGTAAATTTTGTAGATGACAAATTACGATGATCAGAGTAGCCATGGTAGTGGAGGTGGACACTGGAGAGATGATGATCATGATCGTCGTCGGGAGAGCCATCATTGTCATCATGATGATCATTGTCGTTTCAGTGTGCATAGGTTTATGTAGATGGGTCTTAAGTCCTTGGTTGGAGGCGAGACTCCTGAGGATGCTGAGAACTGGTTAGAGAGTATGGAGAGTTGTTTTCAGAGATTCCGCTGTACCGAGGAGCAGAAGATGGAGACTCTTGGTTATCTCTTGGAGGGACGAGCCCGTAAGTGGTGGAGGTCCACTTCTGCACCATTCATTGCGGCGAGAGGAGTTGCTACTTGAGCCGAGTTCCGCACAGCTTTTCAGAAGTTGTATTTTCCTCCTGCACTTCGCCAGGCGAAGGCGAGTGAGTTGTTGGGTCTACGTCAGGGAGCCATGTCGATTGACGAGTACCAGCAGAAGTTTTTGGATTTGTTGTCCTATTGCCCTGAGATTGCTGACAGCTCCGAGATGAAGTATAATCTGTTTCTTAAAGGCCTTAATCCAGAGATTCATGACCGAGTAGCAGTTGGTGATGATATGACTTAGGAGGGATTGGTGAGCCGATGTTGCCAGGCGGAGGATATCTGGAAACGCTCAGTTGTGTCGCGTCCAAATTACCCAACTCAAATCAGATTAATAAATTCATTAGTAGTGCGAGTAGGGATCGTTCTCACGAGGAAAGTAAAATTTATGTGTTCTAAAATAAAATTAAAAGGGGTTTTGAGTTTTGAATTAACTACTAAAAAATAACATCGCTTAAATTCAAATTTTATCACTAACATGCAAGATGGAAAATTATAATGAGGAAATCAATTAAAAACAAGCCTTGGTATTGGTCGACTACACCCTTGAAATTATTCATTTGATCATCGATTATCTAAAAATAATTAATTCTATCGAATATTCATCATTGAAAATTAAATTTTTGTTTCACCTTAATTTTAGTTAACTAGACACAAGCGTTCTAAATTAACCCTTACCAATGAATCAACCTAATACAATCGATTAGATTTAAACTCAAGGCAACATGAAAACTAGTAAAACTGATGAATCTAGACAACACATACACAAACGGATGTATTTAATCTAGTCAAGAAATGTTCCTACAATTTAATAAATTCACAAGCGGAAAATATCAATCGTAGTTGCTTCGTAAATTAGTTGATTCAAACAATTACAGATTTGAATTCTAATTTAGCAGTAGATTGTATAGAGAAATCCTAGGGTGATCAATCCAAAAATCTCACATACAAGCATGAAATAAATCAGAACAAATTTTGATACTCAATAATAATTAAACACTGAAAAATTCGAATCTCACAAACAAACAAAATCAAGGGCTTGTCTTCCTCAACCAAGTTCTAGAAACTAGCCACAACGATTCATGAAAAACGAAAGAAAAATAAAAAAAAAGAGAAAAAATCTAAGAAAAGTTTGAATAAAACCTAGCCACCAAGGAATACTTGGTGTTCTATCTCCCAAAAGTCTGATAATAATCTCAGAAAAACGGAATAATAACCTAATAAAAGACTAGAGTCCTTAATAAAAGAGTTTTCAAAATTACAAATTCCTTCTTGAACAGCCCGGCTCGCTCGATCGGTAAAGTTTGACGGATCGAGCGAGCAAAACTCTATCTCCAAATCCACTTTTATTCTTCTTGCCGCTTGATCGGTTGAAGTTGGGGGATCGAGCGGCCAAATTTTTGTCTTTAATTCTTCCTTTCTTCATCTCCCTCGCTCGATCGGTAAAGTTTGACGGATCGAGCGATGAAAGGTCTGTCCAAAATTTTTTAAAAATGCCACTTCCTACAAAATAAACCGGGGCACATGTAATGAACACACGATAAATGAAATACAAAAAAATTCCTAATTAACACATCTAAATCCATGCAAAACCATTATAACATGAAAGTAAAATATGCAACACAAACACTACTATCAAAATCCCCCACACTTAATCCTTGCTTGCTCTCGAGAAAGTCATGAAAAAAAAAATGAAAACATAAAAAACACATAATCTAGGACGCATCATGCATAACATAGTCTCAGAGAAGTTTTCTCACACAAAATCAAGCTTACAACTACTCTCGATTATCAATGATACACCTTCAGTCGAATGTGAACGTGTGTGTGTGACATGTTACCCCAGCTACATGCAACTTCAAAAGACAAATTTTTAAGACTGTTCACCGACCTATAAAAATTCAATGTAAGTTTCATCGTCAAGAACTCTCCTCTCAATAATCCCACAACACAACACAAGTCTCTTGAGATATAATTACGAACCGTCGGATTTTGCACCCGAAAATGTTAAAAGTCCCAATAATTACCCGCATACTTAGCTATAACTTGATAGGATTCGAATTTCAATCCCCTCGTTTATAGCCCGGATGGAACTAAAATCCCATTAAATCCGTAAACTTAGCTATGAAATAGTGAATAGAATTTCATTCACATTCCAAGCCCGGATAGAATTGTTATTTAAAAAATTTTCAAAATTTGAACCCCATGCTATCCGCATACTTAGCCACAAACAAGACGATTAGAATTTCAATCTTCCTGCTTGCAACCCGGATGGAGTTAATTTTTCACCAATGCTTTATAAAAAATTCAAAAAGGTGCGCCCAAGAGTGTATATACCATATCAATGAGATCATCAAGATTCAAGAGCTATCAAGTTCCACAGACACTTATTATCGTGCAATGGTCCAACAGACATCCACAGTATCTAATACATCACTACAAGTCACCGGTAAGCATGCGTGCTTGAAATATTCATCAACCAACCTACGGTTTCTCATATCCAATCAAGAGTAAAAATTTGCACAAAAACATCAATTTTTCTCAACTTCCTCATCATAGGAAATAATTCCATCCTCAACTCATGCATTCGAACACACACGAAACAACGACACAACATTTCATGAACTAAATGCAACTACTAAACAAGAACAAATGCAACATCATGAATGCACCCACCCCACCCAACACATAAATGAAGCATTGCCCTCAATTCTTCGAAACACAACCACAAAAAAATAACGAAATGACAATGCAATGCAAATGCAAAACAAAACTCCCATGGTTTACTGGTTGGCGTTGTCCTCCTCTTTGGCTTTAGAAGGGGGAACAGGACTGGCATACTGAAACTGGAAGGGCCAAGGGTAGGGCAAAGCAGCAGGGACAACGGTCGTAACAAGGCTGAGATGCAAGAAGATACCCCGAAGGAAAGCATCCACAGCTTGAGAGTTATGCGCAGCCACCGAATTGAATTCATTTTGGTGATGGGCAAATGCTGTGAGCTCGCGGATGGAATCAGCTTGAGAGTGACGATAAGGTGGAGGTGGCCTAGGGGTACCTAACGAATAACAAATCGCCCGTCCTCCACAAAGTGCTTGACCTTGTAGGCTTTCTTGACATCAATTGCAGCTTTGTCCATGGGGCGCATGGGCTTCAACCATTCTTCATCGGAGCACGTGGGAACACCGGCATGGACACATAGTTCTGTAATAATCATCGGGAAGTAGAGACCCAAGGAGGTGGAAGTAATCGACCGTCGGATCTCGCTGTGTATCACGCGTTCCACATTTATCGGCCAACCCAAATCAAGAGAGTAGAGAAGTAAGGCATGCTCAAGATTAACATCGCTCATGTGCAGTATCGGCATAAGCCGTTTAGTCAGAAAAATATACCAGGTGACCGGAATCAATTACAATTAGCGCTCCTTAAAAATCATGGAAGAAACAAGATGAAGCCACGAAGCTCCAACATAGGCCAGTTGGCCGATTACCTCATCCAAATCCGGGTCGAGTTTGAGGATTTGATACAGGGTATCATCGACATCCGGATTTTCAAGCAAAGAATTCAACTCATTCGGCTCAAAATATATCAGTTCCCTCAAACAAACGCTTTCCCATCAATCCGCTCCGCAGCATTTGCGTAAAATTCACGCACAATAGGGACGATAGCGGCTTGAGGTTGCTTACAGAAAACTTCCCAACCACATTGAGAAATCACAGGATAAATATCGCTATTAGAGTAATCAAGTTCAAATCCGAGTTCGGAAATAGGGGAGCGGTTTACCTTGGCGTGATCGTATCGATCACGGGCCGCTTGGTTTACAAATTTTCCTACGAGGGCTTGTGAAGAGGCAGCGGCCGCGGAGCGTAGATTAGAAGACTCGCCGGTAAGTCAAACTCTTTTTGGTCCCATGATTGATCGGTAGTGGCGAGTGATGTAGAAGACGGGATAAGCGGATTGCTCGGAGTGCTAGAGGGTCACGGCGGAAGTGAGTGATGTTGCCCGGAGTAGCTAGCGGCAGAGAAAAGGGAAAGGCTTGGTGAACTCAGAGCAGGGCGGGGGTGAAAAGAAACAGCAGCTGGAACAGACAGGCACGACGTCTGAGAAGAGAAGATGGTCGATAACCAGAATTTCTAGAGCAAAGAGAAATCGGCGGCGTGTGAGTGTTTGTCGAGAGGGGAGGCAGCGTGAGACCCTTCTAGACGGAGGAGATGACCGGAGATGACAGAAGTGTTCCTGCAATTCAGATGAAGTGGATTAGACATGGTAAGGGTTTGGGGATTTAGGGATTTCAAAGAAAATAAAGAGAGAATGAGAGAGGGGAAAGGGTGTATCGCGATTTTATTCGCGATACAGGGGTCTTGCTCGATCGGTAAAGTTTGACCAATCGAGCGAGCTAAACGTAACAAAAAAAACTTTTCCAGAGAATTTCTCACTCGATCGGTAAAGTTTGACCGATCGAGCAAGACAAAAAATCAAAAAAATTTTTAAAAGGCAGAGAAATTTCCGCTCGATCGGTAAAGTTTTACCGATCGAGCGGAGAAGTATATAAAAAAATATTTTTGAAATTTTTCGAAAATCCGAAATAAAAACATGCACTAAACAAAAAATCGAAAATAAAAATAAGGGAAATAAGGCAAAGAACACTGGGTTGCCTCCAATTCAGTGCTAAATTGACAGTCTAAAGCTCGACTGTATGCTGCGATTTATTCAATCCCATGTGGAGCATCAAATGTTAGATCATGCGCGTCCTCTCCATCATTCGCTTGGACCCCTTCATGATAATGTTTCAATCGCTGTCCATTCACCTTGAATATCTTCGAGGTCTCCAAACTTTGAATCTCCACTGCACCATGAGGAAATACATTAGTAATAACAAAAGGTCCAATCCAACTAGAACGCAACTTACCTTGGAACAACCGAAGTCGTGAATGGTAGAGAAGGACTTTCTGACCGACTTCGAACTCCCTTCTAGAAATCATCTTGTCATGGAAGGCCTTTGTCTTTTCCTTGTAAATCTTGGAACTGACATATGCATCATTGCATATCTCTTCTAACTCCAGCAACTGCAACTTTTGATTCTCGCCACTCTCATCCATTTGCATGTTAAATTTCTTTATAGCCCAATAGGCTCTATGCTCCAATTCTACGGGTAGAAATGTGAGGATAGGAATTACCTCGCTTGCTGGTACACATCGTCGTATGACTTGATCAGCGCAGTGTTTCCACAAGTATAGGTCATCCCACACAAAGTACTTAGCATCGCTTCGGACCTTATCTCTTTGTGCTTTGGAGAATTCAGAGGGAAACCCATTAGTAACTAAATAATTTACAATGTGTGCGTACCAGGGTAATACTGTGCTAGCTGAAAATAGTTGTTCATCAGGAAATTCTTCTCGCAAGCTCAGCTCCTCTTCAATATGAACTAGACGGCTCAAATGGTCAGCTAATTGATTTTTTGTTCCTCTTTTATCTTTGATTTCCACATCAAATTCACTCAAGAGTAGTATCCATCTTATCAATCTTGGCTTCGCCTCGTTCTTTGCCATCAGAAAACGAAGAGCTTTATGATCAGAATAAACAACAACTTTACACCAAGTAAATAAGAACAAAATTTTTCTAAAGCAAAGACTACAACCAAGAGCTCCTTCTCAGTGGTGGAATAATTCCGCTGGGCATCGTTTAGAATACGCGAGGCGTAGTAGATGGCATGCGATGTTTTCCCAACTTTCTGTCCCAATACCGCTCCTACCGCGTAGTCGCTGGCATCACACATTATTTCAAACGGTTTGCTCCAGTCCGGTTGTTGGATAATTGGTGGTGAAGTCAATGAGTCCTTAATTTTGTCAAACAACGTTTTGCATGGCTCATCAAACTCGAACGAGACATATTTCTGCAATAGTTTGCACATGGGAGATGCGATCTTGGCAAAGTCCTGAATATATCTCCTGTAAAAACCTGCATGGCCAAGAAAAGAGCGCACTTCGCGCACACAAGTGGGATAAGGTAAAGACTAAATAATATCAATTTTTGCTTTGTCTACCTCTATCCCCTTAGATGAGATGACATGACCCAAAACAATACCTTGACCAAACATAAAATGACATTTCTCAGAATTTAAAACTATGTTGGTTTTGACACACCTATTAAGGACTAGAGCTAGGTTAGACAAGAATTTTTCAGATGAATTACCATAGACAATAAAATCAACCATAAAAACCTCTAAGATATGCTCAATAAAATCAGAGAAAATACTAACCATACACTGTTGGAATATGGCCGATGCGTTGCAGAGTCCAAAGGGAATACGTCGGTACACGAAGGTGCCGAACGGGCAAGTGAATGTTGTCTTCTCCTGATCTTCTGGTGCAATCAAAATCTGAAAATAACTAGAATACCCATCAAAAAAAAAATAATAAGAATAACATGCTAACCTTTCAATCATTGATCAATAAAGGGCAAAGGGAAATGGTCCTTTCGCGTTCCAGCATTTAATTTCATATAGTCTATACAAACCCTCCAACCATTTTGAATGCGGGTGGGAACCAACTCGTCATCCTTGTTCTTCACCACATTAATCCCGGTTTTCTTGGGAACCACTTGGATTGAGCTGACCCACTGACTGTCAAAAATTGGGTTGATAACTCCAACTTCAAGGAGTTTGAGAATTTCAGCCTTCACCATCTCCATCATAGGTGGGTTCAACTTTCTTTACGGCTGACGCGAGGGATTTTCTCCTTCCTCCATCAGAATCCTATGCATGCACGTAAAAGGGCTGATTCCCTTGATATCTTCAATGGTCCACCCAATAGAAGTCTTGTGCTCATTTAGAACCGCGACGAGTTTCTCTTCCTGTTCGGTCTCCATACTGTTGGAGATGATAACTGGCAATGTTTCTCCTTCTCCAAGGAAAACATACTTAAGATGTTTGGGCAGCGTTTTCTGTTCAACAACTGGTGCCTGCAAAATAGATGGGAGACGCCGAGTATTAGCAATTGGTAAAGAGAGATAAGCAAGATTACCTGATTGAGGTAGATCAGGGGCACTGTTCAGAGTGTTCACAATTTCTTTCACTTCTCCATTGTAACAAATCCCATCATCATCATCATGCTGAATGGGTGCTATAATAGCCACCTCTAGCTCATCTTTTCCGGCATGCACACAATGCTCTGGTGCCAAATAATCCACAATGTCAACTGAATAAACACAATCATCAATGTTAGGAAATTTCATGGAATCATAGATATTAAACTTTAAAACCTTACCATCAAATTCCATAGTAAGTGTGCCTCTGTGAACATCAATTTTAGTCATCGACGTTTTCAAAAATGGTCTGCCTAACAAAATTGGACTATTATGATCTCCATTTTCTATGTCAAGCACATAAAAATCCGCAGAAAACAGCAAATTATTCACTTGTACTAACACATCTTGTACTACTCACCTAGGGTAGGCATTAGACCTATCAGCCAGTTTTATGACAATTCCAGTTTTGTTTTAAGGACCAAGTTTCAAGGATGCATAAATAGAATATGGCATAACATTGATCGATGCTCCTAGATCTAACTTGGATTTTTCCAGTCTAACATTCCCTATGGTACATGGGATAGAAAACATACCTGGATCCTTGCATTTTGCAGGAAATTTCCGTTGGATCACCGCAGATACATTCTCACCCAACTCTACTTTCTGGCATCCTTTCAGTGGTTGCTTCCTTTTTGCTGTGCACAATTCCTTCAAAAACATCGCATTTCGAGGTACCTTCTTAATAGAATCTAGCAATGGAATGTTTACCTCACATCTATGAAAAGTTTCATATAGTTCCTTAATCCCTTCATCTTTTCTAGATTCCTTAAGTGCTAAGGGAAAAGGGGCTACAGGCTTATATTCAGAGAGAAGAGGAAACTTACGTTTTGGCGCTTCTTCCTTAATTGCTTTTTTATCATCCACTTTTGGCTCTTCATTTTTCTCCTTCTTGGACGAAGCATCAATTTCCTTCTCCTTGACTTTCAACTCCTTACCATTCCGTAGAGTAATTGCAATTGCATTCTCTCTTGGGTTCAGAATTGTTTGAGAAGGTAAAGCGTTGGAATGCTCTGCTTCCAACTTGTTGATTACAATGGCGAGCTGTCCCATCTGATTATTCGAATTTTGGATGCTTGCTCGGGTTTCCTGTTGGAAATTCAAGGAATTAGTTGCAAGATCCTTAATTATATTTCTAGAAACTCACCTGGCGCTGGAATCTGAGGACGCTGTTGTTGTGCAGGATACGGTGGCCTGTAAGCTTGATTGTGCGGTTGTGCCTGAGGTCCCGGTTGATTTGCTTGAGGATTTCCGTATCTAAGATTTGGATGATCCTTCCAACCTGGATTGCATGTGTTGGAATATGGATCATACTTCCGCTGTGGTGGTCCAGGAAATACGCCAGTAGCATTCACCTGTTCCACTGAATCCTCTTGAAGTGTGGGACACATGTCAGTAGCATGTCCCACCGCAGTGCGAATTCCACATGCCTTTGCAGTTTGTCAATTTCCTACAGCCATTTGGCGCACAAGAAACGTCAGTTCAATCAATTGTTGTTCAAGGAAAGAGACATTTACCTCATTATTTTTCTTAGGTTCATGATCACTCCTGTTGGTGCCAAATTGCTGAGAATTGACAGTCATATTCTCGATCAAGTTCCTTGCTTGTACTGGAGTTTTGTCCACAAAAACTCCTCCACTGGCCGCATCTAACATACTCCTGTCATGAGGTAACAAACCTTCATAGCAATATTGATTTAACAAGTTTTCACTTATCTGATGTTGCAAACAACTAGCACACAACTTTTTGAACCGCTCCAGTATTCATGTAGTGATTCCCCTGTAAAATGCTTGATCCCATAAATTTTCTTTCTGATATTTGCTGTTCTAGAAGCTGGGAAATATTTCTCCAAAAAAATCCTCTTCATTTCAGTCCAAGTTTTGATGGATCCAGAGGGTAAATAGTACAACCAATCCTTTGCAGAACTCTTCAAAGAGAAAGGAAAGACTCTCACTTGGATCTGCTCCTTTGTCACTCTATGAGGTTCCATACTCGTGCATACCACATGAAATTCCATCAAGTGCTTGTGAGGATCCTCACCTGTGAGACCATGAAAAGAAGGTAGTAAGTGAATTAGTCCAGATTTAAGCTCAAATGCAGCATTATTTTCTAGAGTAGGAAAATTAATGCATAAAGGCTGTTGATTTTGATCAGGAGTGCCCAATTGTCTCAGACTCAGATTTGCATTTTCAGCCATCTCTTCCTCAGAAATTTCAGTTTGAATCTCGTCCTCTTCCTGTCTCCTACGAGCTTCTCTCCTTCGCCTATGCAAAGTTCTTTCAATATCCGGGTCGTATGAAAATTCTTCTTCTGAAGAGTCCCCTGAAAGCATGAATGACGGAGAAAAAACTAGATACAAGGAAAAGAAAATAGAGTGAGATTTAAAAAAATAAAATAAACACAACAAATTAAACGCCATTCCCCGGCAACGGCGCCAAAATTTGGCAATTCTCAGTCGTGTCGCGTCCAAATTACCCAAAGCAAATCAGATAAATAAATTCTATAGTAGTGCGAGTAGGGATCGTTCCCACGAAAAAAGTGAAATTTATGTGTTCTAAAATATAATTAAAAGGGGTTTTGAGTTTTGAATTAACTACTAAAAAGTAACAGCGCTTAAATTCAAATTTTATCACTAAATTCAAGATTGAAAATTATACTGAGGAAATCAATTAAAAACAAGCCTTGGTATCAGTCGACTACACCCTTGAAATTATTCATTCGATCATCGATTATCTAAAAATAATAAATTCTATCGAATATTCATCGATATCATTGAAAATTAAATTCATGTTTCACCTTAATCTTAGTTAACTAGACACAAGCGATCTAAATTAACTCTTACCAATGAATCAACCTAATACAAGCGATTAGATTTAAACTCAAGGCAACATGCAAACTAGTAAAACTGATGAATCTAGACAATACATACACAAGCGAATGTATTTAATCTAGTCAAGAAATGTTCTTACAATTTAATAAATTCACAAGCGGAAAATATCAATCGTAGTTGCTTCGCAAATTAGTTGATTCAAACAGTTAAGAATTTGAATTCTAATTTAGCATTAGATTGTATAGAGAAATCCATGGGTGATCAATCCAAAAATCTCACATACAAGCATGAAATAAATCAGAACAACTTTTGATACTCAATAATAATTAAACACTGAAAAATTCGAATCTCACAAACAAACAAAATCAAGGGCTTGTCTTCCTCAACCAAGTTCTAGAAACTAGCCACAACGATTCGTGAAAAACAAAAGAAAAATAAAAAAAGAGAAAAAATCTAAGAAAAGTAGGAATAAACCTAGCCACCAAGGAATACTTGGTGTTCTATCTCCCAAAAGTCTGATAATAATATCAGAAAAACGGAATAATAACCTAATAAAAGACTAGAGTCCTTAATAAAAAAGTTTCCAAAACTACAAATTCCTTCCTGAACAGCCCGGCTCGCTCGATCGGTAAAGTTTGACGGATCGAGCGAGCAAAACTACGTCTCGAAATCCACTTTTCTTCTTCTTGTCGGTCGATCGGTTGAAGTTGGTGGATCGAGCGGCCAAAGTTTTGTCTTTATTTATTCCTTGATTTATCTCCCTCGCTCGATCGGTAAAGTTTGACGGATCGAGCGATGAAATATGTCCAAAAATTCTTCAAAATGCCACTTCTTATAAAATAAACCGGGGCACATGTAATGAATACACGATAAATAAAATACAAACAAAATGTCTAATTAACACATCTAAATGCATGCAAAACCATGATAAAATGAAAGTAAAATATGCAACACAAACTGTAGTGACCCTTACCCGGATCACCTACTAACAAAACTTAGGCATGCAATTAACTTAATAAAACAGATATCAGAATAATCTTGTGGAAACCATAAATAAATACAATCCCAAGGAAAGGAATCTGTAATTTATCCAAATATTATACAACCAAATCGAATAGCTATATCAACCCAAAACAACAGAAATAAAACCTAGACGAAGCTCCAGCTGGCCAACCACTGCCTAGCCTCTCTTGGATCCCCCAGCCTCGTCCAATCGCAAACCTGCCCCATGGAATAAGGTGTCCAGAAACACAAAGTACGAGACGTGAGCATAAAACGCTCAGTACGAGAGTATGAGTATACATGCATGCAAAGTGAACTCCCTATAAACTCGAGGTCAAGAATCAGATAACAGAGACAGACCGGGCCCTGGTATGTAGCACGCTGTGCCGTCACTTCAGGAGGTGTCTCCCATACCATAATACCAGTGGATATGCCGAACCCAAATCGATGGAATTCCAACCACTAACAGGATAGGGAAAAACCCTACTAACAGACATCTCGAAGGAGATAGCTCAGTATGCAAATGAATGCAGCATAAATCAATGACATATAAACCATGCAGTCACATAATACATGCATACTCAGTCAGGATATCTCGAACAGTACTTTTGTAACTCAAATCAGTGCAAGCTCTATCAACTCTAGGTCCACGCCTATAGTCTGCTCTACACTGCCAAATGATACTACTATCATTTCAAGTGCTCTAAAAGCCTTAACTAAGCTATTGCATACTCCTAAATATTTATAGGAAGCAAAAGCTATACCTTCGTCCGTCGTTAGCCCTTTGATGTCGATGCCTCCAGAACTTGGGCACAACTCTGCTACGACTTCCGAACGCCTCGCCGACCGTCGGGTCAAGCCTAGGAAGGCTAGAACAACTCGAATAGACTAGAAAGGAGAGGGAAATACTCGGAATTGGCAATTGGAAATGAAGCCTCGGCCCTCTATTTATAGACAACGATCGGAGCCTCCGATCCTCGATCGGAACGTCCGAACCTCGATCGGAACGTCCGATTCTGCCATCGGAGCTTTCGAAGATCCTGATCTGCCACGTGTCAAAATATCACTTGTTGACTTCGGATAGGGGTGATCGGAGCTTTCGATCCTGATCGGAGCTTCCAATCCAACCACACGTCATGAATGACGTAATATCATCGGTGCCTCCGATCGCTCATCGGAGCTTCCGATCCTGTTCGAAGCTTCCGATCGTGCCTTCAGAGCTTCCGATCCGTCCGATACTCAATTTATTTAATTAGTATTAATCCTTTAATTACTCAATTAGGGTACGGGCTACTACATTCTCCCCCACTTAAGATATTTCGTCCTCGAAATCAGATCTTAAGTACCGAATGCAATACAAAAATCAGAAACATTCTTTATTCAAATCAAACGTTTATAGAGTTTGCAACTGAATACAACTTAAGAATGAAATCAAAACAACTCAGGATGGTCTTCACGCATCCTGTCCTCAAGCTCCCAAGTAGCTTCCTCAGTGCCTCGGCGCTGCCACTGAACTAAAACCAAAGGAATGACTTTGTTCCGTAAAACCTTATCCTTATAATCTAGGATATGAATAGGTTTCTCTGTTGGAAAACTGGCGTTCAGATCAATCACGATTGATACCCGGTGCAGCGGAAGTTTAAAAATTTTATTATGGAACAATTCCATAGTGTGGGTATCAACCGTTTAACGATTAAATTATAAGTGTGTGTAAAATTAAATAACAATTATTAAATTTTACCTTCAATCTCGAAGCGAGATTATTGGACTCCAACAGATTTCTCTGCTCTTGTTGTCTCTCCCAGGAACTGATGAACTCCTTCAATCAGGTCCACGAATGGAGGTTTAATCCCTCTGATAGATTGCACTAGAAAATCTATAAAAAGTTTTCTGCGAATAGAATAAACGAATTTGATTCGCTATTCCAGACTGCAATTCAAAATCACAGGCCGGAATTTCTCAGACAGAGAGAGGGAGGGTGTTCGGCCGAAATATATGAGAGAGAGGCTAGGGTTTCGAAATTTTTCTCTCAAAATTATTACCTGTTGTGTGTAATTTCTGTACTGCAATAACTTATTTATAATGCAGGCCACTAACACCTTAGGGCCCATTAGTCATAAGTTGAGGCCCGACAAGCAAAGCCCGCATGTTCAGAAATTAATATAAAATTCATCGTGACTCCGATTGATAAACCGATTTTACCAATGTGCACAGAAACCATTTCTGCAAATTTTAAAGTCAAGATAAATTTTCCTGAATCCGAATTCAGTGGTTTCCAAAAATGTACATCCCTATGTCATTTTAGGAAATCCTACTCCCTTACTCTTATTTAAGAAGTCCAACTTCTTTATTCATTAAATTTAACTATTTAAATTTAACTATCTCAACGGGGATTAAAACTCCATTACACTGTGTGACCCTCAATGGTTCAGGGATACAGCTAGCCATGGGCTCACAACTCCTTGTGACTCGGAACAACGATTTCCGACTTGCCCAACGAATCATGGTAAAGCGCCTAGCAACATCGCCCCATGATTCCCTAGGTATCACTGATAGTGCCTACAAGAACCAGTAGATTTTGGTTAGCGTACAGTACGGTCCCTTTATCCATATATCCCGATCGAATCAACAACCATTGGTATATCGAGAGTCGCTCAAGATTCGATAACTATGCAATACATCTTGAAGATCAAATTAGTGACATCGCATGTGCTACTAAGAAACCATTTCTTAAATCACATCAAGTACTCTGGCCAGAGATTCGTCACACTAATATCTCCTCAGATCGCATAGGATATCCACACTCGCAAGTATGTGGTGAATCCTTGACAACAATGCATCGACTCCTATATGTGTTGTAACTGTACCCAATCCCGACACCTGATGACCCCATAGAGTCGGTAAACGAGTCAAAGCACAGTACTAGCATATAGAGTCTCCATGATGTTTCATGTAGTAAGGACTAATGGTGTACAACCAAAACCGCGGACTTTATCCACTCGATAAGTGATAACCACTTGGAAAGTCCGGATAGGGTAGTTCGATTATTCATCCTATGAATATCCATTTGCATGCTTCGAACATCTCCATGTTCCCTACCAATGAAACGTGGTACTCCGCATCGCAAATGCTAGTCTCAAACTCGAGCGATCCTTATCCTTATTATCGGACGGCTCAATCGACTAGGAACAGTTTAGAATATACAGTGACTATAAGATGTATTTCATGATAGACATCCCCATGTTCTACCACATCTTACATACACTATAGTATATTCAAGGTCTTTATCAAAACAACAATAGTATATCACAATATAACAATATGAAGAAAGATAAAGTCATTGCCATTAATAAAAGTGTAAATTACATTAAACAAAAGATCGTTTGTACAAAGAGTCATCAAAGCCCATAGCCACAAGTTGGCTCACTGGGCACCCACTCTTTCAATCTCCCACTTGCCCTATAGCCAACTAGTCATACTACGTAGACCCATTGCTTCGCGATGTTTGTCAAACAATGGTCCTGGCAAGGGCTTAGTAAGCGGATCAGCGATATTGTCTGCAGAGGCCACTCGTTCGACAGTGATGTCTCCTCTTTCCACAATCTCCCGGATGATGTGGTATTTCCTCAGTACGTGTTTGGATCTTTGATGAGACCTTGGTTCCTTTGCTTGAGCAACGACACCCGTGTTGTCACAGTACACCGGGACTGGACCAACAAATTCAGGAATGACACCCAACTCTTGGACGAACTTCCTCATCCAAACGGCCTCTTTAGCAGCAGCTGATGCTGCAATGTATTCAGCCTCAGTGGTGGAATCCGCTGTGGTGTCCTGCTTGGAACTCTTCCAAGAGACAGCACCGCCATTGAGCATGAACACAAATCCAGAGGTTGACTTCGAGTCATCCACGTCACTTTGGAAGCCAGAGTCGGTATAGCCTTCCAATTTCAGATCTCGTCCTCCATATACCATGAACATATTCTTAGTCCTTCGTAAGTACTTAAGAATGTCCTTCACGGCTTTCCAATGCATTTGACCAGGATTAGCCTGATATCTGCTCGTGACACTCAGAGCAAATGCTACATCCGGTCTGGTAGATATCATCCCATACATGATACTACCTATAGCTGACGCATATGGTACATGTGTCATATTCTCTATCTCTGCATCAGTCTTGGGACACATAGACTTGGATAAAGAAACTCCATGACACATGGGTAGATGTCCTCTCTTGGACCCATCCATTGAAAACCGTTTCAATATGGTGTCGATGTAGGTTGATTGAGTGAGTCCTATCATTCTCTTAGATCTATCTCTATAGATCTGTATCCCAAGAATGTAGGATGCCTCACCCAAATCCTTCATCGAGAATCTACCTGATAACCATATCGTTGTTGACTGCAACATCCCTACATCATTCTCAATGAGTAGGATGTCATCAACATAAAGTACTAAGAATGTCACAGCATTCTTAACTACTTTCTTGTACACGCACGGTTCCTCCGGGTTCTTGATGAAACCAAAATCTTTTATTGTTTCATCAAATTTCTGGTTCCAACTTCTTGATGCTTGTTTTAGACCATAAATTGATCTCTGAAGCTTGCATACCTTATGCTCGCTTCCCATGGATGTGAACCCCTCTGGCTGCTTCATATAGATTTCTTCCTTAATGTCTCCATTAAGAAAAGCAGTCTTCACATCCATTTGCCATATCTCATAGTCATACCATGCAGCTATGGCAATAAGGATTCTTATGGACTTGAACATTGCAACTGGTGAAAAGGTTTCATCATAGTCAACTCCTTGTCTTTGAGTGTAACCTTTCACCACCAATCGCGCCTTGTAGGTCAATACCTTACAATCAGGCCCAAGCTTTCTCTTGTAGATCCATTTACACCCTATTGGAACAATTCCATCAGGAGGATCTACTAAAGACCAAACTTGGTTTGTATGCATTGAATCCAATTCAGACTGCATAGCTTCAAGCCATAAATTTGAATCCGCATCAGAAATTGCTTCCTTGAAGTTTCTTGGATCACATCCAATGTCGGGTTCATCTTGATCCCCTTCAAGAAGAAGACCATATCGAACAGGAGGTCTAGAAGTCCTCTCGGATCTTCTAGGTTCAGGCGTGTCCAGTAATGGTTCCTGAGGCGTAGGATCGTTATTTTGTATTTCGGGTTCTTCTCGAACTTCTTCGAGTTCCATCATCTCGCCTTTCTTATCCAATAAGAACTCCTTCTCCAAGAAGATGGCATTCCTAGAAACAAACACCTTTGTTTCAGCAGGATAATAGAAATAATATCCGATTGAATTCTTCGGATACCCTACAAAATAACATAAGCTGGATCGACTATCCAACTTATCTCCCACTGTCTGCTTCACGTAAGCAGGACATCCCCAAATCCTTAAGTACGAATACTTAGGAGCTTTGCCATTCCATAACTCGTATGGTTTTTTGTCCACTGCTTTAGTGTGGACGTTGTTCAACAACAATACCGCCGTTTCAAGCGCACTGCCCCAAAACGAAGGTGGAAGCTCAGTGAAGCTCATCATGGATCGAACCATGTCCAACAAAGTTCGATTACGACGCTCCGATACACCATTAAGCTGTGGTGTCATAGGAGGAGTCCACTGAGAGAGAATCCCATTCTCTTTTAGATAGTCCAAAAAAACGGTACTTAAGTATTCTCCACCTCGATCCGATCGAAGTGCTTTAATACTTTTACCTAGCTTATTTTCTACTTCAGCCTTGAATTCTTTGAACTTTTCAAATGCTTCATACTTATATTTCATTAAATATAAATACCCATACCTTGAATAATCATCAGTAAAGGTAATGAAGTAGGTGTGGCCATGTTGAGTCCCAACTCTAAATGGACCACAAACATCTGTATGGATCAAATCCAACAGATTTTGACTACGCTCAGGTTTCCCCTTAAAAGGAGATTTAGTCATTTTCCCTTTTAGGCAGGATTCACAAGTAGGTAGAGAGTTAATATCAGACATATCAAACATGCCCTCTCCCACTAGCTTGTTCATCCTCCTTGAGGAAATATGACCTAGTCTAGCGTGCCAAAGGTTTGCCGGGTTTTGACTATCGATTTTCCTTTTGTTTGTTGTCGCCGGTTTATCAACATAATTTATTGGAACGTCTTTTAGTTTTAAGTTGTATAGATCGTTTTCAAGTTGTCCATTTCCAATCAAACATTCATTCTTGTAAATATTGCAAATCCCATTCACAAAATTGCAAGAATAACAATCTCTGTCTAGCATAGAAACAGAAATAATTTTTTAATTAAATCCGGAACAAATAAAACATCTCTTAAAAATAACTTAAAACCGTTCTGCAAAATTAAACAAACATCTCCAATGGCTGTAGCTTCAACTCTGGAACCATTCCCGAGCCTCAGCTGGGTCTCACCCATTCTAAGCCTACGACTTCTTGTCATCACCTGCAAATCATTGCAAATGTGAGATCCACATCCGGTATCCAATACCCAAGAAGTAGTATTAAGTGAAATGTTTATTTCAATATAGAACATACCCTTTGCAGTTCCCAACTGCTCTAGATATTCCTTGCAGTTGCGCTTCCAATGACCGGGCTTCTTGCAGTAATGGCAAACATCCTTGGATTTTCCATTGTTTGAAGCCTTTGTCTTGTGCTTCTTCTTGGGTTCGACTTTCTTGGGTGGGGCAGAATGTTTCTTACCCTTCGTACTTGGCCCCTTCTTAGCAGAAGATGAGGAGCCCACCAAGAAAGCTGGTTTATCCTTCTTTAGTGTGGATTCATATGTCACAAGCATATTGACCATCTCTTCAAGGGTGGCCTCTATCTTGTTCATATTAAAATTTACCACAAATCCGTCAAACGAAGAAGGAAGAGACAGAAGCAGTAAATCCACGTTGAGTTCATGCTCCAACACCAAATCAAGAGTTGCTAACTTCTGTATGAGCCAAATCACTCGTACCCCATGATCACGGACCGAAGTCCCTTCACGCATGCGACACGTCATTAGCTCCTTAACAGTAGCGAACCTTTCAGCCCTCGATTGAGCCCCAAAAAGTTCCTTGAGTTGAGCGTGAATGTCAGCAGCATTCACGGTGTCCTCAAATCGCCTCTGGAGTTCATCAGACATCGAGGCTTGCATATAGAATTTGGTCTTGATGTCATGGTCCCACCATGCATCAAGTTTGGCCAATTCCTCCGGACTTACGTCAGCTGGTGCTTCCTTCGGAGGTGATTTCTCTAACACGTAGAGCATCTTCTCCGAAGTCAAGACAATCTTCAACTTTCGGAACCATTCCGTATAGTTTGCGCCAGTCAACTTGTTTTGTTCGAGGATCGAGAATAATGGATTACGCGAATTCATTGTATGAAATACTGAAAAGAAAAACAGACATATATCAATGATTGTTTAAGCAATTTACTAAGACATAAAATAGGCGAATTTAATTTTATGAATCTCACTCCCACTATTTTAACGATTTCACTACCCTCTAGTGAAAACGGGAAACTTTTTCCTTAGTGAGAACATGGAGTCCAATTGACAAACTTATGGTCCCGAATAATATCAGCCAACCATAATTCTCAAAAGGTAGAGCCCAATTGCTTCCAAAGCAACCCCCATGTATTTACCTCATGTCCAATAAGGGCCCAATAATATGACGCCGTTTATAGTGACATGTCAAGATGACCCATCAATATTAAGTTGTGATGGACGGTCGCCATGTGGATCCCCCAATAATATGAGCCGATCCCATGGGAGTTCCACCCAACTTACAACATGTGTCAATCCAATGTACAGCTTTCCGACGAACGGGCCCCCCCAATAATATGAGCCGGACCGTATCCGCGGGTAACATCACATACATTGACCGTTGATGGAAGGTAGGAACATTTAAACAAATTCAAATTTCCTTTATTTATCTTGATATCAATTTTAAATCATATTTAAAATGAGGGATTTTTAATTATGAAAATTTGTCTCATCATTTTTCAATTTATTGTATGCTTGCCGGATTCATACAATTATGTCTAAAACATGCATACAATCATAATATCATATATTATATATAGGATGATCGATTCCATTTCTAATTGACTCGTGGTTGCCAATCACGAGTCTTAGTCCAATCCTAGGTAATATGCAGTATGCAATGCAATCCTATTACATTAGCTTCCAATTTACATTTCTTCGTCTTTATTGTCTGCTGGGCCCACCATCTTCAAATCTTGATCTCCCACTAAATCTAATGTATTTACAATAAATAGCAATGACAAGTAGGAGATACATTTTAGGGGTGGGAACGGGCCATAAACCAAGCCCACTTTTATTACATATGACATTCATATTGGGCCATAAACCAGACCCATTAATAAAACCAACAACAATAAAACAAATGTAAATTCCTAACATACACCTACAAAATTGGTCATGGCAATCGATCATCCTTATCCAATAACATTTAATTCAAAATTAATTTATTGGATATCATGCATATGGCAATTTAAATTTAAACAGGATAAAATCATATTTTATATATAAAATCATATTTTACATATAAAATCATATTTTACCTTTTATTAAATAAAATCATATTTTATCTACAGAATCTAATTTTATAGATAAAATCATATTTTACTTAATATATACATAAGATCAAATCTTATCATCAATTGTACCAAAAATAATTGATTTCAAAATTCAATTTAAGGATAAAATATTAAAATTTTCCAAAAATTCAAATTTATCCAAAAATCAATTTTAAAATTTTCGGACTCGAACAATTCGATCCGATGCCTCGTGAACCAATCAAAAACAATTTTTGACCGGACCAAAAATAAAATTTTAACACATTAAAATTAATTTAAATAAAAAAATAATTTTTCCCGCGGGCCGCCCGGGACACTCCCGGGCCGGCCCGCACCCGTGGGCGAGGGCCGGGGCAGCCTGGCTGCCCCTTTGGAGGCGACGTGCGCCGCCCCTGGGCGGCGACGTGCGCCGCCGTGGGCGACGCTGTGCGCCCCCTTTGGGCGGCGCCGTGCGCCGCCCGGGGCAGCGATCCAATCGCTGCCCGGGTTTTGCCCGAAAAAAAAAATTTTTTATTTAAAATATTTATTTTGTTTTAAAAAACCAAGACTCAAAAATTTTTGTGCAATCGATTAATTTAATCGTTTGATCTGAGCAACCTGGCTCTGATACCACTGTTGGAAAACTGGCGTTCAGATCAATCACGATTGATACCCGGTGCAGCGGAAGTTTAAAAATTTTATTATGGAACAATTCCATAGTGTGGGTATCAACCGTTTAACGATTAAATTATAAGTGTGTGTAAAATTAAATAACAATTATTAAATTTTACCTTCAATCTCGAAGCGAGATTATTGGACTCCAACAGATTTCTCTACTCTTGTTGTCTCTCCCAGGAACTGATGAACTCCTTCAATCAGGTCCACGAATGGAGGTTTAATCCCTCTGATAGATTGCACTAGAAAATCTATATGAAGTTTTCTGCGAAGAGAATAAACGAATTTGATTCGCTATTCCAGACTGCAATTCAAAATCACAGACCGGAATTTCTCAGACAGAGAGAGGGAGGGTGTTCGGCCGAAATATTTGAGAGAGAGGCTAGGATTTCGAAATTTTTCTCTCAAAATTATTACCTGTTGTGTGTAATTTCTGTACTGCAATAACTTATTTATAATGCAGGCCACTAACACCTTAAGGCCCATTAGTCATAAGTTGAGGCCCGACAAGCAAAGCCCGCATGTTCAGAAATTAATATAAAATTCATCGTGACTCCGATTGATAAACCGATTTTACCAATGTGCACAGAAACCATTTCTGCACATTTTAAAGTCAAGATAAATTTTCCTGAATCCGAATTCAGTGGTTTCCAAAAATGTACATCCCTATGTCATTTTAGGAAATCCTACTCCCTTACTCTTATTTAAGAAGTCCAACTTCTTTATTCATTAAATTTAACTCTTTAAATTTAACTATCTCAACGGGGATTAAAACTCCATTACACTGTGTGACCCTCAATGGTTCAGGGATACAGCTAGCCGTGGGCTCACAACTCCTTGTGACTCGGAACAACGATTTCCGACTTGCCCAACGAATCATGGTAAAGCGCCTAGCAACATCGCCCCATGATTCCCTAGGTATCACTGATAGTGCCTACAAGAACCAGTAGATTTTGGTTAGCGTACAGTACGGTCCCTTCATCCATATATCCCGATCGAATCAACAACCATTGGTATATCGAGAGTCGCTCAAGATTCGATAACTATGCAATACATCTTGAAGATCAAATTAGTGACATCGCATGTGCTACTAAGAAACCATTTCTTAAATCACATCAAGTACTCTGGCCAAAGATTCGTCACACTAATATCTCCTCAGATCGCATAGGATATCCACACTCGCAAGTATGTGGTGAATCCTTGACAACAATGCATCGACTCCTATATGTGTTGTAACTGTACCCAATCCCGACACCTGATGACCCCATAGAGTCGGTAAACGAGTCAAAGCACAGTACTAGCATATAGAGTCTCCATGATGTTTCAAGTAGTAAGGACTAATGGTGTACAACCAAAACCGCGGACTTTATCCACTCGATAAGTGATAACCACTTGGAAAGTCCGGATAGGGTAGTTCGATTATTCATCCTATGAATATCCATTTGCATGCTTTGAACATCTCCATGTTCCCTACCAATGAAACGTGGTACTCCGCATCGCAAATGCTAGTCTCAAACTCGAGCGATCCTTATCCTTATTATCGGACGGCTCAATCGACTAGGAACAGTTTAGAATATACAGTGACTATAAGATGTATTTCATGATAGACATCCCCATGTTCTACCACATCTTACATACACTATAGTATATTCAAGGTCTTTATCAAAACAACAATAGTATATCATAATATAACAATATGAAGAAAGATAAAGTCATTGCCATTAATAAAAGTGTAAATTACATTAAACAAAAGATCGTTTGTACAAAGAGTCATCAAAGCCCATAGCCACAAGTTGGCTCACTGGGCACCCACTCTTTCATTCTCAACATAGGTAAAATCCTTGTTCACTTGAACCTCAGACCGCTGCAGAATATGAGATTCATCCGCCACATACCGTCGCAACAGAGATACGTGGAACACGTCGTGAATACTGGATAGATGCGGTGGTAAAGCGAGTCGATAAGCCAAATCACCAATGCTCTCCAAGATCTCAAACGGACCGATAAACCTTGGAGATAACTTTCCCTTAAGGCCAAATCTGAGAATCTTGCGGAAAGGTGACACTCTCAGAAACACTTTCTCCCCGACATCGAACTGCAAAGGCCTACGCTTGATATTAGCATAGCTGGCCTGACGATCCTGTGCAGTCTTAATCCGTTTCTTGATCTGATCAACAATGTCTATCGCCTGCTGGATAAACTCCGGTCCCTCAGCCTGTCTCTCCCCCACTTCTTCCCAGAAAAGTGGAGTACGACAACGTCGCCCGTACAACGCCTCAAAAGGTGCCATCCCAATACTAGTATGATAGCTGTTGTTGTACGCGAACTTGATCAATGGCAAATGATCCTTCCAGGCTGAACCAAAATCCATGACGCACGCTCTAAGCATATCCTCCAAAGTACGGAGAGTGCGCTCCGATTGACCATCAGTCTCCGGATGATAGGCAGTACTCAAACTGAGAGTAGTATCCATCGCACGCTGAACACTCCCCCAGAACCTAGAAGTAAACCTGGGGTCCCGATCGCTGACAATGCTCACAGGCACCCCATGAAGTCGAACGATCTCCTGAACGTACATCCGTGCCATGCGATCCACAGAGTACTCTCGGCTATAGGCAATGAAATGCGCTGACTTGGTGAGTCGGTCCACTACAACCCAGATAGCATCACAGTTCCTCGGGGATACCGGCAAATGGGTCACAAAGTCCATTGTGATAAACTCCCATTTCCATTCAGGAATAGGCAGACTGTGAAGCAATCCTCCAGGTCGTCGGTGCTCTTCCTTGACCTGTTGACACACCAAACATCTCGAAACAAACTGATAAACACTGCATTTCATTCCCTTCCACCAGAAACGAGTACGTAGATCTTTGTACATCTTGTTGCTCCCAGGATGAATACTCAACTTAGTGCGATGTGCCTGAGACAAAATCTCCTTTCGCAACTCTTCATCATGCGGAATCACAAGCCTACCAGACAAACACAGAAATCCATATGACTGATAATGAAATCCAGACGAGCTACCCTCGTTAGCTAGACGAGCTAAACGCTGGGTCTTCGAATCAGACATCTGAGCATCTCGAATCCGCGAATACAAAGCTGGCTCAGATAATATCACAAACATCTGGATACTCTGCATACCTTTCTTATGCTTGAAGGTATAACCTGAAGTACAACAGTCACTGATCGCACTAGACATCGAACAAGTCTGAAGTGCGGATAGTCGCACCTTGCGACTCAAAGAATCAGCGGTGAGATTAGCAGCTCCCGGATGGTACTTTATCTCGCAATCATGGTCCTTAAGAAAGTCCATCCAACGTCTCTGCCTCATGTTCAACTCCGCCTGAGTGAACAAATACTTGAGACTCTTATGGTCAGTGAAGATCTCAAATTTCTCGCCATACAGATAATGACACCAGATCTTCAAAGCGAACACAATGGCTGCTAACTCCAAATCATGGACTGGATAGTTGTCCTCATGAAGCTTCAGCTGTCTAGAAGCGTATGCGATCACATGCCCATTCTGAGTCAGGACACAACCTAACCCCTGAAGAGAAGCATCCCTGTATACCACATACCCTCCAGATCCTGACGGTAATGCCAACACCGGCGCAGAAGTCAACCGCCGTCGTAGCTCACAGAAATTCGCCTCACACTCGGAGGACCACTCGAAATCCACACCCTTGCGGGTAAGCTGCGTCAAAGGTCGAGCTAGTTGAGAGAAGTTCAGAATGAAGCGACGATAATACCCTGCTAGACCCAGAAAACTACGGATCTCAGCAACTGTCGTCGAACGCGACCAATTAAGTACTGATTCAATCTTGCTTGGATCAACAGAAATCCCCTCCCTGGATATGATATGGCCAAGAAAACCACTCTATCCATCCAGAACTCACACTTGCTCAGCTTGACGTACAACTGCTCATCTCGAAGATTCTGCAGTACCAATCGCAAGTGAGAAACATGCTCTTCCATATTACGCGAATACACCAAGATGTCGTCAATGAAGACCACGAAAAACTTGTCCAAATACTCCCTGAAGACACGGTTCATCAAATCCATGAATATAGCCGGCGCATTAGTCAAACCAAATGGCATCACTAGGAACTCGTAATGCCCATAGCGAGTATGGAATGCAGTCTTGGCTACGTCCTGATCACGGACTCTCAACTGATGATACCCAGATCTCAAGTCAATCTTGGAGTAAACTGACGTGCCCTGCAGCTGATCAAACAAGTCAATGCACAGCCGCATCGATACTTGTTCTTCACAGTGACTCGATTCAGCTGCCGATAGTCAATGCACAGCCGCATCGACCCATCCTTCTTCTTTACAAAGAGAACAGGAGCTCCCCAAGGAGATACACTAGGACGAATGTACCCCTTGTCCAAAAGATCCTGTAGCTGATTCTTCAACTCACACATCTCTGACGGAGCCAGACGATACAGTGCTGTAGAAATAGGCGAAGTACCCGACATCAACTCTATGCCAAACTCGACTTCCCTAACAGGAGGAAAACCCGGAATCTCATCAGGAAATACATCTGGAAATTTATCCACAACAGGAATGCTCTCTATCCCAATGCTCTCAGCGGACAAATCAACTGCATAGATGAGGTAGCCTTCCCCGCCAGACTCTAGAGCTCGACAGGCTCTCAAAGAAGATACCAAAGGCATCGGGGGTCGTGCTCCCTCACCATAGAAAAACCAGCTCTCACTCCCTTCCGGATGAAAGCGTACTAATCTCTGATAGGAGTCCACTGTAGCTCGATAGGTAGTCAACATATCTATTCCCAGAATGCAATTAAAGTCATCCATCGCCAGGACCATGAGATTCGCAATCAAAATGTTACCCTCGAACTCTAAAGGGCAACTCATCACTAGATGCTTAGCCAAAGCAGATTGGCCCGTCGGAGTAGAAACAGACATCACTACGTCTAGTGAAATGCATGGTAACTTATGCCTCTTAACAAAACGTGCAGAAATGAAGGAACTGTTGGAACACAGTGTTCAGATCAATCAGAATTGATACCCGGTGCAGCGGAAGTTTTAAAATTTTATATGGAACGATTCCATATCATGGGTATCAAAACTTTACGATTAAATTGTGCGTGTAAAAATTAAATAACAATTAAATTTTTACCTTGAATCTCGAAACGAGATTGTGGACACCAACAGATAACTCTGCTCTTGTTGTATATCCCAGGAACTGATGGACGAACAATTCTTCAATCAGGTCCACGAACAGAATTCGAATCCCTCTGATAGATTGCACTAGAAAATCTATTAGAAGTTTCTACGAAGAGAATTAACGAATTTGATCCGTTAAACCAGACTGCAAATTTGAAATTCACAGACTGGATTTCAGAGAGAAAAACACAGAGAGGGGGGCGGCCACTCTAGGTCTCAAAACCCTAGTGTTCAAAAATTATGAGACTTATGTCTAATTTCTGCACTGCAATATCTTATTTATAATGTGGGCTGATAACAGCTTAGGGCCCATTAGTCATAAGTTAAATCCTGACAAGCAAAGCCTGCATATTCAGAAATTAATATAAAATTCATCGTGACTCAGATTGATAAACCAATTTCACCAATGTGCACAGAAACCATTTCTGCATCTTTTAAAGTCAAGATAAATTTTCTGAATCCGAATTCAGTGATTTCCAAAAATGCCCATCTCTATGTCATTTTAGGAAATCTTACTCTTCTACTCTGATATAAGAAGTCCTACTTCTTTGTTCATTAAATTTAACTCTTTAAATTTAACTATCTCAACGGGAATTAGAAATCCATTACTTGTGTGACCCTCAATGGTTCAGGGATACAGCTAGCCGTGGGCTCACAACTCCTTGTGACTCGGAACAACAATTTCCGACTTGCCCATCGAATCATGGTAAGAGCGCCTAGCAACATCGCCCCATGATTCCCTAGGTATCACTGATAGTGCCTGCAAGAACCAATAGATTTTGGTTAGCGTACAGTACGGTCCCTTCATCCATATATCCCGATCGAATCAACAACTATTGGTAAATCGAGAGTCGTTCGAGATTCGATAACTATGCAATGCATCTTGAAGATCAAATAGTGACATCGCATGTGCTACTAAGAAACCATTTCTTAAAACACATCATGTACTCTGGCCAGAGATTCGTCACACTAATATCTTCTTAGATTGCATAGGATATCCACACTAGCAAGTATGTAGTGAATCCTTGACAACAAAGCATCGACTCCTATATGTGTCGTAACTGTACCCAATCCCGACACCTGATGACCCCAATAGAGTCGGTAAACGAGTCAAAGTACAGTACTAGCATATGGAGTCTCAATGATGTTTCAAGTAGTAAGGACTAATGGTATACAACCAAAACCGCGAACTTTATCCACTCGATAAGTGATAACCACTTGGAAAGTCCGGATAGGGTAGTTCGATCATTCATCGTATGAATATCCATTTGCATGCTTTGAACATCTCTATGTTCCATACCAATGAAACGTGGTACTCGGCATCGCAAATTCTAGTCTCAATCTCGAGCGATCCTTATCCTTATTAACGGACGTCTCAATCGACTAGGAACTGTTTAGAATATACAGTGACTATAAGATGTGTTTCATGATAGCCATCCCCATGTGCCACCACATCTTACATATACTATAGTATATTCAAGGTCTTTATCTAAACATCTTATAGTATGTCACAACATAATAATATGATAAAAGATAAAGTAAATGCCATTATAAAAGTGTAAATTATATTAAACAAAAGATTTTTTTATACATAGAGTCATAAAAGCCCTTAGCCACAAGTTGGCTCATCGGGCACCCACTCTTTCAATCTCCCACTTGCCCTAAAGCCAACTAGTCATACTACGTAGTCCCATTGCTTCGCGATGTTTGTCAAATAATGGTCCTGGCAAGGGCTTAGTAAGTGGATCAGCGATATTGTCTGCAGAGGCCACTCTCTCGACAGTGATGTCTCCTCTTTCCACGATCTCCCGGATGATGTGGTATTTTCTCAGTACGTGTTTGGATCTTTGATGAGACCTTGGTTCCTTTGCCTGAGCAATGGCACCCGTGTTGTCACAGTACACCGGGACTGGACCAACAGCTTCAGGAATGACACCCAACTCTTGGACGAAATTCCTCATCCAAACGGCCTCTTTAGCAGCAGCTGATGCCGCAATGTATTCTGCCTCAGTGGTGGAATCCGCTGTGGTGTCCTGCTTGGAACTCTTCCAAGAGACAGCACCGCCATTGAGCATGAACACAAATCCAGAGGTTGAATTCGAGTCATCCACGTCACTTTGGAAGCTAGAGTCGGTATAGCCTTCCAATTTCAGTTCTCTTCCTCCATAAACCATGAATACATTCTTAGTTCTTCTCAAGTACTTAAGAATATCCTTCACGGCTTTCCAATGCATTTGACCGGGATTGGCTTGATATCTGCTCGTGACACTCAGAGCAAATGCCACATCCGGTCTGGTGGATATCATCCCATACATGATACTCCCTATGGCTGACGCATATGGTATGTGTGTCATTTTCTCTATCTTTTTGTCAGTCTTGGGACACATAGACTTGGATAGAGAGACTCCATGACACATAGGTAGATGTCCTCTCTTGGAATCATCCATTGAAAACCTTTTCAATATGGTGTCGATGTAGGTTGATTGAGTGAGTCCTATCATTCTTTTAGATCTATCTCTATAGATCTGAATTCCTAGAATATAGGATGTCTCACCTAAATCCTTCATCGAGAATTTACCTGATAACCATATCTTTGTTGACTACAACATCCCTACATCATTCCCAATGAGTAAGATGTCATCAACATAAATTACTAAGAATGTCACAACATCCTTAACTACTTTCTTGTACACGCACGGTTCCTCCGGGTTCTTGATGAAACCAAAATCCTTTATTGTTTCATCAAATTTCTGGTTCCAACTTCTTGATTCTTGTTTGAGACCATAGATTGATCTCTGAAGCTTGCATACCTTTTGCTCGCTTCCCATGGATGTGTATCCCTCAGGCTGCGTCATATAGATCTCTTCCTTAATGTTTCCATTAAGAAATGCAGTCTTTACATCCATTTGCCATATCTCATAGTCATACCATGCTGCTATGGCAATAAGGATTCTTATGGACTTGAACATTGCGACTGGTGAAAAGGTTTCATCATAGTCAACTCCTTGTCTTTGAGTATAACCTTTTGCCACCAATCGTGCCTTGTAGGTCAGTACCTTTCCATCAGGCCCAAGTTTTCTCTTATAGATCCATTTACACCCTATTGAAACAATTCCATCGGGAGGATCTACTAAAGTCCAAACTTGGTTTGTATGCATCGAATCTATTTCCGACTGCATAGCTTCAAGCCATAAATTCGAATCTGCATCAGAAATTGCTTCCTTGAAGTTTCTTGGATCACACCCAATGTCGGGTTCACTTTGATCCCCTTCAAGAAGAAAACCATATCTAATAGGAGGCCTAGAAGTCCTCTCGGATCTTCTAGTAATAGGCGTGTCAATCAATGGTTCTTGAGGTGTAGGATCATTATTTTGTATCTTGGGTTCTTCTCGAATTTCTTCGAGTTCCATCATCTTGCATTTCTTATCCAATAAGAACTCCTTCTCCAAGAAGGTGGCATTCCTTGAAACAAACACTTTTGTTTCAGTAGGATGATAGAAATAATATTCGATTGAATTCTTCGGATACCCTACAAAATAACATAAGGTGGATCGACTATCCAACTTATCTCCCACTCTCTGCTTCACGTAAGCAGGACATCCCCAAATCCTCAAGTACGAATACTTAGGAGCTTTGCCATTCCATAACTCGTATGGTGTTTTGTTCACTGCTTTAGTGTGAACATTGTTCAACAAAAATACCGCCGTTTCAAGAGCATAGCCCCAAAACGAAGGTGGGAGCTCAGTGAAGCTCATCATAGATCGAACCATGTCCAACAAAGTTCGATTGCGACGCTCCGAAACACCATTAAGCTGAGGTGTCATAGGAGGAGTCCACTGAGAGAGAATCCCATTCTCTTTTAGATAGCTCAAAAACTCGGTACTCAAGTATTCTCACCTCGATCTGATTGAAGTGCTTTAATCCTCTTACCTAGTTTGTTTTCTACTTCAGCCTTGAATTCTTTGAACTTTTCAAATGATCCAGACTTATATTTCATCAAATATAAGTACCCATACCTAGAATAATCATCAGTAAAGGTAATGAAGTAGGTGTGATCAAATTTTTTACCAATACTAAATGGTCCGCAAACATCCGTATGGATCAAATCCAATAGATTTTGACTACGCTCAGGTTTTCCTTTGAAAGGAGATTTAGTCATTTTTCCTTTCAGGCAGGACTCACAAGTAGGTAGAGAGTTAATATCAGACATATCAAACATGCCCTCTCCCACTAGCTTGTTCATCCTCCTTGATGAAATATGACCTAGCCTAGCATGCCAAAGGTTTGCCGGGTTTTGACTATCGATTTTCCTTTTGTTCGTTGTTACCGGTTTATCAACATAATTTATTGGAACGTCTTTTAATTTTAAGTTATATAGATCGTTTTCAAGTTGTCCATTTCCAATCAAACATTCATTCTTGTAAATATTGCAAATCTCATTCACAAAATTGCAAGAAAAACCATCTCTATCAAGCATAGAAACAGAAATAATGTTTTTAATCAAGTCTGGAACAAATAAAACATCTCTCAAAAGTAACTTAAAATCGTTCTGCAAAATTAAATAAACGTCTCCCACAGCTTTGGCTTCAACTCTAGAACCATTTCCGAGCCTCAGCTGGGTCTCACCCATTCTAAGCTTGCGACTTCTTGTCATCACCTGCAAATCATTGCAAATGTGAGATCCACATCCGGTATCCAATACCCAAGAAGTAGTTTTAAGTGAAACATTTATTTCAATATAAAACATACCATTCGCAGTTCGCAACTGCTCTAGATATTCCTTGCAGTTACGTTTCCAATGACCGGGTTTCTTGCAGTGATGGCAAACATCCTTGGACTTTTCCATGTTTGAAGCCTTTGTCTTGTTCTTCTTCTCGGGTACGGTTTTCTTGGATGGGGCAAAACGTTTCTTACCCTTTGTACTTGGCCCCTTCTTAGCAGAAGAAGAGGAGCCCACCAAGAGAACCGGTTTATCCTTCTTTAAAGTGGCTTCATAAGTTACAAGCATATTGACCATCTCTTCAAGGGAGGCCTCTATCTTGTTCATATTGAAATTCACCACAAAACCGTCAAACGATGAAGGAAGAGAGAGAAGTAATAAGTCCACATTGAGTTCATGCTCCAATACCAAATCAAGCGTTACCAACTTCTGAATGAGCCAAATCACGCGTACCCCATGATCACGGACCGAAGTCCCTTCACGCATGCGACACGTCATTAACTCTTTTACAATAGCGAACCTTTCAGCTCTCGATTGAGCCCCAAAAAGTTCTTTGAGTTGTACGTGAATGTCAGCAGCATTCACGGTATCCTCAAATCGCCTCTGGAGTTCATCAGACATCGAAGCTTGCATATAGCATTTGGCCAACTCTTCCGGACTTATATCAGCTGGTGCTTCCTTCGGAGGAGATTTTTCTAACATGTAGAACATCTTCTCCGAGATCAAGACAATCTTCAACTTACGAAACCATTCCGTATAGTTTGCGTCAGTCAGTTTATTTTGTTCGAGAATAGAGAATAGTGGATTGCACGAATTCATCTTAATGAAATACTGAAAATAAACAGACAATAATCAGTGATTGTTTAATTAATTTACTAAGACATAAAATAGGCGAAATTTATTTTATGAATCTCACTCCCACTATTTTAACGATTTCACTACCCTCTAGTGAAAACAGGAAACTGTTTTCCTTAGTGGGAACATGGAGTCCAATTGACAAACTATGGTCCCGAATAATATCAGCCAACCATAATTTTCAAAAGGTAGAGCCCAATTGCTTCCAAAGCAACCTCCACGTTTTTACCTCATGTCCAATAAGGGCCCAATAATATGACGCCGTTTATTGTGACACGTCAAGATGACCCATCAATATTAAGTTGTGATGGACGGTCGCCATGTGGATCCCCAATAATATGAGCAAATCCAATGGGAGTTCCACCCAACTTACAACATGTGTCGATCCAATGTACAGCTTTCCGACGAACGGGCCCCCCCAATAATATGAGCCGGACCGTATCCGCGGGTAGCATCTCATACATTGATCGTTGATGGAAGGTAGGAACATTTAAACAATATTTAAATTCCCTTTTAATCTTGATATCAATTTTAAATCATATTTAAAATGAGGGATTTTAATTTTGAAAATTTGTCTCATCTTTCATTTTATGTATGCTTGCGGGATTCATATAATTTAGTCTAAAACATGCATACATCAATAATATCATATATTATTTAGGATGATCGATTCCATTTCTAATCGACCCGTGGTTGCCAATCACGAGTCTAAATCCAATCCTAGGTAATGTGCAAGTATGCAATGCAATCCTATTACATTGAGCTTCCAATTTACATTTCTTCAGTCTTTATTGTCTGCTGGGCCCACCTTCGTCTTCAAATTTTCATCTCCCACTAAGTATAATGTATTTACAATAAATAACTATGAAAAGTAGGGGATACATTTTAAGGGGTGGGAACAGGCCATAAACCAGGCCCACTTTTATTACATATGACAATTCATATTGGGCCATAAACCAGGCCCATTAATAAATCCAAAAACAATAAAAACAAATGTAAATTCCCTAACATACACCTACAAAATTGGTCATGGTAATCGATCATCCTTATCCAATAATATTTAATTCAAAATTAATTTATTGGATAACATGCAATGACAATTAAATTAAAAAGGATAAAATCATATTCCATATATAAAATCTTATTTTACATACAAAATCATATTTTACCTTTTTATCAAATAAAATCATATTTTACATATAAAATCCAATTTTATACATAAAATCATATTTTACTCAATATTTCCATAAGATCATATCTTATCATCAATTGTACCAAAAATAATTAATTTCATAAAATCTTATTTAATGGATAAAATCTATAAATTTTCCAAAAATTCAAATTTATCCAAAAATCAATTTTAAAATTTTCGGACTCGAACAATTCGATCCGACGCCTCGTGGACCAATCAAAAACAATTTTCGATCGGACCAAAAATAGAATTTTAACATATTAAAATTTTAATTAAAAATAAAAATTAATTTTCCCGGGCCGCCCGGGACGATCCCGGGCAGCCCGTCGCTGCCCCTTGGGCTGCGACGATCGCTGCCCTGGGCAGCGATGGACTCGCTGCCCTTGGGCAGCGACGTTCGCTGCCCCGGGTTTGCCCATTAATTTTAAATTTTAAAATCCTTTTGTTTCAAAAAACCAAGGCTTAAAAAATTTTGTACAATCGATTAATTTAATCGCTTGATCTGAGCAACCTGGCTCTGATACCACTATTGGAACACGGTGTTCAGATCAATCAGAATTGATACCCGGTGCAGCGGAAGTTTTAAAATTTTATATGGAACGATTCCATATCATGGGTATCAAAACTTTACGATTAAATTGTGCGTGTAAAAATTAAATAACAATTAAATTTTTACCTTGAATCTCGAAACGAGATTATGGACACCTACCGATAACTCTGCTCTTGTTGTATATCCCAGGAACTGATGGATGAACAATTCTTCAATCAGGTCCACGAACAGAATTCGAATCCCTCTGATAGATTGCACTAGAAAATCTATCAGAAGTTTCTACGAAGAGAATTAACGAATTTGATCCGTTAAACCAGACTGCAAATTCGAAATTCACAGACTGGATTTCAGAGAGAAAAACACAGAGAGGGGGGCGGCCACTCTAGGTCTCAAAACCCTAGTGTTCGAAAATTATGAGACTTATGTCTAATTTCTGCACTGCAATAACTTATTTATAATGTGGGCTGATAACAGCTTAGGGCTCATTAGTCATAAGTTAAAACCTGACAAGAAAAGCCTGCATATTCAGAAATTAATATAAAATTCATCGTGACTCAGATTGATAAACAAATTTCACCAATGTGCACAGAAACCATTTCTGCATCTTTTAAAGTCAAGATAAATTTTCTGAATCCGAATTCAGTGATTTCCAAAAATGCCCATCCCTATGTCATTTTAGGAAATCTTACTCTTCTACTCTGATATAAGAAGTCCTACTTCTTTGTTCATTAAATTTAACTCTTTAAATTTAACTATCTCAACGGGAATTAGAAATCCATTACTTGTGTGACCCTCAATGGTTCAGGGATACAGCTAGCTGTGGGCTCACAACTCCTTGAGACTCGGAACACCAATTTCCGACTTGCCCATCGAATCATGGTAAGAGCGCCTAGCAACATCGCCCCATGATTCCCTAAGTATCACTGATAGTGCCTGCAAGAAACAATAGATTTTGGTTAGCGTACAGTACGGTCCCTTCATCCATATATCCCGATCGAATCAACAACTATTGGTAAATCGAGAGTCGTTCGAGATTCGATAACTATGCAATGCATCTTGAAGATCAAATAGTGACATCGCATGTGCTACTAAGAAACCATTTCTTAAAGCACATCATGTACTCTGGCCAGAGATTTGTCACACTAATATCTCCTCAGATTGCATAGGATATCCACACTAGCAATGTAGTAGCCCGTGCCCTAATTGAGTAATTAAAGGATTAATGCTAATTAAATGAATTAGGCATCGGACGGATCGGAAGCTCCGAAGGCACGATCGAAAGCTCCGAACAGGATCGGAAGCTCCGATGAGCGATCGAAGGCACCGATGTTATTACGTCAGGCATGACGTGTGGTTGGATCGGAAGCTCCGATCAGGACCGGAAGCTCCGATCACCCCTATCCGGAGTCAGCAAGTGATATTTTGACACGTGGCAGATCAGGATCTTCGGAAGCTCCGATGGCAGGATCGGACGTTCCGATCGAGGTTCGGACGTTCCGATCAAGGATCGGAAGTTCCGATCGTTGTCTATAAATAGAAGGCCGAGACTTTACTTTCATTTGCCAATTCCGAGTTCTCCTTTCCTTTCTAGTCCTTTTGGAGCTGTTCTGGTCTTCTTAGGCTTGGTCCGGAGGTCGGAGAGGCGTTCGGTAGTCGTAGCGGAGTCGTGCCCAAGTTCTGGAGGCATTGACATCAAAGGGCTAACGACGGACGAAGGTATAGCTTTTGCTCCCTATAAATATTTAGGAGTATGCAATAGCTTAGTTAAGGCTTTTAGAGCACTTCAATGATAGTAGTATCATTTGGCAGTGTAGAGCAGACTATAGGCGTGGACCTAGAGTTGGTAGAGCTTGCACTGTATTGAGGTACGAAAGTACTGTTCGAGATATCCTGACTGAGTATGCATGTATTATGTGACTGCATGATTTATATGCCATGATATTATGCTGCATTCATTTGCATCTTGCTGTATCTCCTTCGAGATGTCTGTTAGTAGGGTTGTACCCTATCCTGTTAGTGGATGGACTTCCATCGATTTGGGTCCGGCATATCCACGATTATCTCGGTATGGGAGCCACCTCCTGAAGCGACGGCACAGCGTGCTACATACCAGGGCCCGGTCTGTCTCTGTTATCTGATCCTTGACTTCGAGTCTATAGGGAGTTCACTTTGCATGCATGTATACTCATACTCTCGCACTGAGCGTTTTATGCTCACGTCTCGTACTCTGTATTTTCTGGACACCCTATTCCATGGGGCAGGTTTGCGATTGGACGAGGAGGGTGGATCCAGGAGGGGCTAGTCAGTGGTTGGCCTGCTGGAGCTTCGTCTAGGTTTTATTACTGTTGTTTGGGTTTATACAGCTATTCGATTTGGTTGTATATTATTGGATAATTACAGATTCCTTTACTTGGGATTGTATAATGTTATTGGTTTCCGCAGTTTTATTCTGATATCTGTTTTAATTAAGTTAATTGCATGCCTAAGTTCTGTTTAGTAGGTGATCCGGGTAAGGGTCACTACAAGCAAGTATGTGGTGAATCCTTGACAACAAAGCTTCGACTCCTATATGTGTTGTAACTGTACCCAATCCCGACACCTGATGACCCCAATAGAGTCGGTAAACGAGTCAAAGTACAGTACTAGCATATAGAGTCTCAATGATGTTTCAAGTAGTAAGGACTAATGGTGTACAACCAAAACCGGGGACTTTATCCACTCGATAAGTGATAACCACTTGGAATGTCCGGATAGGGTAGTTCGATCATTCATCGTATGAATATCCATTTGCATGCTTTGAACATCTCTATGTTCCATACCAATGAAACGTGGTACTCGACATCGCAAATGCTAGTCTCAATCTCGAGCGATCCTTATCCTTATTAACGGACGGCTCAATCGACTAGGACCTGTTTAGAATATACAGTGAATATAAGATGTGTTTCATGATAGCCATCCCCATGTGCCACCACATCTTACATATACTATAGTATATTCAAGGTCTTCATCTAAACATCTTATAGTATGTCACAACATAATAATACGATAAAAGATAAAGTAAATGCCATTATAAAAGTGTAAATTATATTAAACAAAAGATTGTTTATATATAGAGTCATAAAAGCCCTTAGCCACAAGTTGGCTCACCGGGCACCCACTCTTTCAGGAATGAGATGCACCAGTGTCAATAAGTACAAGAGTAGGTATACCATAAAGCAGAAATGTACCTGCGATGACTTTCTTATTCTCCTCCACTGCCTGATCATGTCTTAGGGCAAACACCTGGCCAGAAGCTCGTGGCCTCAAATGAGAACTCCCAGCAGGCTGTCCCTGCGACCTCTGCTGAACGGTGGCCTGAGAACCAGATCCTGAACCAGAACCAGAACCGCCTCCCCTAGACAGTGGACAATCCCTCCGGATATGACCAGTCTCTCCACAACGGAAACAAGCTCCAGAAGCTCTACAGCACTTGTCGGATGGATAGTTCTTCCCACAGTGATCACACTTGTCCTTCTTACCGAAATGGACAACACCTCCAAAACCAGAGGAAGAAGTAGATCCAGACTTCTTGAAAGATTGGGCACGGGGACCCAAAGAACTAGCAGGCCTCGACTGAGAGAAAGATCTGTTCCACCGAATGTTGTCCTCCTCCTGGTGACAACGGCTCACCAAACCCTCGTAGGACATGTCGTCACCAACCGCCACACGGTCATGGATCTCAGGGTTAAGGCCCTGAAGGAATAGATTATACTTCATCTCAGAGCTATCAGCAATCTCGGGGCAATAGGATAGCAGATCAAATAAATTCTGCTGATACTCATCAATAGACATGGCTCCCTGTCGCAGACTCAGTAGCTCGCCTGCCTTAGACTGACGGAGTTCAGGAGGAAAATACCGCTTCTGAAAAGGTGTGCGGAACTCGGCCCAGGTGGCCACTCCTCTCGCCGTAATAAAGGGTGCAGAAGTAAACCTCCACCACCTGCGCGCACGTCCATCCAAAAGATAACCCAGGGTCTCCATCTTCTGCTCCTCGGTGCATTGGAAAGTCTGAAAAGTCGTCTCCATGCGGTCTAACCAGTTCTCCGCATCCTCCGGAGACTCACCTCCAACTAAGGGCTTAGGACCCATAGCTAAGAATCGACGCACAGTGAAACGCTCATCGTGATGATGAAGATGATGCCATTCTCGACGAGGCTCCCAGTCGGCATCACCCCAACGCCCACCAATACTGCCATGAGAACTCTGGTCATCACGATTTGCCATCTACAAAAATACCTCATGATGAGACTAAATCCCAAGAATACTTTTGCATGCTTTGATACCATAAATGTAGTGACCCTTACCCGGATCACCTACTAACAGAACTTAGGCATGCAATTAACTTAATAAAATAGATATCAGAATAATATTGCGGAAACCATAAATAAATACAATCCCAAGGAAAGGAATCTGTAATTTATCCAAATAATATACAACCAAATCGAATAGCTGTATCAACCCAAAACAACAGAAATAAAACCTAGACGAAGCTCCAGCTGGCCAACCACTGCCTAGCCTCTCTTGGATCCCCCAGCCTCGTCCAATCGAAAACCTGCCCCATGGAATAGGGTGTCCAGAAACACAGAGTACGAGACGTGAGCATAAAACGCTCAGTACGAGAGTATGAGTATACATGCATGCAAAGTGAACTCCCTATAAACTCGAGGTTAAGAATCAGATAACAAAGACAGACCGGGCCCTGGTATGTAGCACGCTGTGCCGTCGCTTCAGGTGGTGGCTCCCATACCATAATATCAGTGGATATGCCGGACCCAAATCGATGGAAGTCCAACCACTAACAGGATAGGGAAAAACCCTACTAACAGACATCTCGAAGGAGATAGCTCAGTATGAAAATGAATGAAGCATAAATCAATGACATATAAACCATGCAGTCACATAATACATGCATACTCAGTCAGGATATCTCGAGCAGTACTTTCGTACCTCAAATCAGTGCAAGCTCTATCAACTCTAGGTCCACGCCTATAGTCTGCTCTACACTGCCAAATGATACTACTATCATTAAAGTTCTCTAAAAGCCTTAACTAAGCTATTGCATACTCCTAAATATTTATAGGAAGCAAAAGCTATACCTTTGTCCGTCGTTAGCCCTTTGATGTCGATGCCTCCTGAACTTGGGCACAACTCTGCTACGACTTCCGAACGCCTTGCCGACCGCCGGGTCAAGCCTAGGAAGGCTAGAACAACTCGAATAGACTACAAAGGAGAGGGAAATACTCGGAATTGGCAATTGGAAATGAAGCCTTGGCCCTCTATTTATAGACAACGATCGAAGCCTCCGATCCTCGATCGGAACGTCCGAACCTCGATCGGAACGTCCGATCCTGCCATCGGAGCTTCCGAAGATCCTGATCTGCCACGTGTCAAAATATCACTTGTTGACTTCGGATAGGGGTGATTGGAGCTTCCGATCCTGATCGGAGCTTCCGATCCAACCACACGTCATGAATGAAGTAATATCATCGGTGCCTCTGATCGCTCATCGGAGCTTCCGATCCTGTTCGGAGCTTCCGATCGTGCCTTCGAAGCTTCCGATCCTGTTCGGAGCTTCCGATCGTGCCTTCGGAGCTTCCGATCCGTCCGATACTCAATTTATTTAATTAGCATTAATCCTTTAATTACTCAATTATGGTACGGGCTACTACACAAACACTACTATCAATAGCATTCGACGTAACAGGTCTTTCTCTCAGTTTAGGCCTGCGAGTTTTTTGGGTCCCCGTGCTCAGTCTTTCAAGAAATCTAGATCTTTTTCTTCCTCTGGTTCCGGTGGAGTGGTACATTTTGGGAAGAAAGATAAGTGAGACCATTGTGGGAAGAATCGTCCGACGGACAGAAGTTGTAAATCTTCTGGAGCATGTTTTTGATATGGAGAGGTTGGTCATATCCGGAGGGATTGTCCCCTAGCTAGAGGAGGCGGTTCAGGTTCAGGGTCAGGTTCTCAGACTATCGTTAAGCAGAGATCGCAGGGACTGTCTGCTGGGAGTTCTCATTTGAAACCATGGACATTTAGTAGGTGTTTGCCTTGAGGCATGATCAGGCAGTAGTGGAGAATGAGAGGGTCATCGCAGGTACATTTATGTTATATGGTATGCCTGCTCTTGTACTCATTGACAGTGGTGCATCTCATTCCTTTATTTCTGTACGTTTTGTTAAGAAGCATAAATTGCCATGCATTGCACTAGACGCAGTGATTTCTATTTCTACTCCAACGGGTCAATCTGCATCGGCGAAACGTCTAGTGATGGGTTGCCCTTTAGAGTTTGAAGGGAACATTCTGATATCGAATCTCATGGTTTGTGCGATGGAGGATTTTGATTGTATTATAGGGATTGATATATTGACTACCTACCGAGCTTCAATGGACTACTATTAGAGGTTAGTACACTTTCATCCGGTTGGGGGTGATAGCTGGTTTTTATATTGTGAGGGAGCGCGACCTCCGATGCCATTGGTATCAGCTTTGAGAGCCTGTCAGCTCTAGAGTCTGGGGGGGAAGGCTACCTCATCTATGCAGTTGATTCATCCACTGAGAATATTGGTGTAGAAGGTATACCAGTTGTGAATGAATTCCCAGATGTATTTCCAGATGAGATTCCGGGTTTTCCACCTACTAGGGAAGTCGAGTTTGGCATAGAGTTGATTCCAGATACTTCACATATTTCTCCAGCAACGTATCGTCTGGCTCCGTCAGAGATGAGTGAATTGAAGAATCAGTTACAGGATCTTTTGGATAAGGGGTACATTCGTCCTAGTGTATCTTCTTGTGGAGCTCCTGTTCTCTTTGTGAAAAAAAGAATGGGTTGATGCGGCTGTGCATTGACTATCGATAATTGAATCGAGTTAATATGAAGAACAAGTATCCTTTTACTCGTATTGTTGACCTGTTTGATCAGTTTCAGGGTACTTCGGTTTACTCCAAGATTGACTTGAGATCTCCGTATCACCAGATGAGGGTCCGAGATCAAGATATAGCCAAGACTGTGTTCTATACTCGCAATGGGCATTACAAGTTTTTATTGATTTTGTTTGGGTTGACTAATGCCCCGGCTATATTTATGGATCTGATGAACCGTGTCTTCAGGGAGTTTTTGGATAAGTTTGTCTTGGTTTTTATTGACGACATTCTGGTGTATTCGAGTAATGCGGATGAGCATGCTTCTCACCTGCGGTTGGTGCTACAGACTTTTCGGGATGATCAATTGTAGGCCAAATTGAGTAAGTGAGAGTTCTGGATGGATTGAGTGGTTTTTCTTGGCCATATCATATCCAAGGATGGAATTTTTGTTGATCCGAGTAAGGTTGAGGCTGTGTTGAACTGGTCGCGTCCGACGACGGTTGCTGAGATCCGCAGTTTTCTGGGTCTAGCAGGATATTATCGTCGCTTCATTGCGAATTTATCTCTGCTAGATCGACCTTTGACTCAGCTCACTCGAAAGAGTGTTGAGTTCGAGTGGTCCTCAGAGTGTGAGGAGAGATTTTGTGAGCTTCGACGAAGGTTGACTTCTGCGCCTGTGTTGACATTATTGTCAGGATTTGGAGGGTATGTGGTCTACACAGATGCTTCTCTTCAAGGGATAGGTTGTGTTCTGACTCAGCATGGACATGTGATCGCATAAGCTTCTAGACAGTTGAAGGTCCACGAGGACAATTATCCAGTTCATGATTTGGAATTGGCAGCTATTGTGTTCGCTTTGAAGATCTGGCATCATTATCTGTATGGTAAGAGATTTGAGATATTCACAGACCACAAGAGTCGCAAGTATTTGTTCACTCAGGCGGAGTTGAACATGAGACAGAGGCGTTGGATGGACTTGTTAAAGGATTATGATTGTGATATTAAGTACCATCCGGGAGCTGCTAATCTCACTGCTGATGCCTTAAGTTGCAAAGGGCGATTGTCCGCACTTTAGATTTGTTCGATGTCTCGTGAGATCGAGGAATGTTTTTCTTCAAGGTATACCTTCAAGCACAAGAAGGTTATGCAGGGAACCCAGATGTTTGCGATATTATCTGAGCCAGCCTTGTATTCGCGGATTTGGGATGCTCAGATATCTGATTCGAAGACCCAGCATTTGGCTCGTCTAGCCAACGAGGGTAGTACTTCTGGATTTAACTATCAGTTAGACGGTTTTCTGTGTTTGTCGGGTCGGCTTGTGATCCCGGAGGATGAGGATCTGTGGGGGGAGATTTAGTTTCAGTCACATCGCACTAAGTTGAGTATTCATCCAAGGAGCAGCAAGATGTACAAGTATCTGCGTACTCGGTTTTGGTGGAAAGGAATGAAACGCAGCGTGTATCAGTATGTTTTGAAATTATTGGTTTTTCAGCAGATCAAGGCAGAGCACCGATGACCTGGAGGTTTTCTTCACAGTCTGCCTATTCCTCAGTGGAAATGGAAGCTTATCACGATGGATTTTGTGACCCATTTTCCGGTATCTTTGAGGAATTGTGATGCTATCTGGGTTGTGGTGGACCGACTCACCAAGTCAGCACATTTCATTCCCTATAGCCGAGAGTACACAGTTGATCGTTTTTCTCGGGTGTACATCCAGGAGATTGTTCGACTTTATGGATTGCCGGTGAGCACTGTCAGCGATCCAGACCCCAGGTTTACTTCCAGATTCTGGGGGAGTGTTCACCGTGTCATGGACACTACTCTCAGTTTGAGTACTGCCTATTACCCAGAGACTGATGGACAGACAGAGCGCACTATCCGTAACTTAGAGTATATGCTTTGGGCATGTACTATGGATTTTGGTTCAGCCTGGCAAGATCATTTGCCATTGATTGAGTTTGCGTACAACAACAGCTACCATCTTAGCATTGGGACGACACCTTTTGAGGAGTTGTACGGGCGACATTGTCGTACTCCACTCTTCTGGGAAGAAGTGGGGGAGAAACAGGCCCAGGGACCAGAGTTAGTCCAGCAGGCCGCAGATATTGTTGATCAGATCAAGAAACAAATTAAGACTGCACAAGATCGTCAGACCAGCTATGATAATACCATGCTTAGACTTTTGCAGTTCGATGTTGGGGAGAAATTATTTCTAAGAGTTTCACCTTTCCGCAGGATTCTCAGATTTGGTCTCAAAGAAAAGTTGTCTCCTAGATTTATCGGTCCATTTGAGATATTGGAGAGCATTGGTGATTTGTCTTATCGGTTAGCCTTGCCACCGTATTTGTCCAGTATCCATGACGTGTTCCACGTATCTCTGTTGCGATGGTATGTAGCCGATCAGTCTCATATTTTGCATCCGTCTGAAGTTCAGGTGGATACTGAATTGACTTATGTAGAGAGACCGGTTTGTATCTTGGATCGTAAGGATAAAGTGTTGCGGAATAAAGTTATACCTTTGGTTCTAGTTCAGTGGCAGCGCCGATGAACTGAAGAAGCCACTTGGGAGCTTGAGAGCAGGATGCGTTCAGAACATCCTGAGTTATTTTGATTTTAATTCCAGTGTTGTATTAAGTTGTAAAGGTTAATCCGAATAAAGATTTCTCTGCATGTTGTTTTATTTTGATACTTAAGATCCGATTTCGAGGACGAAATATCTTAAGTAGGGGAGAATGTAGTAACTCGTATCCGAAATTAACGATTAATGAGTATATTAATCAAGTGATCATGTTTAGATTAATTAAAACATGATTAAGGGAATTCCTAATGGATTAGCGAAGTCCGAAAATAGACCCAGAATGATCAGAAATTGACCGGAGGGTCGGGTAGAACAGACGCAACGTTCATGGACAGGATGCAACGTTCTGGTTAGCTGATGTCATCCATGACGTTAGCAAGATGACGTCATTGCTTACGAACATGATGGGACATCGTACGCAACATTTGTTGGACAGATGCAATGCTAGCAGATGGACGCAATGATGGAGGAACGGACGTTCCGTTCTCTGTCTATAAATAGAGGAGCCGAGGCCTCATTTCAACTCGCCCCTCTCCTCTCCTCTCTTCTCTCGTTTATTTAGCCTTCTATCTTAGATCTAGGGCATTCTAGGATTCCTTTTGGGAATCCGAAAGCGGCAGCGCGGTCAAGGCATCTTAGCGGAGCTGTGACCTAGTTTTGAGGGAAGCAACAGCAACGGGGTGACGACGGACGCAGGTATAGCTTTTGCTTCCTAAAAATATTTAGGAGTATGCAATAGCTTAGTTAAGGCTTTTGGAGTTATATAATGATATTAGTATCATTTCTCTGTATAGTGAGGACTTTAGGCGTGAACCTAGAGCTGGTAGAGCTTGCCTAGTAGTTGAGGTATGAAAGTATTGTTCGAGATATCCTGACTAAGTATGCATGTATTATGTGCTTGCATGATTTTATGTGCATATTTTATGACATGATTGTATGCTGCATGCATATTATACATCAAGCTATATCTTTGGGATATTATAGGGTCTTACCCTATCCTGTTAGTGGATGGACTTCCATCGATTTGGGTCCGGAGTATCCACTGGTATCCGGTATGGGAGCCACCTCCTAAAGCAACGGCACAACGTGCTACATACCAGGGCCCGGTCTGTCTTTGTTATCTGATCTTTGGCCTATAGTTTCAGTAGGCGGTACACTTGCATTAATGCATCTGTATAATACGGTATACTCATACTCTCGTGCTGAGCATTTTATGCTCACGTCTAGTACTTTGTGTATATGTACACCCTATTTCATGGGGCAGATTTGCGATTGGATGAGGCGGGTGGATCCAAGAGGGACTAGGCAGTGGATGGCTAGCTGGGATTTTGCCTTGGTCCTTATTTTCTGATGTATTTGGGATAATATATTATTCGATTTGGTTGTATAATTATTCGGGTATTTACAAATTCCTTTCCTTGGGATTGTATAATATTTTATGCTTCTGCAGTTATTCTGGTTTACTGTTTTAATTAAGTTAATCACATGCTTAAGTTTATTATTAGGAGTTGATCTCGATAAGGGTCACAACAGTAGGTTCCCGTCGAGGCAAGTGTTTGCCGATGGGCCTTGAGAGAACTCTTGTATGATAATCTTTATTTTAATAATATTTGATATTATTTAATTTGGCACACCTTTATATGTATACACATGCTAGTTGCATAGATAAAGCCCTTGAATATACAAATAGTAGAAAGAATATGAGATGGTCATGTGATAACTATCATGAGACTCATATTTGGAATACTGTGTATTCTAAACTGTTCCTAGTAGATTATGCCGCCACAAAGAAGGATAAAGGTCGCTCAAGCTTGAGACTAGTATTTGCGATGTGAGTACCATGTTTCATTGGCAGGGGACATGATGATGTCCAAGAATGCAAATAGGTGCCCCTTATAGAGTAAATTGACCAACCCTCCCTAAAGGATTTTCCAAGTGGTTCTCACTTATCGAGTGGAATAGTCCTAGTTTATGGTTGTACACCATTAGTCCTTACGCCCCAAGACAACATGGAGACTCTATATGCTAGAGCTTCACTTTGACTTGTTTACCGACTCAACTGGGGTCATCAAGTGGCATTGTTGGATGTTGTGTCAAAACATATAGGAGTCGATGCATTGTAGTCGAGGATTCACCGCTTACATTCGGGGTATGGATATCCTATGTGATCTCATGCATATGTAGCTTGAAATATCTGATCAGAGTAGGTGGTAATTAAGAAAGGGTTTCTTGAATTACACCTTAGATGCAACTACGGCATGACACATAGTTATGAATCATGACACATAGATATCGATTCAATGACAACTCTCGATAAACCAATGGTTGTCAAATCTGTTGGGATATATGAGTTGAAGGGACCGTACTGTACGCTAACCATAATTGAATGGTTCTTGCAGACACTATCATTTGATACTTAGGGATTCATGTAAGCGATGATGCTAGATATTTAATATGATTGGTTGGGTACCATCAGACTTGAGATTTCAGACGTTCTTATTATCAAGGAGTTGATAAACAAAAATGGGGCTATTTAGGGTATGCTCATATAAGGGACTTGTTGATCCCGAATCACATGTTGATGTGAATCCACTACTAATTGTATCATTGAACCATTGAGGGTCACAAAAGTACTAGCTTTCTAGAACCCGTTGACAATAAAATTAGTTCAATGTGTTGAACGGCTTATAAAAAAGTTTATAAGTGAAATTAATTAGAAGTATGACTTCTAAAGGAGAATAAATGGGAAAGTAACTTTTAATTTGTGAATGTGTTCCAAGATTAAAAGTTGACATGAAAAATAATTATTTTTGAAAATTGTGATTTTCAAAATTATTATTATGAACTTAATTAAATTAATTCAAGAGTTGAATTAATTAAACACTAGTGGACCTTGTAGAGTACAAAAAATTAAATTAATTCCAAGTGTTAAAATAATTAAATACTATTGGGTCTTGTAGAGCTCAAATGAAAATAGTGTTGAATAATTATTCTACTAGTGGGCTTGAAAGTGCTCAAGTTAGATTAAATTAATTGATTGAACTTAAATGGGTTTGAGATTGATAATTAATTAAATATTATGTTCATAGGTCATGTATGTATATGTTTGACATATAAATACATACAATACATGAGAGAGAGTGAATATAAAGAGTTAAAGACAAAATTCATATTTTTCTATGCATTCTTTTACTTTTTTCATGCATGTTTTTTCTTTTGTCATAACACATTTTTTAAGTACCAAAACAAGCAATATTCCTCTCCTAATTTCCATGAAGTGGCCGAACACTACACACATAATATTCTCCAATTTTAGTCTTTGATCTTGGGAGAAAAGGCAAAGAAATTCTCAATGAAAAATGCTCTAAATATTCTAGTGCATATTTAGAGTGGATCTAGTTTGACTAGTCATGGACCTAATTTGAAGAGGAGGCCGTTTTCGAACAAGGTCTGTTCTTGGATGCTTGAATCCTTTTTGAGCAAGGTGTGCTCTTAGAAGCTTGTAGATAGTGTGTATCATTTCAAGAGCTAAGTTGTTCACAACTTGGTTGGAACCATAAATCAATCTTTTGAGATTGATAGGTAAAAATATCTTAAACACCCTATGGATGTTTAATATTTTTTAATGCTACACATGTGCTAGGTTTTTACATAATATTTTTAAACTTCCGTTGCGCTTCCGAGCACGAGAGAACCGATCCAACAAGTGGTATCTAGAGCTTAGGTTTTTCTTTATTGTGTAGCATTTGTTGAATATTATGTTAAGGTCAATTTATAACCGCATAAGAAAATCATTTCCATCAACTTAGGGGCTGTTTTTGAAATAATTTTGTGGGGTCGTTTCGGGCAGCCCGTGGGCTTCCCGACGGGCGGTCTGCCCCCTTTTTAATTAAATTTTTTTTTTTATGGCCGGATTCCGGTGACGGAGCTCTGGTAACGACTTTGACGACTAGGGTTTTCAAAAGTGTTTTGAGATATCCAAGTGTCAAGGGCCCTAAGTTGTTAAAATTGTAATAGTTGATTTTTGCGAAAAATTAAATTTTATAAAAAAAATGTATTTTCTCATGAAATAAATAATTAAAGTGGGACTTTGATTATTTATAATAAATGGTGATTTACAAGAAATTCGGTTATAAATAAATAAATTGGAAAGTAAACAAATTTGTTTGTTTATTTTGTTAATTTAATTTATAATTGTGGTGGTTAGTGATTGGACCAAGATATATAATATTTGATCAATTGATTATTGTGATAGTTAATTGATGGTGTATGATATGTGATATTATGCATAAAGGATGATCAAAAGACCAAGCCCAATTTTCTAGGTGTATGTTAGGATATTTTTGTGTTGAATGAGTTGTAATAATTATCAAATCAAAGTGGGCTTAGTTTATAGCCCATTCTCAGCCCATGAGATGTATCCCGTGCATTTCCTAGGATTGGACCTAGGCCCGTGTTTGGCTCACATGGGCCAAATAAAATTGGGGCGATTGATCATCCTTGTTAATTTAATGTTTATAATATATGCATGATATATTATAAATAATTAGTATGTGCATTATTATTTTATAATAACAAAGTTGCATGAATCCGGAAATCATATGAACAAACATGGCGAGCATTTTAAAATTAATGATGAGACCATTTCAAAATTAAAAACCCTCATTCTGAATAAGATTCAAAATTTATATCAAGCCCGAAAAGGGAAATTATAAAGTTGTTTATATTTTCCATGTCTTTCATCGATAATGGTTGCATGATGAACGCTACCACGGTCAATGCTCGGCTCATATTATTGGGAGAGCTTGGACGCCGGAAAGCTGTGACTTCCATTGACATGGTGATGTGAACTACGTGTCCCATGATTTTGGCGCATATTATTGGGAGAACTCATGGCGACCGTCCATTAAGGTTCAATATCGATGGGTAATGCTTGACACGTAAAGATGAACGACGTCATATTATTGGGTCCTAATCAAGCGTGAGACAAAAGTTTATGTAAGGGTTGAATGGAGATGCAATTGGAAACTACCTTTTAAGAATTGTGATTGACTGATATTATTCGGGATCATGATTGGCTAATTGGACCTTACGTACTTACTGAGAAAAGGAGTTTCCCGTTTTTCATTAGAGGGTAGTGAAAATGTCAAGACAGTGGGAGAAAAATTTGTGGTGCCTAAAATCTAATCTATAAAATCACATGCATTAAATTTAATAAATATTAGGATTTTTATTTTTAAGTTTATCTGATTTAAATTCTTTTTGAATTGCAAGCTAATAGAATATTTGATTATTTATTTAAATGATTTTATTGTGCAATTTATTTGTTTTAAATATTTTAAAGGTTTAAAGTTGCATTTTTAAATGATTTTAATTGTTTAGCTTATTTGTTTAAATATTTTGAGTGTACAATTTATTTATTTTAAATAACCTAAGTTTAGCGATTAGTTATTTTAAATTATTTTAAATGTCTAACTTATTTATTTAAATCATTTTTAATTGTCCAAATCATTTTAAAGGTTTTTATTTTTTCTTGTGTATTTATTTAAACTTCATTTAAACATTAGTCTAGTTTGTTTAAATTATTTTAATCGTACTGTTTATTATTTAAATAGTTTATTTATCGCTTTGACATCAAAATATTTAAGTATTGATTTTAATTTCTTGAATCTAGTTGCTTTAAATTCCTTTAGAATATAGTTGCTCAATATTTTAAATTATTTAGCTTTTTTAAACCCGATAAATAAAATTTATGTAGCTAATTCTTAAAATTTTCAAATTTGTGCATTTGCGAAACCAGGGCCGAACACTTTTACTGTTGTCATAAAATGTTGCATATTATATAATTTTTTTTACACACACTTATTAATAATTGTGGCTCGGCACGTTCAGGTTATAACTCAGCCCATTAAGAACTCTCCCTAATCTCCTCTAGCTTGTTTCTTTGGCCCATTTACATTTCCCCTTCTCCACGCCTATAGCCGATAGCTCACTCAATTTCCTCTCAATCAGTCTCACGATCGGCACTCTTCCGTTCCCTTCAATCCTCGGCCGCAGCAGATCCATCCTCCTTTTCGGCATGGCCTCCCCCTGGACCCATTGATCGAGCTCGTCCCGACGTACCACAACTCAGTCCCCAGCTCGCCGAGCTCCCCTCTTTCTTTCCTTTTCTTCTTTTTTGTGATTAAGGCAAGATTTATGGGCTTTTTGGCCACGAAGTAGATTATTATGTGTGTGCGCTTGCATTTTCTGTTTACATTTCGAAATTTATGAATTTTATGGAAGCTTGCCGATTTTTTGGTCATTGTAGGGTCGTTTGAGTCTCTGTTCTCTATCGTATATGGCTATTGATGATTTCAGTCGACTCTTAGTGTGTCATACATGCTTTAGGTTGTTATTTAATGCCTCTTGTGTTGTGTGGAATTAGTATTGCGAGTCTTTGATTTTGTTGTGTTTGCCCCTCCTCTGTTTCGAGATTTTGGCCGTGTGCTTGTTTATGCGTTAGGTGAGTCTTGTTGGTCGATCGGATGGTGAAATAGGGGCTACCATGGGTGAGAATGTAGCTCACATGGTAGCACCTTGGTTGTGTGTCATGGCTGCCAAATTTTTGAGACAAAAGGGCTGTTGATCGTAGGTGGAAGAAATTGGGTTTCTGGGGGATTGGGCAGGACTCTCGCGAGCTGGGTTTTGGCTCGAGGTCATGGGCTTCTTCGAGCAGGACTTTCAGTTTGGAGGTGAAGGTTTTGGTTGGGCACGAGCTAGGTGCGGGGCTGGAAAGCTTTTTAGGGTGGTTCGAGTAGGTCGAAGGAGTGATCATGTGGTTCGCATATAGGCTGGAGATTTGAGGAACATTGTTTTAAAGTCTAGAAGAGGATCCTCGTTGGGAAGAGCATGTGCAGATTTTTGCTAAGAAACAAGGCTGTCTGGAATTGGTTGCGTGAGACAGGGTTAGAATCATGATTTGGTTAGGGCTCGGGTCTGGTATTAGCCTAGGATTTTAGGAATATGTCATTTAAAGCGGGAACCAATTTGGTTAAGGTTTGGTTGAGTTCTAAGCTATTGGATGTTAAGGTGCAGAATTTTAAATGTTAAATGTGCTGCCCGGAATCATTATTGTCAGAAAATTAGGGGATAAGATTGGTCCTCGAGGATGACTTCTTAATTAAATTATAAGTGTGTGGGAGTCGTGGTTATAAGCGGAACTCTTTTTGAATAAGGATTGGGCGAGTTATATGTTTTACGGGATAATCGCTCGAATTATTCTAAGCGCAAAACTATGATTTAGTTTTCACATCCTTTGGTTTGTCTCCTAAATCACAATCCCGGTCATTTATGTGTGACTCATATGCATGATTATTGATTAACATTTTCATGTACGTCATATTTACATATGCATGCTAAGTCCCATATTCAAGAAGGAAAGAAAATATTTTGAACGAAGTGAGATGGTTGTGACTACATTTATTCATGTGTATGTGTGGGGCTGGGAGACGTTTTGTCCTCCCTTACCAAATCAGTATGGGTTTTCTTACCTTAGCATGTGTTCGTGTGGGGCCAGAGCTATTCTAGTCTCCTTTACCAATATAGGGCAAGATCGGGTTGGGTTTCATCTCGACCTCCTTGCGGCATTGTGCACTATAGCCATGATCATGATCGAAATCATAGAGTCACAATCAAGGATCTAAGTTCACAGTTACAGTTACATATTCAGATACAGTTTATGCAGTTATATTGATTGTAAATTACTTAGCCATGCATATGTTATATTCAGGTCCTCTCATATTAGAAATCATTTATTTAAATTAAGGGGCACAAACAAAAGTATTTTTAGTATATGCTATTTTTAATCTGAGTGTGCATGTATTTATATAGTACTCGTTATTTTCCCATATTCTTGTTGGGCCCCTAGGCTCACTACATCTACTTGGTGCAGGTTTAGGTTATCATTGAGATTGCGGGGCAGGACTATCAAGTGGACTGTGATGCGGGCACGGCACATCCCTCTGACCATGCCAATCTTCCGCAAAAGTTTATTTTAGCACTTTAGAGTCCTTCATCTTGTTAATTTAAGTAAATGTAAATGTAAAGATAATATTCTTTGGAATTGTTTGTGGGCACTCATGTATCAAATTGCTTAACTTTTGGTTATTTTGGAGTGTCAATCTCTTTCTCAGGTTTTCGTTATCTTTCTTTTCTCGGTCTAGTTTATTTAGTGTTGTTGTTAACATTTTAAACTTGTTGTCTGTGACAGGCGGGTTTGAATAAAAATAGAGAGGTCATGCCAAAAATTTTTGAAAACCCGTATATTTGTTTAGTTTAATTATAAGAAGTAGTTAGAGTTGTTTCAGTTGGTATCAGAGCATGGTTGTGGTTTGGTTTGTCCCTACTGCCAGTTGCAAGAAACTCGAGAAGTCTCGCCTCAAAGTTTGTAAGTTTTAATTAATTTTATATGGTAGTAATAATTGATTTATTACTTTAAATGTTTTGATGTCACATTTTTAAAAAAAAAATATTTTCAAAACTAGATGTTTAATTTAATTAAGTGTGTAGTTTAGAGTTTGTTTTTGTTTAAAACTTCTTTTATAATTTAAAGTGTATTATTTGACTGTTTATTTTTGTAGCATGAGGTTTCATGTTAAACGGAGTTGGTGTACTAATATTCCTTCCAGTTTTGGATAGTACGTGGATGTTGTTTGAAGTTATTAGGAAGTGTTAATAATTTTATGAGATTTTAGGATCTTGATGGAAATATTAAAATTGTGCATTAGGAGATATTAGTCGTCGTGTCCTTCTGGTAATTTATTCTCTTATGGATGAAATTTAGTGGGATAAAACTAAGTGAATAGTTTTCTTAGGAATTAATAGATGCATGTTTTGTCATTTAAGTTTATGAATCGATCTCTTGCGAAGACGTAAGATACGTACTTTGTTTTTTTTATTATTATTGATAGTTTGAGTTTTTTTTTTGTTATTTGGGCAAATATGATTTTGGGAAATAGTGAGTCGGTTACTATGAGTTTTTCAATTATGAGAACTATTATTTAGATAACTATTTCCTTATTCTTCATTTGTTCTTGTATCTATTGCAACAAATATTTTTGAGTATCCGAAATTTTTTTGCACATCCTTTGTTCATTTATGAATTCATATGACGTCAGTCAACGTTGTATTCTTCTATTTCGACCTTGATTAAACTTTTTAATAAAATATTGTTTATATTTCGCACTTCTTGAAATTTTTCTTCGGTTCTAGAGCCACATGTTGATGTGAGTAAGATCCACTTTGTCTTCCTTTTTGGTGACCTACGCATGGTTGTGGTTGACATCTGAATATGTCTTAGGACCGTTGTTTCCCCTAATTATTGACTTGTGTGGACTTATCTCGATTTAAGTCACACCGATTGCTTTTAATTGTACTTTGATCGTTTGAGCATGATTTCATTATCCATGGATGAATGATCACGAGATTTGTATCTTGTTGGCTCATATTCATTAATCATGGAGCCTCCATTGTTATTCATTCATCCCTAGAATTTAATTAGGAGTTAGTTGTTTTCACTTATCCAAATTTTTATTTCAAACTCGTTTGTTTGTAATGCTTGCACTAATTCATTTCATATCGAGCAACATTACTTGTATTTTGTTTCCTTTCATGTCATGATCCATCATTATGCGGATTTGGGTGCGATCATATCTATTTTTTTTTGTGTGTAGAAAATCGACTCGTAACCGCATAGTAAGAGTTTAGACTATTGGAATTTAGTATAAGTACTGGATCAAATCCTAAGTTATCGTTGTGTTCTGAGGAATGACGACTACTAATTTTATTTAGTTCTAGCGAGTTGACTGCTAGTTGTTGAATTATTTGAATGGTTTGTTTCAATTTTAAACAGGATCGTTAAGAGTAAGTAAGTTAAATGAGTGAATAGTTACGAGATAGGAAATAGAGTTGTCCCTAAACACTTTTGGGTACATTATATTAGCATTCTAAGATTTTGTGAATGTCAACCGGTAAGACTAATGCACCAACTATGGGAATAGAATGATGAATAGATAATTATGAAGTTTTTCGGATAAGCTGTAGATTTATTTACCAGTGAAATGCTAAGGTACTTGAGGAACAATGAGTAAGCATTTACAGTCGAATTGCAAACTCTTCGAGGTTTCCAATTGTATACTAAGTTCTTGAAATATGAATTCAGGATGTACCATATAATAATTTGGGAATTTTTGGATTTTTAGACTTTTTGTCAAGTTGAACTAAGGATTTGAGATATGTCTTGAATTTTTGGGTTTTTAGACTTGTTGTCAAGTTGAACTAAGGATTTGAGATATGTTTTCAGGCGATATGTAAGAATTGTTTGGGTACTTAGAGACCACCTAATCCAATAAGTGGATAATATCTCGTGATATATTTTGAATTGAAGTGTAAATATGGATTTCTTAATCGTTGCATATGGGATAGAAAAGTGGATAAATCTGTTGGGAAAATTTTAATTAAGAATTTAACTTTCGGTAGAATCAAAGATGCTAGAGATGAACGCATAAATTGGTGAATGGATATTTGAGATCTGTTTAGTCACCTATTTGGATTCTATATATTATAGGTTAAAACCTTTGAACTGAACAACATTGGATTTTAAGATTTTATTTTCTTATCAAGGATTAGATTTATTATTTTTTATAGAAATGGGTCAGATCTATCCCGTATCTTGAGGTCTAACGAGGTAGAATCATATAGTCACTTAGCTATCATATTTAAAAAATTTTAGTGTTTAGTTGCTAAGTATTTTATTAACTTGTGAATTTCTTACGAGCTCGAGTTCTATATTGTATGAGTTAATTTTAATTGGTAAATAGACGATAAGCGTAGTTTCGTTGTTAGAAAGTTTTAAGTCTTGGGCGGGATCGACATAAATTATTTATTGGTTATATGGACTCTATAGCTTGGAATTCCGAAGTAGGATATAAGGTTTGCATAATGTAGGTTGTGAAATAACTTAGAGATCTAAGAATTTGTAGGATGAAGAACTTATCTGTTGCAGTAAGATGACGTTTCTGAGTTCGTAAATTTAGATTAGTAAATTTGAGTAGTGATAAAATTTCATTGAGGATAAGACCACTTAGGAAGATGTAGGAATTGTAAATTTTATATTGCAATAAGAGTTAGTCAGATCTTTGATGACATAGATATCAATAAGCATCAGAGTGCGCAGCGAGAGCTGATTTGGGCCAACTCGTGTGGGTGCTAAGTTGGAAAATTTAGTGTTGATCTGGACTAAGGTATTCGAACCTAGTTAGTAAGTCTCGAATTTCGAGGACGAAATTCCATTTAAGTGAGGAAGGAATTGTGGCCTAAAATCCAATCTATAAAATCACATTCATTAAATTTAATAAATATTAGGATTTTTATTTTTAAGTTTATCTGATTTAAATTCCTTATTTGAATTGCGAGCTAATAGAATATTTTATTATTTATTTAAATTATTTTATTGTGCAATTTATTTGTTTTAAATATTTTAAAGGTTTAAACTTGCATATTTAAATGATTTTAACTTTTTAGCTTATTTGTTTAAATATTTTGAGTGTCCAATTTATTTATTTAAAATAACCTATGTTTAGCGATTAGTGATTTTAAATTATTTTAAATGTCTAACTTATTATTTAAATCATTTTTAATTATCCAAATCATTTTAAAGGTTTTTATTTTCGCTTGTGTATTTATTTAAACTGCATTTTAACGTTAGTCTAGTTTGTTTAAATTATTTTAATCACACTTTTTATTATTTAAATAGTTTATTTATTGCTTTGACATCAAAATATTTAAGTATTGATTTTAATTTCTTGAATCTAGTTGCTTTAAATTCCTTTAGAGTATATTTGCTCAATATTTTAAATTATTTAGCCTTTTTAAACCCGATAAATAAAATTTTTTTAGTTAATTCTTAAAATTTTCAAATTTGTTTATTTGCGAAACCAGGGCCGAACACTTTTACTGGTGTCATTAAATGTTGCATATTATATTTTTTTTTACACACACTTATTAATAATTGTGGCTCGGCCCATTAAGGTTATAACTCAGCCCATTAAGAACTCTCCCTAATCTCCTCTAGCTTGTTTCTTCAGCCCATTTACATTTCCCCTTCTCCACGCCTATAGCCGATAGCTCACTCAATTTCCTCTCAATCCATCTCGCGATCGGCACTCTTTCGTTCTCTTCAAGCCTCAGCCGCAGCAGCTCCATCCTCCTTTCCGACATGGCCTCCCCCTAGTCCCATTGATCGATCTCGTCCCGACGTACCACAGCTCAGTACCCAGCTCGCCGAGCTCCCCTCTTTATTTTTTTTTCTAATTTTTCGTGATTAAGGCAAGATTTATAGTCTTTTTGGCCACCAAGTAGATTTTTATGTCTTTGCGCTTGCATTTTTTGTTTACATTTTGAAATTTATGAATTTTATGGAAGCTTGCCGATTTACTGGTCATTGTAAGGTCGTTTGAGTCTTTGTTCTCTATCGTATCTGGCTGTTGAGGATTTCAGTCGCCTCTTGGTGTGTCGTACGTGCTTTAGGTTGTTATTTAATGCCCTTTGTGTTGTGTGGAGTTGTATTGCGAGTCTTGGATTTTGTTGCATTTGCCCTCCCTTGTTTTGACATTTGGGCCGTGTGCTTGTTTATGAGTTGAGTGAGTCTTGTTGGTCGATCGGATGGTGAAATAGGGGCTGCCATGGGTGAGAACATAGCTCACATGGTAGCACCTTGATTGTGTGTCATGGCTGCCGAATTTTTGAGACAAAAGGGCCGTTGATCGTAGGTGGAAGAAATTGGGTTTCTGGGGGATTGGGCAGGACTCTCGCGAGCTGGGTTTTGGCTCGAGGTCAGGGGCTACTTTGAGCAGGACTTTCAGTTTGGAGGTGAAGGCTTTGGTTGGGCACGAGCTAGGTCCGGGGGTGGAAAGCTTTTTAGGGTGGTTCGAGTAGGTCGAAGGAGTGATCATGTGGTTCGCATATAGGCTGGAGATTTGAGGAACATTGGTTTAAAGTCTAGAAGAGGATCCTATTTGGGAAGAGCATGTGCAGATTTTTGCTAAGAAACAAGGCTGTCCGGAATTGGTTGCGTGAGACAGGGTTAGAATCATGATTTGGTTAGGGCTCGGGTCTGGTATTAGCCTAGGATGTTTGGAATATGTCATTTAAAGAGGGAACCAATTCGGTTAAGGTTTGGTTGAGTTCTAGGCTATTGGATGTTAAGGTGAAGAATTTTAAATGTTAAGTGAGCTGCCCGAAATCATTATTGTCAGAAAATTAGGGGACAAGATTGGTGTAGGAAAACGGTGATCAGATCAATCAGGATTGATACCCGGTGCAGCGGAAGTTTAAAATTTTGTATGGAACGATTCCATAATAGGTATCAACCTTACGATTAAATTGTGCGTGTAAAAATTAAATAAAAATTAAATTTTTACCTCCAATCTCGAATCGAGATTATGGACACCAACAGATTACTCTGCTCTTGTTGTATATCCCAAGAACTGATGGATGAACAATTCTTCAATCAGGTCCATGAACAGAATTTTAATTCCTCTGATAGATTGCACTAGAAAATCTATCAGAAGTTTCTACGAAGAGAATTAACGAATTTGATCCGTTAAACCAGACTGCAAATTCAAAATTCACAGGATGGGTTTTTCGAGCAGAGAAGGGAGAGGGGGGCGGCGGCCACTAGGTCTCAAAACCCTAGTTAATTTCGAAAATTATGCCTGTTGTATGTAATTTCTGTACTGCAATAACTTATTTATAATGTAGGCCACTAACAGCTTAGGGCCCATTAGTCATAAGTTCAAGCCCGACAAGCAAAGCCCGCATGTTCAGAAATTAATATAAAATTCATCGTGACTCCGATTGATAAACCGATTTCACCAATGTGCACAGAAACCATTTCTGCACCTTTTATAGTCAAGATAAATTTTTCTGAATCCGAATTCAGTGATTTCCAAAAATGCCCATCCCTATGTCATTTTAGGAAATCTTACTCCTCTACTCATAATTAAGAAGTCCAACTTCATTGTTCATTAAATTTAACTCTTTAAATTTAACTATCTCAACGGGGATTAAAAATCCATTACTCTGTGTGACCCTCAATGGTTCAGGGATACAGCTAGCCGTGGGCTCACAACTCCTTGTGACTCGGAACAACAATTTCCGACTTGCCCATCGAATCATGGTATGAGCGCCTAGCAACATCGCCCCATGATTCCCTAGGTATCACTGATAGTGCCTACAAGAACCAATAGACTTTGGTTAGCGTACAGTACGGTCCCTTGATCCAAATATCCCGATCGAATCAACAACCATTGGTATATCGAGAGTCGTTCGAGATTCGATAACTATGCAATACATCTTGAAGATCAAATAGTGACATCGCATGTGCTACTAAGAAACCATTTTTTAAACCACATCATGTACTCTGGCCAGAGATTCGTCACACTAATATCTCCTCAGATCGCATAGGATATCCACACTCGCAAGTATGTGGTGAATCTTTGACAACAAAGCATCGACTCCTATATGTGTTGTAACTGTACCCAATCCCGACACCTGATGACCCCAATAGAGTCGGTAAACGAGTCAAAGCACAATACTAGCATATAGAGTCTCAATGATGTTTCAAGTAGTAAGGACTAATGGTGTACAACCAAAACCGCGGACTATATCCACTCGATAAGTGATAACCACTTGGAAAGTCCGGATAGGGTAGTTCGATCATTCATCGTATGAATATCCATTTGCATGCTTCGAACATCTCTATGTTCCTTACCAATGAAACGTGGTACTCTGCATCGCAAATGCTAGTCTCAAACTCGAGCGATCCTTATCCTTATTATCGGATGGCTCAATCGACTAGGAACAGTTTAGAATATACAGTGACTATAAGATGTGTTTCATGATAGACATCCCCATGTTCTACCACATCTTACATACACTATAGTATATTCAAGGTCTTTATCAAAACAACAATAGTATATCACAATATAACAATATGAAGAAAGATAAAGTCATTGCCATTAATAAAAGTGTAAATAATATTAAACAAAAGATTGTTTATACAAAGAGTCATCAAAGCCCTTAGCCACAAGTTGGCTCACCGGGCACCCACTCTTTCAATCTCCCACTTGCCCTATAGCCAACTAGTCATACTACGTAGACCCATTGCTTCGCGATGTTTGTCAAATAATGGTCCTGGCAAGGGCTTAGTAAGTGGATCAGCGATATTGTCTGCAGAGGCCACTCTTTCGACAGTGATGTCTCCTCTTTCCACAATCTCCCGGATGATGTGGTATTTCCTCAGTACGTGTTTGGATCTTTGATGAGACCTTGGTTCCTTTGCCTGAGCAACGGCACCCGTGTTGTCACAGTACACCGGGACTGGACCAACAACTTCAGGAATGACGCCCAACTCTTGGACGAAATTCCTCATCCAAACGGCCTCTTTAGCAGCAGCTGATGCTGCAATGTATTCTGCCTCAGCGGTGGAATCCGCTGTGGTGTCCTGCTTGGAACTTTTCCAAGAGACAGCACCGCCATTGAGCATGAACACAAATCCAGAGGTTGACTTCGAGTCATCCACGTCACTTTGGAAGCTAGAGTCGGTATAGCCTTCCAATTTTAGTTCTCTTCCTCCATATACCATGAACATATTCTTAGTCCTTCGTAAGTACTTAAGAATGTCCTTCACGGCTTTCCAATGCATTTGACCGGGATTAGCTTGATATCTGCTCGTGACACTCAGAGCAAATGCTACATCCGGTCTAGTAGATATCATCCCATACATGATACTACCTATGGCTGACGCATATGGTACATGTGTCATTTTCTCTATCTCTTCATCAGTCTTGGGACACATAGACTTGGATAGAGAAACTCCATGACACATGGGTAGATGTCCTCTCTTGGACCCATCCATTGAAAACCGTTTCAATATGGTGTCGATGTAGGTTGATTGAGTGAGTCCTATCATTCTCTTAGATCTATCTCTATAGATCTGTATCCCTAGAATATGAGATGCCTCACCCAAATCCTTCATCGAGAATCTACCTGATAACCATATCTTTGTTGACTGCAACATCCCTACATCATTTTCAATGAGTAGGATGTCATCAACATAAAGTACTAAGAATGTCACAGCATCCTTAACTACTTTCTTGTACACGCATGGTTCCTCCGGGTTCTTGATGAAACCAAAATCTTTTATTGTTTCATCAAATTTCTGGTTCCAACTTCTTGATGCTTGTTTTAGACCATAAATTGATCTCTGAAGCTTGCATACCTTATGCTCGCTTCCCATGGATGTGAACCCCTCAGGCTGCTTCTTATAGATTTCTTCCTTAATGTCTCCATTAAGAAAAGCAGTCTTCACATCCATTTGCCATATCTCATAGTCATACCAAGCAGCTATGGCAATAAGGATTCTTATGGACTTGAACATTGCAACTGGTGAAAAGGTTTCATCATAGTCAACTCCTTGTCTTTGAGTATAACCTTTCGCCACCAATCGCGCCTTGTAGGTCAATACCTTACCATCAGGCCCAAGCTTTCTCTTGTAGATCCATTTACACCCTATTGGAACAATTCCATCGGGAGGATCTACTAAAGACCAAACTTGGTTTGTATGCATCGAATCTATTTCCGACTGCATAGCTTCAAGCCATAAATTTGAATCCGCATCAGAAATTGCTTCCTTGAAGTTTCTTGGATCACATCCAACATCGGGTTCATCTTGATCCCCTTCAAGAAGAAGACCATATCGAATAGGAGGTCTAGAAGTCCTCTCGGATCTTCTAGGTACAGGCGTGTCTATTAATGGTTCTTGAGGTGTAGGATCATTATTTTGTATTTTGGGTTCTTCTCGAATTTCTTCGAGTTCCATCATCTCGCCTTTCTTATCCAATAAGAACTCCTTCTCCAAGAAGTTGGCATTCCTTGAAACAAACACCTTTGTTTCAGCAGGATAATAGAAATAATATCCGATTGAATTCTTCGGATACCCTACAAAATAACATAAGCTGGATCGACTATCCAACTTATCTCCCACTGTCCGCTTCACGTAAGCAGGACATCCCCAAATCCTCAAGTACGAATACTTAGGAGCTTTGACATTCCATAACTCGTATGGTGTTTTGTCCACTGCTTTAGTGTGGACGTTGTTCAACAACAATACCACCGTTTCAAGTGCATAGCCCCAAAACGAAGGTGGAAGCTCAGTGAAGCTCATCATGGACCGAACCATGTCCAACAAAGTTCGATTACGACGCTCCGATACACCATTAAGCTGTGGTGTCATAGGAGGAGTCCACTGAGAGAGAATCCCATTCTCTTTTAGATAGTCCAAAAACTCGGTACTTAAGTATTCTCCACCTCGATCCGATCGAAGTGCTTTAATACTTTTACCTAGCTTGTTTTCTACTTCAGCCTTGAATTCTTTGAACTTTTCAAATGCTTCAGACTTATATTTCATTAAATATAAATACCCATACCTAGAATAATCATCAGTAAAGGTAATGAAGTAGGTGTGGCCATATTGAGTACCAATTCTAAATGGACCACAAACATCTGTATGGATCAAATCCAACAGATTTTGACTACGCTCAGGTTTCCCCTTAAAAGGAGATTTAGTCATTTTTCCTTTCAGGCAGGACTCACAAGTAGGTAGAGAGTTAATATCAGACATATCAAACATGCCCTCTCCCACTAGCTTGTTCATCCTCCTTGAGGAAATATGACCTAGACTAGCATGCCATAGGTTTGTCGGGTTTTGACTATCGATTTTCCTTTTGTTTGTTGTTACCGGTTTATCAACATAATTTATTGGAACGCCTTTTAGTTATGTAGATCGTTTTCAAGTTGTCTATTTCCAATCAAACATTCATTCTTGTAAATATTGCAAATCTCATTCACAAAATTGCAAGAAAAACCATCTCTTTCAAGCATAGAAACAGAAATAATGTTTTTAATCAAATCTGGAACAAATAAAACATCTCTCAAAAGTAACTTAAAATCGTTCTGCAAAATTAAATAAACATCTCCTACAGCTTTAGCTTCAACTCTAGAACCATTTCCGAGCCTCAGCTGGGTCTCACCCATTCTAAGCTTGCGACTTCTTGTCATCATTTGCAACTTATTGCAAATGTGAGATCTACATCTGGTATCCAATACCCAAGAAGTAATATTAAGAAAAACATTTATTTCAATGTAAAACATACCCTTTGCAGTTCGCAACTGCTCGAGGTATTCCTTGCACTTACGTTTCCAATGACCGGGTTTCTTGCAGTGATGGCAAACTTGTTTAGACTTGTCCAATTTTGTACGTAACATTTGGCCTTGAGATCATGGTCCAACCATTTCTCTAGTTCGGCCAACCTTTCGGTAGTTACATCAGCCGGGGCTATTTTCGGAGAAGCCTTTTCTAACACTTAGAAAATCTTTTCCGAACTCAGGACATTCTTAACTTTATGGAACCATTCCGTATAGTTGCGCCAGAAAGATTGTTTTGTTCGAGAACATGTGGATTACGAATTCATTGTAATGAAATACTGAGTTGAAACAGACAATAATCGATGATTGTTTAATTAATTTACTAAGACATAAAATAGGTGAAATTTATTTTATGAATCTCACTCCCACTATTTTAACGATTTCACTACCCTCTAGTGAAAACGGGAAACTTTTTTCCTTAGTGAGAACATGGAGTCCAATTGACAAACTATGGTCCCGAATAATATCAGCCAACCATAATTTTCAAAAGGTAGAGCCCAATTGCTTCCAAAGCAACCTCCACGTATTTACCTCATGTCCAATAAGGGCCCAATAATATGACGCCGTTTATTGTGACATGTCAAGATGACCCATCAATATTAAGTTGTGATGGACGGTCGCCATGTGGATCCCTCAATAATATGAGCTGATCCCATGGGAGTTCCACCCAACTTACAACATGTGTCGATCCAATGTACAGCTTTCCGACGAACGGGCCCCCCCCAATAATATGAGCCGGACCGTATCCGCGGGTAGCATCTCATACATTGATCGTTGATGGAAGGTAGGAACATTTAAACAAATTTAAATTTCCTTTATTTATCTTGATATCAATTTTAAATCATATTTAAAATGAGGGATTTTAATTTTGAAAATTTGTCTCATCATTTTTAAAATTTTGTATGCTTGCCGGATTCACACAATTATGTCTAAAACATGCATACAACAATAATATCACATATTATATAGGATGATCGATTCCATTTCTAATCGACCCGTGGTTGCCAATCACGAGTCTTAGTCCAATCCTAGGTAATATGCAGTATGCAATGCAATCCCATTACATTTGCTTTCAATTTACATTTATTCTGTCTTTATTGTCTGCTGGGCCCACCTCCATCTTCAAATCTTGATCTCCCACTAAATCTAATGTATTTACAATAAATAACAATGACAAGTAGGGGATACATTTTTAAGGGGTGGAAACGGGCCATAAACCAAGCCCACTTTTATTACATATTACAATTCATATTGGGCCATAAACCAGGCCCATTAATAAAACCAACAACAATAAAAACAAATGTAAATTCCTAACATACACCTACAAAATTGGTCATGGCAATCGATCATCCTTATCCAATAACATTTAATACAAAATTAATTTATTGGATAACATGCAATGGCAATTTAAATTTAAAAGGATAAAATCATATTTCATACATAAAATCTTATTTTATATACAAAATCATATTTTATCTTTTTATCAAATAAAATCATATTTTATCTATAAAATCCAATTTTATACATAAAATCATATTTTACTCAATATATCCATAAGATCATATCTTATCATCAATTGTACCAAAAATAATTAATTTCAAAATTCAATTTAACGGATAAAATATTTAAATTTTCCAAAAATTCAAATTTATCCAAAATTCAATTTTAAAATTTTCGAACTCGAATAATTCGATCCGACGCCTCGTGGACCAATCAAAAATAATTTTCGATCGGACCAAAAATAGAATTTTAACATATTAAAATTTAATTTAAAAATTAAAAAATTAATTTTTCCCGCGGGCCGCCCGGGACATTCCCAGGCTGCCCGCGCCCTAATGGGGTCGGGCCGGGCAGCGCCGTGCGCCGCCCTGTGCAGCGCCCAGCGCTACGCAGGGCAGCGACGATCGCTGCCCCTACCCCGGGCAGCGATCCAATCGCTGCCCGGGTTTTTGCCCGAAAAAAAAAAAAATTTATTTTTAAATATTTATTTTGTTTCAAAAACCGAGGCTTAAAAATTTTTTGTACAATCGATTAATTTAATCGCTTGATCTGAGCAACCTGTCTCTGATACCACTGTAGGAGAACGCGGCGATCAGATCAATCAGGATTGATACCCGGTGCAGCGGAAGTTTAAAATTTTGTATGGAACGATTCCATAATAGGTATCAACCTTACGATTAAATTGTGCGTGTAAAAATTAAATAACAATTAAATTTTTACCTCCAATCTCGAATCGAGATTATGGACACCAACAGATTACTCTGCTCTTGTTGTATATCCCAGGAACTGATGGATGAACAATTCTTCAATCAGTTCCACGAACAGAAGTTTAATCCCTCTGATAGATTGCACTAGAAAATCTATCAGAAGTTTCTACGAAGAGAATTAACGAATTTGATCCGTTAAACCAGACTGCAATTCAAAATTCACAGGCTGGGTTTTTCGAGCAGAGAAGGGAGAGGGGGGCGGCGGCCACTAGGTCTCAAAACCCTAGTTAATTTCGAAAATTATGTCTGTTGTATGTAATTTCTGTACTGCAATAACTTATTTATAATGTAGGCCACTAACAGCTTAGGACCCATTAGTCATAAGTTCAAGCCCGACAAGCAAAGCCCGCATGTTCAGAAATTAATATAAAATTCATCGTGACTCCGATTGATAAACTAATTTAACCAATGTGCACAGAAACCATTTCTGCACCTTTTAAAGTCAAGATAAATTTTTCCGAATCCGAATTCAGTGATTTCCAAAAATGCCCATCCCTATGTCATTTTAGGAAATCTTACTCCTCTACTCATAATTAAGAAGTCCAACTTCTTTGTTCATTAAATTTAACTCTTTAAATTTAACTATCTCAACGGGGATTAAAAATCCATTACTCTGTGTGACCTCAATGGTTCAGGGATACAGCTAGCCGTGGGCTCACAACTCCTTGTGACTCGGAACAACAATTTCCGACTTGCCCATCGAATCATGGTATGAGCGCCTAGCAACATCGCCCCATGATTCCCTAGGTATTACTGATAGTGCCTACAAGAACCAATAGATTTTGGTTAGCGTACAGTACGGTCCCTTCATCCAAATATCCCGATCGAATCAACAACCATTGGTATATCGAGAGTCGTTCGAGATTCGATAACCATGCAATACATCTTGAAGATCAAATAGTGACATCGCATGTGCTACTAAGAAACCATTTCTTAAACCACATCATGTACTCTGGCCAGAGATTCGTCACACTAATATCTCCTCAGATCGCATAGGATATCCACACTCGCAAGTATGTGGTGAATCCTTGACAACAAAGCATCGACTCCTATATGTGTTGTAACTGTACCCAATCCCGACACCTGATGACCCCAATAGAGTCGGTAAACGAGTCAAAGCACAGTACTAGCATATAGAGTCTCAATGATGTTTCAAGTAGTAAGGACTAATGGTGTACAACCAAAACCGCGGACTATATCCAATCGATAAGTGATAACCACTTGGAAAGTCCGGATAGGGTAGTTCGATCATTCATCGTATGAATATCCATTTGCATGCTTCAAACATCTCTATGTTCCTTACCAATGAAACGTGGTACTCTGCATCGCAAATTCTAGTCTCAAACTCGAGCGATCCTTATCCTTATTATCGGACGGCTCAATCGACTAGGAACAGTTTAGAATATACAGTGACTATAAGATGTGTTTCATGATAGACATCCCCATGTTCTACCACATCTTACATACACTATAGTATATTCAAGGTCTTTATCAAAACAACAATAGTATATCACAATATAACAATATGAAGAAAGATAAAGTCATTGCCATTAATAAAAGTGTAAATAATATTAAACAAAAGATTGTTTATACAAAGAGTCATCAAAGCCCTTAGCCACAAGTTGGCTCACCGGGCACCCACTCTTTCAATTGGTCCTCGAGGATGACTTATTAATTAAGTTATAAGTGTGTGGGAGTCGTGGTTTTAAGCGAAATTCTTTTTAAATAAGGATTGGGCGAGTTATAAGTTTTACGGGAGAATCGCTGGAATTATTCTAAGCGCAAACCTATGGTTTAGTTTTCACATCCTTTGGTTTGTCTCTTAAATCACCATCCCGATCATCCATGTGTGAGTCATATGCATGATTATTTTTAAAATTTTCATGTATGTCATATTTACATATGCATGCTAAGTCCCATATTCAAGAAGGAAAGAAAATATTTTGAACGAAGTGAGATGGTTGTGACTATATTTATTCATGTGTATGTGTGGGGCTGGGAGACGTTTTGGCCTCCCTTACCAAATCATTATGGATTTCCTTACCTTAGCATGTGTTCGTGTGGGGCCAGAGCTATTTTGGTCTCCCTTACCAATATAGGGCAAGATCGGGTTGGGTTTCATCTCGACCTCATTGCGGCACTGTGCACTATAGCCATGATCATGAAAGAAATCAGAGAGTCACAATTAAGGATCTAAGTTTACAGTTACAGTTACAGATTCAGATACAGTTTATGCAGTTACATTGATTATAAATGACTTAGCCATGCATATGTTATATTCAGGTTCTCTCATATTAGAAATCATTTATTTAAACTAAGGGGCGCAAACAAAAGTATTTTTAGTATAAGCTATTTTTAATCTGCGTGTGCATGTATTTATGTAGTACTCGTTATTTCCTCATATTTTTGTTGGGCCCCTAGGCTCACTACATCTACTTGGTGCAGGTTTAGGTTATCATTGAGATTGCGGGGCAGGACTATCGAGTGTACTGTGATTCGGGCACAACATATCCCTCTGACCATGTCAGTCTTCCGAAAAAATTTTATTTTTGCACTTTAGAGTCCTTCATCTTGTAAATTTAAGTAAATGTAAATGTAAAGATAATATTCTTTGGAATTGTTTGTGGGCACTCATGTATCAAATTGCTTAAATTTTGGTAATTTTGGAGTGTCAATATCTTTCTCAAGTTTTTGTTATCTTTCTTTTCTATGTCTAGTTTATTTAGTGTTGTTGTTTTCATTTTAAACTTGTTTTCTGTGACAGGCGGGTTTGAATAAAAATAGAGAGGTCATGCCAAATTTTTTTGAAAACCCATGTATTTATTTAGTTTAATTATAAGAAGTAGTTAGATTCGTTTCAAAATTTATAAATTAGAATTCCATACTTTATATCTTAGTAAATATTTTAAAATAGTCATTAACATTTATATGTTATTAATTTTCAGTACAAAGTTTTTGACATGTCATCAATTCGCAATCCGTTATCTGCAATACTCAACAAACATGTACTGAGCGGTCCAAATTACCTCAATTTGCTATGAAATCTAAAAATTGTCTTGAATTCGGAGAGGATTGCATATACACTTGAGAATTTCGCCCCCTGTTGAGGCTCCGACTGGATGTAGCCCTGAGGAGCTACAGGCTTATAAGAATTGGTGTGACCATGACTTGAGAGCCAAGTGTTATATGCAGGCTTATATGAATGATTAACTACAGAGGTGTTTTGAGGGTGCAAAGAATGCTGCTGGAATTCATTTGCATCTCAAAGAGCTCTTTTGTGAGCAAACACGCCCTCTTAGACATGCGACAGTCAAGAAGCTGATCACTTTGTGCATGTGAGATGGGGCTTTGGTCCATGAGCATGGTGTGAGGATGATTGGGCTTGTGGAGAAGCTCGTTAGCATGGATCTTGTGTTGCTAGCCGAGTTGACCACAGACGTATTGCTCTTGTCACTGCCGAGCTCATTTGATTCTTTTGTGGGGAACTTCAACATGAACAAGATGGAACCGACTCTTGAAGAGTTGGTTAACATGCTTGTTACCTATGAGTCCACAATCAAGAAAGAGAAGCTGGTTCTTTATGTGGGTTCTTTATCTAGTGCAAAGAAAAGACCACGTTTGAAGGGAAAGAAGCGTTTTGTTCCTCCTCCCAAGAAGAACGTGACCTTGAAGAGGCAAGCTCCGAGTCCTGTTGTGGAAGCCACACCAGTTAAAGCTGAAAATACTAGTGACGTCTGTCATTACTCCAAGAATCATGGACATTGGAGGCGTAATTGCAAGGAATATCTTGACCAGAATGGTTCTGGAAAGGGTATGTTCTACATTGAAGTAAACATTTCAATTAACTCTTCTTCTTGGATATTAGATACCGGTTGTGGCTCACATCTCTGTAATGATTTGTAGGTGATGGCAAGAAGTAGGAGACTTAGGGAAGGTGAGACCTTCTTGATGATGGGCAACGGAGCAAGAGTTGCTGCCAAAGCCGTGGGAGATGTTTACTTATTGTTGAACATGATTTTAAATTATTATTGAGAGATGTTTTGTTTGCACAAGATTTAGTGAAAAACATTGTTTCTATTTCTATGCTTGATAAAGATGGATATTCTTGTTTATTTGGCAAAGGTGTTTGCAATATTTAAAAGAATGAATGTTTAATTGGTACAGGCGAATTGGAAAACAATCTCTATAATTTAAAATTGAGTTATTTTCACCAAACACCCCTGTGAAATATTAAAAATGCACATTTCTCCCCTGTAAAATTTTAATTGGAATCTTAAACCCTTACCTTTTAAAAAATTAGTCATTGTTGCGCACGCGCCCCTCAGATGAGTGATTGTTGCGCACGCGCCCCTCATGCGACTGGGAAAAGATTTTGATATTTGTTTTGCACCAAAATACCCCTGTGAAATATTTAAAATGCATATTTGATCCCTGTGAAAATAATTTTTAAATCTATTCAACCCATAATACATAATTTTTATTAAAATCTAATTATTTTTTTTGACAGCATTAAAATCTAATTATAAAATATTTAGCAAACACTTTTTGTTTTATTAATTTTATTTTTAATTTTTAATTTATTATGATTACATAATTACTTTTAAAAAAAATATTATTATTTTATCTTGTTATCATTATTTTAATAAACTTTCTTCTTGTTTCCAACTTCTCAATTAAAAATGCATTCATAAAAGAGATTTAAATACCTAAAAGTACCAAAATATTAAATCAAAATGATAATTTCATGCATATTACTTTTCAATTTAGGATTATAGATTTTTGAACCAAAATCTAAATTTTTTAAATGCATTGCAGAATTTGCATTAAATAATAATACACAATATTTATTAAGATCTAATTAAAACAAAAATTTCAAACATTTTTAATTTTATTTATTTTTAGTTTTTTATTTTAAATTTATAATTTTTAATTAATTTATTTCTAAAAAAATTATTAATTTATCTCGTTATCTCTATTTTACCAAATCATTTCGTGTTTTCAACTTCTCCATTAAACATCATTCATAAATAAGTATTTAAATATCTAAAAATACCAAAAATATTGAACCAAATGATAAGTTTATGAATAATACTTTTCGATTTAGAATTATATAAGCATGTTATTTTTTTATTATTTATTACAAATTGTGCAATGCATATTTTCGAAAAATTTAAATTTTGGTTCAATAATATATAGTACTAAATCGAAAAAATAATATGTTTGAACTTATCGGTTTATTCATTATTTTGGTACTTGAAATTATTTAAATACTTGTTTATGAACGCATGTTTAATGGAAAAGTTGGAATGAAGAAGAAAGTTTAATAAAATAATGATAACAAGATAAAATAATAATATTTTTTAGAAAATAATTATATAATCATAATAAATTAAAAATTAAAAATAAAATTAATAAAACGAAAAATGTTTGCTAAATATTTTATAATTAGATTTTAATAAAAATTGTGTATTATGGGTTGAATAGATTTAAAAATTATTTTCACATGGATCAAATATGCATTTTTAATATTTCACAGGGGTATTTAATGCAAAAAAAATATCAAAATCTTTGCCCAGTCGCATGAGTGGCGCGTGTGCAACAATCACTCATCTGAAGGGGCGAGTGTGCTAATTTTTTAAAAGGTTAGGGTTTAAGATGCCTATTAAAATTTTACAGGGAAGAAGTGTGCATTTTTAATATTTCACAGGGATGTTTGGTGAAAATAACTCATTTAAAATTGAAAGATATTACATTGAATAATGTCAAAAAAATATCAACAACACACAAGCGAAAACAAGATACTCTGAATCCGGCACACTTGTGGCATGCTCGATTAGGTCATATTTCTCTAAGAAGGATGAACAAGCTAGTGGGAGAAGACATGTTTGATATGTCTGATATTAATTCTCTTACTACTTGTGAACCCTTTCTAAAAGGAAAGAAGACCAAAATTCCCTTTAAGGGCCATGTGGAGCGAGCCAAAGGACTGTTGGATTCGATCCATACAAATGTGTGCGGTCCACTTAGCATCACCACTAAGCATGGTCATTCTTACTTCATCACCTTTACCGATGATTTCTCTAGGTATGAGTATGTGTATTTGATGAAATACAAATCTGAAGCTTTTGAACGGTTCAAAGAATTCAGAAATGAAGTAGAAAAACAATTGGGATGAAGCATCAAGACACTTCGATCGGATCGAGGTGGCGAGTACTTGAGTGCTGAATTCCAAGAGTATCTTAGGGAGAATGGGATTCTCTCATAGTGGACTCCGCCTGCTACACCCCAGTTGAATGGTGTTTCAGAACGTCGTAACCAAACTTTGATGGACATGGTTCGGTCTATGATGGGGTTCACGGAGTTTCCGCCATCCTTTTGGGGATATGCTCTTGAAATAGTGGCACTGTTGTTAAACAATGTCCATTCAAAGGCATTTTATAAGACTTCATATGAGATATGGATGGGAAAACCTCCTAAGTATTTTTATGTTAGAATATGGGGGTGCCCTGCTTATGTAAAGCAGACAGTGTGAGATAAATTGGATTATCGATCCATTTTATGCTACTTCGTGGGATATCCAAGGAATTCGTTTGGATATTATTTCTATCATCCCAAAGAAACAAAGGTGTTTGTTTCTAGGAATGCAACCTTCTTTGAGAAGGAATTACTATTGGATAGAAAATGGGAGATTATAGAACTCGAAGAGGTTCAAGAAACACCCACGGTTGTAGAGCCCATAACCAAACATCCAAGAGAGGAGATACAAGCTCCTAGGAGATCTGATAGGGTCTTGAGACCACCTATGAGGTATGTTCTACTTCTTGAAGAAGACCATGATGAGCCTGACCATGGATGTGATCCAAGGACCTTCAAGGAAGCGTTATCTGATGCCGATTCATCGATGTGGCTTGAAGCTATGGAATCTGAGATGAATTCCATGCATTCGAACCAAGTGTGGAATCTTGTAGATCCACCTGAGGGAATTGTTCCTATAGGGTGTAAATGGATTTACAAGAGGAAACTTGGGGTGGATGGAAAGGTGGTGACCTTCAAGGCACGATTGGTAGCAAAAGGTTATACTCAAACACAAGTAGTTGATTTTGAGGAAACTTTTTCTCCAATCGCAATGTTCAAGTCTATAAGGATACTACTAGCCATATCAGCATGGTATGACTATGAAATATGACAGATATATGTGAAGACGGCCTTTCTTAATGGGGATATTAAGGAAGAGATTTATATGTCTCAGCTTGAAGGGTTTACATCTATCGGAAGTGATCATATGTTATATAAACTTCAGAGATCTATTTATGATCTCAAACAGGCATCTAGGAGCTGGAACCTCAGATTTGACGGTACAATCGAAGAGTTTGATTTTACTAAGAATCTTGAGGAACCCTGTGTGTATAAGAAGGTCAGTGGGAGTGTTGTGACATTCCTGGTACTTTATGTTGATGACATTATACTCATTGGAAATGATGTAAGAATGTTTCAATCAACTAAAGTATGGTTAGCGAGTAAGTTCTCGATGCAAGACTTGGGTGAAACATCTTTTGTATTGGGAATACAAATCTATCGGGATAGATCGAAAAGATTAATTGGTCTCACCCAGTCTACATACATTGATACCATCGTGAAGAGGTTCTCGATGGAAGAGTCCAAGAGAGGACATCTACCAATGTGTCATGACATGTCCCTATCCAAGTCCATGTCTCCCAAGACCAAGGCAGAGATAGAGGCGATGACACGCATTTCATATGCATCTGCTATTGGTAGTATCATGTATGGGATGATATCTACACGTCCTGACGTGGCACTTGCACTAAGTGTTGCAAGTAGATATCAATCAAACCCCGATCTTCCACACTGGAAAGCTGTGAAAGACATCCTCAAGTACTTGAGAAGGACTAAGAATTTTGTTTTGGTCTATGGGGGTGGAGAACTGAAATTAGAAGGTTATACCGAATCTAGCTTCCAAAGAAATATTGATGATTCGAAGTCAACTTCTGGGTTTGTATTCATTCTCAATGGTGCACCTGTCTCTTGGAAGAGTTCCAAGCAAAACAGCACTGCGGATTCCACCACTGAGGCAGAATACATTGTTGCATCAGATGCAGCAAAGGAAGCTGTTTGGATAAGGAATTTCATCCAAGAGTTGGGCATCATTCCTAATGGAGTTGATCCAGTCCCGGTGTACTGCGAAAACATGGGCGCCGTTGCTCAGGAGAAGAAACCAAGGTCTCATCAGCAATCCAAACATGTACTGAGAAAATACCACATCATCCTAGAGATTGTGGAAAGAGGACAGGTGTCGTTAGATAGAGTCGCATCCACAGATAATGTTGCTGATCCACTAACTAAGCCTTTACCAGGACCATTATTCGAAAATCATTGCGAATCAATGGGTTTGAAGCATATGGGTAGTTGGCTCTAGTGCAAGTGAGAGATTGTTAGATTAGGTGCCCGTCGAGGAAATTTTTGGCCGATGGTCCTTGAGAGAACTCTTGTATGACAATATTTATTTTAATAATATTTGACAATATTTAATTTGGCACACCTTTATCTGTATACACATGCTAGTTGCATAGATAAAGCCCTTGAATATACAAATAGTAGAAAGAATATGAGATGGTCATGTGATGACTATCATGAAACTCATATTTGGAATACTGTATATTCTAAACTGTTCCTAGTCAATTCAGCCGCCACAAAAAAGGATAAAGGTCGCTCGAGCTTGAGACTAGTATTTGCGATGTGAGTACCATGTTTTATTGGTAGGGGACATGGTGATGTCCAAGAATGAAAATAGGTGCTCCTTGTAGAGTGCACTGAACAACCCTCCCTAAATGATTTTCAAAGTGGTTCTCACTTATCGAGTGGAATAGTCCTAGTTTATGGTTGTACACCATTAGTCCTTATGACCCGAGACAACATGGAGACTCTATATGCTAGAGCTTCACTTTGACTTTTTTACCAACTCAACTAGGGTCATCAAGTGGCATTGTTGGGTGTTGTGTCGAAACATATAGGAGTCGATGCATATGTAGCTTGAAATCTCTAATCAGAGTAGGTGGAAATTAAGAAAAGGTTTCTTGAATTACACCTTCGATGCAGCTATGGCATGACACATAGTTATTTATTCAATTACAACTCTCGATAAACCAATGGTTGTTGAATCGGTCGGGATATATGAGTTTAAGGGATCGTACTATACACTAACCATAATTGAATGGTTCTTGCAGACACTATCATTTGATACCTAGAGAGTCATGTAAGCGATGCTGCTAGACGATTAACATGATTGGTTGGGTACCATCACACTTTATTTTTCTGACGTTATTATTATCAAGGAGTTGATAAACATGAATGTAGCTATTTAGGGTATGCTCATATAAGGGACTTGTTGATCACGAATCACATGGAGATGTGAACCCACTACTAGTTGTAACATTGAACCATTGAGGGTCACACAAGTACTAGTTTTCTAGAACCCGTTGAGAATAAAATTAGTTCAATGTGTTGAACGGCTTATAAAAGAGTTTATAAGTGAAATTAATTAGAAGTATGACTTATAAAATAGAATAAATGGGAAAGTGACTTTTAATTTGTGAATGCGTTCCAAGATTAAAAGTTGACTTGAAAAATAATTATTTTTGAAAATTGTGATTTTCAAAATTATTATTATGAACTTAATTAAATTAATTCAAGAGTTGAATTAATTAAACACTAGTGGACCTTGTAGATTCTAAATAATTAAATTAATTCAAGTGTTGAATTAATTAAACATTTTTGGATCTTGTAGAGCCCAAATGAAAATAGTGTTGAATAATTATTCTACTAGTTGGATTGAATGTGCTCATTTTAGATTTAATTAATTGATTGAACTTAAATGGGTTTGAGTTTGATAATTAATTAAATATTTAGTTCGTAGGTTATGTGTGTATATGTTTGACATATAAATAAATACAATACATGAGAGAGAGTGAATATAAAGGGTTAAAGACAAAGTTCACACTTTTCTATGCATGCTTTTACTTTTTTCATGCATGCTTTGTCTTTTTTCATAACAAACTTTTTAAGTACCAAGGCAAGAAATATTCCTCTCATAATTTCCATGAAGTGGCCGAACACTACACACATAATATTCTCTAAATTTTGTCTTTCATTTTGGAAGAAAATACAAAGAAATTCACAATAAAAAATGCTCTAAATATTCTAGTGCATATTTAGAGTAGATCTAGTGTGACTAGTCGTAGACCTAATTTGAAGAGGATGCCATTTTTGAACAAGGAGTGTTCTTGGATGCTTGAATCCTTTTTAAGGAAGGTGTGCTCTTGGAAGCTTGTAGATAGTGTCTACCATTTCAAGAGCTAAGTTGTTCACAACTTAGTTAGAGTCATAAATCAATCTTTTGAAATTGATAGGTAAAAATATCTTAAACACCCTATGAATGTTTAATATTTTTGAATACTAGACATGTGCTCGGTTTTTACATAAAATTTTTAAACTTCCGTCACGCTTACGAGCACGAGATAATCGATCCAACAATCAGATCAGTTCTTCAAGTACTCAATCAAGAGACGACCATTAGGGCCAACTCAACAGGTCATTTACTACAAGTCGAGGATATAACACTCATCCTCATTCTTCCAGTCAACGATATTAGTTCATCCTTGATTATTTTATCTACACATGTCTGCTGGATTATCGTTGATTATCTTTATGAATGCATTATTTTTTCCAAAAAAAAATGATCGTTCTTCATAATTTGTGTTTGTCAAAAAGGGGGAAACACGCTAACAGTCAGATAAAAAGGGGAAACAGTTCTTAAGATGCTTTGACTAAAACCACAAAAACAATTCAAGAGCTAAGTTTTGTCAAATACCAAAAAGGAATAAATTGTTGAGGAATTAAAGTTTTGGTGTTTGGGAAATTAAGTCAAACGCACATCAAAACTACATCGTTGAACTGAATCGGTTAATTAAACTGCTCTCGCACCTAAACTTCTATCAAGTAAAACAATTTACTTACCCATATTGATTAGTCAAGCAGTTGGCCGCACTAAAATGCTCAAGTTGCTGAACTGCTTATATTCCAGAAATATTCAGACTTGAAGTCTGTTTACCTCTTTGCCACAAAACTGCTCTCGTCAGTTAGTTTATGTTTGCGCACACAATTTACCAACATTCCAGGAATATTTAGTTAGTCTACCTCAGGGAAAAAATCCTTCTGTACACTGACACTCTGCAACAACCTCTGCTCACTTAGATTGTACTATTGTGACAAAGAATGATGATGTAGTAGCCCGGTTCTATTTTACAAGATTAATTTGCTAATCATGTTTAAAATTAATAAAACATGATTATAAAATTTTAATATGATCTAACGGACCACGGATTTGGGTCCAAAATGCCCGAAAAATGGTTTATGGGCTTATTGGGCTTGGACAATTCTGAGGATCCGAACTGGGTTTGTAGGGTCCAAACCAAGACAGTTCGGAGGCACGAATGGAGTTTGGAGGCAGGGTAAGATCATACAATCCAATCAAGGGATCGGACGGTCCGAAATCTCCCAGGACAGATGTCAAAAATAATTCTGCAGGTGTATCAGACGTGAGAGATCGGAAGATCCGAAGAGGGATCGGACCGTCCAAACTTGCATGCATGCGACGTGGAAGCCATGCAAAGATCAAAGCATCCGAACCGAGGATCAGACTGTCCGATTGAAACCTATAAATAGGGGTTCGAGGCCTCATTTTGAAATGTTAATTCCTCACCTCTCCTTGGCCCATGTTAGCTCAATTTTAAGAGCTTTTGGGTACTCTTATTATAAGTTGGAGTAGGTCGTAGTTTTATATTATGGACAGTGTCTGTATTAGCGGCCGAGCGGCGGAGCTCTGGCGAAGTGTCCAGGGGTCGTTGCAAGGCTATGTCCAGGATTTGGGGCATGCGACATCAGCGGGCTGACGATGGATGAAGGTATGGCTCTAGCTTCTTATAGGAAATAGGAAGTGTGATATAGTTTAATAAAGACTTTTAGAGAATGATATGTGATGTTTGGCATGCTAGAAAATACATGGTATTTATGTATTGTAGTGCTGCATGGTAGGCTTGGACCTAGAGGGGAGCTTCTATGATCTGCCTTAGTAAGGTACGAAAGTATTATTCGAGATATCTAGATTGAGTATGAATGTATTATGTGTTTGCACGTATTATGTGATTTCATGATTCTTATGACACAGCATTTCATGACTATATGTTGCATACATGAGCATCTTGAGCTATATCCTTATGTTATCCTGTAGTATGATATTTACCCTATCTTGTCAGTAGATGGTTGGACACATAGATTCTTGTCAGGTCACCAATATTAGTTGGACACATAAGCTCATGTCAGGTCACTTATATTTGGTTGGACACAGACTTGTGTTAGGTCACTATCAGGGTATTTAGGTCACCTCCGGTAGCGATGGCTCATCGTGCTACATACCTAGGGCCCAAGTATGTTCTTGATCAGATATTCTTGACCTCGAGTCTTGGTATCCTTACACTTGCATGCATGCACATATAATATTATATAATCATACTCTCATACTGAGCACTTTATGCTCATTTTCGATTATTTATGTTGTCTGGATACCCCATTCAATTGGGCAGGTTGCAGGTAATTATCCTGAGGATGAGGAGTATAGGTGGTGACCAAGGCAGGATTGCAAGGTTGACCATTAGGTTGTATTTTCTGGTATATAGTTTATTTTAATTTTCACGATCTCCCGGATGATGTGGTATTTCCTCAGTATGTGTTTGGATCTTTGATGAGACCTTGGTTCCTTTACCTGAGCAACGGCACCAGTGTTGTCGCAGTACACCGGGACTGGACCAACAGATTCTGGAATCACACCCAACTCTTGGATGAATTTCCTCATCCAAACCGCCTCTTTAGCAGCAGCTGATGCTGCAATGTATTCTGCCTCAGTGGTGGAATCCGCTGTGGTGTCTTGCTTGGAACTCTTCCAATAGACAGCACCGCCATTGAGCACGAATACAAATCCAGAGGTTGATTTCGAGTCATCCACGTCACTTTGGAAGCTAGAGTCGGTGTAGCCTTCCAACTTCAATTCTCTTCCACCATAAACCATGAATATATTCTTAGTTCTTCTCAAGTACTTAAGAATATCCTTCACGGCTTTCCAATGCATTTGACCTGGATTGGCTTGATATCTGCTCGTGACGCTCAGAGCATAGGCCACATCCGGTCTAGTAGATATCATCCCATACATGATACTACCTATGGCTGACGCATATGGTATATGTGTCATTTTCTCTATCTCTTCGTTAGTCTTGGGACACATAGACTTGGATAGAGAAACTCCATGACACATAGGTAGATGTCCTCTCTTGGACTCATCCATTGAAAACCTTTTCAATATAGTGTCGATGTAGGTTGCTTGAGTGAGTCCTATCATTCTCTTAGATCTATCTCTATAGATCTGTATCCCTAGAATATAAGATGCCTCACCCAAATCCTTCATCGAGAATCTACCTGATAACCATATCTTTGTTCACTGCAACATCCCTACGTCATTCCCAATGAGTAGGATGTCATCAACATAAAGTACTAAGAATGTTACCGCATCCTTAACTACTTTCTTGTACACGCATGGTTTCTCCGGGTTCTTGATGAAACCAAAATCCTTTATTGTTTCATCAAATTTCTGGTTCCAACTTCTTGATGCTTGTTTTAGACCATAAATTGATCTCTGAAGCTTGCATGCCTTATGCTCGCTTCCCATGGAGGTGAATCCTTCAGGCTGCATCATATAGATTTATTCCTTAATGTTTTCATTAAGAAATGCAGTCTTCACATCCATTTGCCATATCTCATAGTCATACTATGCTGCTATGGCAATTAGGATTCTTATGGACTTGAACATTGCGACTGGTGAAAAGGTTTCATCATAGTCAACTCCTTGTCTTTGAGTATAACCTTTTGCAACCAATCGTGCCTTATAGGTCAACACCTTGCCATCAGGCCCAAGTTTTATTTTGTAAATCCATTTACATCCTATTGGAACAATTCCATCAGGAGGATATACTAAAGACCAAACTTGGTTTGAATGCATCGAGTCTATTTCCGACTGCATTGCTTCAAGCCATAAATTAGAATCCGCATCAGAAATTGCTTCCTTGAAGTTTCTTGGATCACATCCAATATCGGGTTCACTTTTATCCCCTTCAAGAAGAAGACCATATCTAACAGGAGGCCTAGAAGTCCTCTCGGATCTTCTAGCAATAGGCGTGTCTTGTGATGATTCTTGAGGTGTAGGATCGTTAATTTGTATTTCGGGTTCTTCTCGAATTTTTTCGAGTTCCATCATCTTGCCTTTCTTATCCAATAAGAATTCCTTCTCCAAGAAGGTGGCATTCCTTGAAACAAACACCTTTGTTTCAGCAGGATGATAGAAATAATATCCGATTGAATTCTTCGGATACCCCACAAAATAACATAAGATGGATCGACTATCGAACTTATATCCCACTGTCTGCTTCACGTAAGCAGGACATCCCCAAATCCTCAAGTACGAATACTTAGGAGTTTTGCCATTCCATAACTCGTATGGTGTTTTATCTACTGCTTTAGTGTGAACGTTGTTCAACAAAAAAACCGCCGTTTCAAGCGCGTAGCCCCAAAACGATGGTGGGAGCTCAGTGAAGCTCATCATGGATCGAACCATGTCCAACAAGGTTCTATTACGACACTCCGAAACACCATTCAGCTGTGGTGTCATAGGAGGAGTCCACTGAGAGAGAATCCCATTCTCTTTTAGATAGTCCAAAAACTCGGCAAAGTATTCTCCACCACGATCCGATCGAAGTGCCTTAATAATTTTGCCTAGTTTGTTTTCTACTTCAGCCTTGAATTCTTTGAACTTTTCAAATGATTCAGACTTATATTTCATTAAATATAAATACCCATACCTTGAATAATCATCAGTATAGGTAATGAAGTAGGTGTGGCCAAATTGAGTACCAATTCTAAATGGACCACAAACATCTGTATGGATCAAATCCAACAGATTTTGACTACGCTCAGGTTTCCCCTTGAATGAAGATTTAGTCATTTTTCCTTTCAGGCAGGATTCACAAGTAGGTAGAGAGTTAATATCAGACATATCAAACATGCCCTCTCCCACTAGCTTGTTCATCCTCCTTGAGAAAATATGACCTAGCCTAGCATGACAAAGATTTGCCGGGTTTTGACTATCGTTTTTCCTTTTATTTGTTGTTACCGGTTTATCGACATAATTCATTGAAACGTCTTTTAATTTTAAGTTATATAGATCGTTTTCAAGTTGTCCATTTCCAATCAAACATTCATTCTTGTAAATATTGCAAATCCCATTCACAAAATTGTAAGAATAACCATCTCTATCAAGCATAGAAATAGAAATAATGTTTTTGACCAAATCCGGAACATACAAAACATCTCTCAAAAATAACTTAAAATTGTTTTGCAAAATTAAATAAATGTCTCCTATCGCTTTGGCTTCGACTCTTGAACCATTCCCGAGTCTCAGTTGGGTCTCACCCATCCTTAGCTTACGACTTCTTGTCATCACCTGCAAATCATTGCAAATGTGAGATCCACATCCGGTATCCAATACCCAAGAATAAGTATTAAGAGAAACATTTATTTCAATGTAAAACATACCCTTTTCAGTTCGCAACTGATCGAGGTATTCCTTGCAGTTACGTTTCCAATGACCAGGCTTCTTGCAGTCATGGCAAACATTTTCATCCTTCTTCTCATATGAAACCTTGGCCTTCCCCTTCTTATTCGGTACACTCTTCTTGGGCGGGGCAGAATGCTTCTTACCCTTTCCACTTGGCCCCTTCTTCGAGTTAGAAGAGGACCCAACCAAGAGTACCGGTTTATCCTTCTTTAGTGTGGCTTCATATGTGACAAGCATATTGACCATCTCTTCAAGGGTGGCCTCTATCTTGTTCATGTTGAAGTTCACCACAAAACCGTCATACGATGAAGGAAGTGAAAGGAGTAACAAGTCCGAGCTGAGTTCATGCTCCAAAGTCAAGTCGAGTGTTACCAACTTTTCAATGAGCCCAATCATGCGCACCCCATGCTCACGGACAGAAGTCCCCTCTCGCATGCGGCTTGTCATGAGCTCTCTGACAGTGGCATACCTCTCCGACCTTGACTGAGCTCCAAATAGCTCCTTGAGTGCTTTGTGAATGTCAGCAGCATTCACGGCATCCTCAAATCGCCTCTGGAGTTCATCAGACATCGAAGCCTGCATGTAGCATTTGGCCTTGATATCATGGTCCCACCATAAATCAAGTTTGGCCAACTCTTCCAGACTTGTATTAGCCGGGGCTTCATTCGGGGGCGGCTTCTCTAACACGTAGAAAGCCTTTTCCGAAGTGAGAATAATCTTTAACTTACGGAACCATTCCGTATAGTTTGCGCCAGTGAGTTTGTTTTGTTCGAGAATTGCAAATAGTGGATTACGTGAATTCATTGTAACGATATACTGAAAAGGAAATAGACAATAATCAGTGATTGTTTAATTAATTTACTAAGACATAAAATATGGCGAATTTTAATTTTATGAATTACACTCCCACTATTTTAACGATTTCACCACCCTCTAGTGAAAACGGAAAACTTTTTCCTTAGTGAGAACATGGAGTCCAATTGACAAATCATAGTCCCGAATAATATCAGCCAACCATAATTTTCAAAAGGTAGAGCCCAATTACTTCTAAAGTAACCCCCATGTATTTACCTCATGTCCAATAAGGGCCCAATAATATGACGCCGTTTATTGTGACATGTCAAGATGACCCATCAATATTAAGTTGTGATGGACGGTCGCCATGTGGATCCCCCAATAATATGAGCCGATCCCATGGGAGTTCCACCCAACTTACAACATTTGTCGATCCAATGTACAGCTTTTCGACGAACGGGCCCCCCAATAATATGAGCCGGACCATATCCGCGGGTAGCATCTCATACATTGATCGTTGATGGAAGGTAGGAAAATTTAAACAATATTTAAATTCCCTTTTATTAATCTTGATATAAATTTTAAATCATATTTAAAATGAGGGATTTTTAATTTTGAAAATTTGTCTCATTATTCATTTTTATGTATGCTTGCGGGATTCATACAATTTGTTCTAAACATGCATACATCAATAATATCATATATTATTTAAGGATGATCGATCCCATTATCTATTCGACCCGTGGTTGCCAATCACGAGTCTAAGTCCAATCCTAGGTAATATGCAGGTATGCAATGCAATCCTATTACATTGAGCTTTCAATTTACATTTCTTCAGTCTTCATTGTCTGCTGGGCCCACCATTTCTTCAAATCTTTGTCTCCCACTAAGTCTAATAAATTTACAATAAATTTTGATGACAAATATGGGATACATTTGTAGGGGTGGGAACGGGCCATAAACCAGGCCCACTTTTATTACATATGACAATCATACTGGGCTATAAACCAAGCCCATTAATAAACACCAACAACAATAAGACAAATATAAATTCCTAACATACACCTACAAAATTGGTTATGGCAATCGATCATCCCATTATCCAATTTTAAATTCAAAATTTAAATAATTGGATAAACATGCTGTGGCATCATAATTTAAAAGATAAAATCATATTTTATCTTATTCATCCATAAGATCACATCTTATCATCAATTGTACCAAAATAATCAATTTTCAAAATTCAATTTAACGGATAAAATATTTAAATTTTCCAAAAATTCAAATTTATCCAAAAATCAATTTTAAAAATTTCGGATTCGAACAATTCGATCCGATGCCTCGTGATCTTATCAAAAACATTTTTCGATCGGATCAAACACTAGAATTTCAAAAATTCAAAAATTTCAAAAATCAATTTTTAATTTTTCCGGGCTGCCCGGGACAATCTCGGGCAGCCCGTGCCCTGACCGGGCGCGGGCTGGGCAGCGATCACATCGCTACCCATGGGCAGCGCCGAGCGCTGCCCTTTTTTCTTGCCCGTCAGAAAAATAAAATTTTTGATTTTTTTAAAAATATGTTTTGTTTCAAAAACCCGAGGCCAAAAATTTTTGTACAATCGATTAATTTAATCGTTTGATCTGAGCAACCTGGCTCTGATACCACTGTTGGAAAACCGCGTTCAGATCAATTGAATCGATACCCGGTGCAGCGGAAGTTTAAAATTTTATTTTTCTTTGATATGAAACAATTTCATATCATGGGTATCAAAACGTTTAACGATTAAATCACACAAGTAAAATAAATAATAATTAATTAAATATTTTACCTCCAATTTCGAAGCGAGATTATGGACACCAACAGAATTTAATCTGCTCTTCTTGTATATCCCGGGAACCGATGGCGTCACGATCAATCTGTAAGAGTGGGTGCCCAGTGAGCCAACTGTGTGGCTATGGGCTTTGTTGACTCTTTGTATAAACAATCTTTTGTTTAATATTATTTACACTTTTATGGCAATGACTTTATATTACTTCATATTGTTATATTGTGATATACTATTGTTGTTTTGATAAAGACCTTGAATATACTATAGTGTATGTAAGATGTGGTAGAACATGGAGATGTCTATCATGAAATACATCTTATAGTCACTGTATATTCTAAAACCGTTCCTAGTCGATTGAGCCGTCCGATAATAAGGATAAGGATCGCTCGAGTTTGAGACTAGCATTTGCGATGCGGAGTACCACGTTTCATTGGTAGGGAACATGGAGATGTTCGAAGCATGCAAATGGATATTCATAGGATGAATAGTCGAACTACCCTATCCGGACTTTCCAAGTGGTTATCACTTATCGAGTGGATAAAGTCCGCGGTTTTGGTTGTACACCATTAGTCCTTACGACTTGAAACATCATGGAGACTCTATATGCTAGTACTGTGCTTTGACTCGTTTACCGACTCTGAGGGGGTCATCAGGTGTCGAGATTGGGTACAGTTACGACACATATAGGAGTCAATGCATTGTTGTCAAGGATTCACCACATACTTTCGAGTGTGGATATCCTATGCGATCTGAGGAGATATTAGTGTGATAAATCTCTGGCCAGAGTAATTGATGTGATTTAAGAAATGGTTTCTTAGTAGCACATGCGATGTCACTAATTTGATCTTCAAGATGTATTGCATAGTTATCGAATCTTGAGCGACTCTCGATATACCAATGGTTGTTGATTCGATCGGGATATATGGATGAAGGGACCGTACTGTACGCTAACCAAAATCTACTGGTTCTTGTAGGCACTATCAGTGATACCTAGGGAATCATGGGGCGATGTTGCTAGGCGCTTTACCATGATTCGTTGGGCAAGTCGGAAAGTGTTGTTCCGAGTCACAAGGAGTTGTGAGCCCACGGCTAGCTGTATCCCTGAACCATTGAGGGTCACACAGTGTAATGGAGTTTTAATCCCCGTTGAGATAGTTAAATTTAAAGAGTTAAATTTAATGAACTAAGGAGTTGGACTTCTTAAATAAGAGTAAGGGAGTAGGATTTCCTAAAATGACATAGGGATGGACATTTTTGGAAACCACTGAATTCGGATTCAGGAAAATTTATTTTGACTTTAAAACGTGCAGAAATGGTTTCTGTGCACATTGGTGAAATCGTTTCATCAATCGGAGTCACGATGAATTTTATATTAATTTCTGAACGAGCGGGCTTTGCTTGTCGGGCCCCAGCTTATGACTAATGGGCCCTAAGGTGTTAGTGGCCTGCATTATAAATAAGTTATTTCAGTACAGAAATTATACACAACAGGTCATAATTTTTGAGAGCAAAAATCGAAAACCCTAGTCTCTCTAAAAGAAAATTTCGGCCGACCCCTCCCCCTCTGCCCGAGAAAATTCCGGTCTGTGATTTTGAATCGCGGTCAGGAATAACGAATCAGATTCGTGTAATCTCTTCGCAGAAAACTTCTGATAGATTTTCTAGTGCAATCTATCAGAGGGATTAAACCTCTGTTTGTGGACCTGATTGAAGGCGTTCATCGGTTCCAGGGAGAGACAACAAGAGCAGAATTGTTCTGTTGGTGTCCATTAATCTCGTTGCGAGATTTGAGGTAAAATTTATATAATTGTTATTTAAATTTTACACACACACGTAATTCAATTGATGAACGGTTGATACCCAAACCATGGAAACGTTCCATGAAAAATTTTTAAACTTCCGCTGCACCGGGTATCAATCGTAATTGGTCTGGGAACTCGCCAGTTTTCCAACAGTGGTATCAGAGCCAGGTTGCTCAGATCAATCGATTGAATTAATCAATTGTACAAAATTTTTGAGTCTCGGTTTTTGAAACAAAATAAATATTTTTAATAAAAAAAAATTTTTTTTTTTCGGGGGCGAAACCCGGGCAGCGATTGGATCGCTGCCCGGAGGGGGCAGCGATGGTCGCTGCCCCCATGGGCGGCGCACGGCGCCGCCCAAAGGGGGCGCACGGCGCCGCCCAGGGCGGCGACCGTCGCCGCCCAGGGCGGCGCACGGCGCTGCCCAGGGCAGCGCTGGGCGCTGCGCAGGGCAGCGCTCGGCGCCGCCCAGGGCGGCGCACAGCGCCGCCCAAGGGCGGCGCTCGGCGCCGCCCAGCGGCGGCGCCAGGCGCCGCCAGGGCAGCAAACGTTGCTGCCCTAAGGGGGCAGCCGGGCTGCCCCGGCCCGCGCCCCGGGTGCGGGCCAACCCGGGAGTGTCCCGGGTGGCCCGCGGGAAAAATTAATATTTTATTAAAAATTAATTTTATAATATGTTAAAATTTTATTTTTGGTCCGGTCAAAAATTGTTTTTGATTGGTTCACGAGATTTCGGATCGAATTGTTCGAGTCCGTAAATTTTAAAATTGATTTTGGATAAATTTGAATTTTTGGAAAATTTTAATATTTTATCCGTAAATTGAATTTTGAAATCAATTATTTTGGTACAATTGATGATAAGATATGATCTTATGATATATTAGATAAAATATGATTTTATTTGTAAAATTGGATTTTATAGATAAAATATGATTTTATTTGATATGGAGATAAAATATGATTTTATATGTGAAATGTGATTTTATATATAAAATATGATTTTATCTTGTTTAAATTTGAATTGCCACAGCATGTTATCCAATAAATTAATTTTGAATTAAATGTTATTGGATAAGGATGATCGATTGCCATGACCAATTTTGTAGGTGTATGTTAGGAATTTACATTTTGTCTTTATTGTTGTTGGTTTTATTAATGGGCCTGGTTTATGGCCCAATATGAATGTCATATGTAATAAAAGTGGGCTTGGTTTATAGCCCGTTCCCACCCCCTAAAAATGTATCCCCTACTTGTCATTGTTATTTATTGTAAATACATTAGATTTAGTGGGAGATCAAGATTTGAAGATGGTGGGCCCAGCAGACAATGAAGACTGAAGAAATGTAAATTGGAAGCATATGTAATAGGATTGCATTTGCATACTGCATATTACCTAGGATTGGACTAAGACCCGTGATTGGCAACCACGGGTCAATTAGAAATGGAATCGATCATCCTATATAATATGTGATATTATGATTGTATGCATGTTTAGACATAAATTGCGTGAATCCGGCAATGCATGCAATAAATTAAATATGATGAGACAAATATTTTATAAATAAAATCCCTCATTTTAAATATGATTTAAAATTTATATCAAGATAAATAAAGGAAATTTAAATATCGTTTAAATGTTCCTACCTTCCATCAACGGTCAATGTATGTGATGCTACCCGCGGATACGGTCCGGCTCATATTATTGGGGGGGCCCGTCCGTCGGAAAGCTGTACATTGGATCGACAAATGTTGTAAGTTGGGTGGAACTTCCATGGGATCGGCTCATATTATTGGGGGATCCACATGGCGACCGTCCATCACAACTTAATATTGATGGGTCATCTTGACATGTCACTTTAAACGGCGTCATATTATTGGGCCCTTATTGGACATGAGGTAAATACATGGGGGTTGCTTTGGAAGCAATTGGGCTCTATCTTTTGAGAATTATGGTTGGCTGATATTATTCGGGACCATAAGCTTGTCAATTGGACTCCATGTTCTCACTAAGGAAAAAGTTTCCCGTTTTCACTAGAGGGTGGTGAAATCGTTAAAATAGTGGGAGTGAGATTCATAAAATTAAATTCGCCTATTTTATGTCTTAGTAAATTGTTAAACAATCATTGATATATGTCTGTTTTTCCTTTTCAGTATTTCATACAATGAATTTGCGAAATCCTTTATTCTCGATCCTCGAACAAAACAAGCTGACTGGCGCCAACTATACGGAATGGTTCCGGAAGTTGAAGATTGTCTTAACTTCGGAGAAAATGCTCTACGTGTTAGAGAAAGCACCTCCGAAGGAAGCACCAGCTGACATAAGTCCGGAGGAATTGGCCAAACTTGATGCATGGTGTGGACCATGACATCAAGACCAAATGCTATATGCAAGCCTCGATGTCTGATGAACTCCAGAGGCGATTTGAGGACACGGTGAATGCTGCTGACATTCACACGCAACTCAAGGAACTTTTTGGGGCTCAGTCGAGGGCTGAAAGGTTCTCTACTGTTAAGGAGTTGATGACGTGCCGCATGCGTGAAGGGACTTCGGTCCGTGATCATGGGGTACGAGTGATTTGGCTCATACAGAAGTTAGCGACCCTTGATTTGGTGTTGGAGCATGAACTCAATGTGGACTTGCTGCTTCTATCTCTTCCTTCTTCATTTGATGGATTCGTGATAAATTTTAATATGAACAAGATAGAGGCCACCCTTGAAGAGATGGTTAATATGCTCGTTACATATGAATCCACACTTAAGAAGGATAAGCCAGCTTTCTTGGTGGGCTCCTCATCTTATGCTAAGAAGGGGCCAAGTATGTGTAAGAGTGGGTGCCCAGTGAGCCAACTGTGTGGCTATGGGCTTTGTTGACTCTTTGTATAAACAATCTTTTGTTTAATATTATTTACACTTTTATGGCAATGACTTTATATTACTTCATATTGTTATATTGTGATATACTATTGTTGTTTTGATAAAGACCTTGAATATACTATAGTGTATGTAAGATGTGGTAGAACATGGAGATGTCTATCATGAAATACATCTTATAGTCACTGTATGTTCTAAAACCGTTCCTAGTCGATTGAGCCGTCCGATAATAAGGATAAGGATCGCTCGAGTTTGAGACTAGCATTTGCGATGCGGAGTACCACGTTTCATTGGTAGGGAACATGGAGATGTTCGAAGCATGCAAATGGATATTCATAGGATGAATAGTCGAACTACCCTATCCGGACTTTCCAAGTGGTTATCACTTATCGAGTGGATAAAGTCCGCGGTTTTGGTTGTACACCATTAGTCCTTACGACTTGAAACATCATGGAGACTCTATATGCTAGTACTGTGCTTTGACTCGTTTACCGACTCTGAGGGGGTCATCAGGTGTCGAGATTGGGTACAGTTACGACACATATAGGAGTCAATGCATTGTTGTCAAGGATTCACCACATACTTGCGAGTGTGGATATCCTATGCGATCTGAGGAGATATTAGTGTGATAAATCTCTGGCCAGAGTAATTGATGTGATTTAAGAAATGGTTTCTTAGTAGCACATGCGATGTCACTAATTTGATCTTCAAGATGTATTGCATAGTTATCGAATCTTGAGCGACTCTCGATATACCAATGGTTGTTGATTCGATCGGGATATATGGATGAAGGGACCGTACTGTACGCTAACCAAAATCTACTGGTTCTTGTAGGCACTATCAGTGATACCTAGGGAATCATGGGGCGATGTTGCTAGGCGCTTTACCATGATTCGTTGGGCAAGTCGGAAAGTGTTGTTCCGAGTCACAAGGAGTTGTGAGCCCACGGCTAGCTGTATCCCTGAACCATTGAGGGTCACACAGTGTAATGGAGTTTTAATCCCCGTTGAGATAGTTAAATTTAAAGAGTTAAATTTAATGAACTAAGGAGTTGGACTTCTTAAATAAGAGTAAGGGAGTAGGATTTCCTAAAATGACATAGGGATGGACATTTTTGGAAACCACTGAATTCGGATTCAGGAAAATTTATTTTGACTTTAAAATGTGCAGAAATGGTTTCTGTGCACATTGGTGAAATCAGTTCATCAATCGGAGTCACGATGAATTTTATATTAATTTCTGAACGAGCGGGCTTTGCTTGTCGGGCCCCAGCTTATGACTAATGGGCCCTAAGGTGTTAGTGGCCTGCATTATAAATAAGTTATTTCAGTACAGAAATTACACACAACAGGTCATAATTTTTGAGACAGAGCAAAAATCGAAACCCTTCTCTCTCAAAGAATTTTCGGCCGTCCCCTTCCTGCTCTGCCCGAGAAAATTCCGGTCTGTGATTTTGAATCGCAGTAAGAAATAACGAATCAAATTCGTGTATTCTCTTCGCAGAAAACTTCTGATAGATTTTCTAGTGCAATCTATCAGAGGGATTAAACCTCTGTTCGTGGACCTGATTGAAGGCGTTCATCGGTTCCAGGGAGAGACAACAAGAGCAGAATTGTTCTGTTGGTGTCCATTAATCTCGTTGCGAGATTTGAGGTAAAATTTATTTAACTTTTATTTAAATTTTACACACACAATAATTTAATCGTTGAACGGTTGATACCCACAACATGGAATCGTTCCATGAAAAGAAAATTTTTAAACTTCCGCTGCACCGGGTATCAATCGTAATTGATCTGACCGCCAGTTTTCCAACAGTGGTATCAGAGCCAGGTTGCTCAGATCAATCGATTGAATTAATCAATTGTACAAAATTTTTGAGTCTCGGTTTTTGAAACAAAATAAATATTTTTAATAAAAAAAAAAAATTTTTTTTTTTTGGGGGCGAAACCCGGGCAGCGATTGGATCGCTGCCCCCAGGGGCGGCGCACGGCGCCGCCCAGCACGGCGCCGCCCAAAGGGGGCGCACGGCGCCGCCCAGGGCGGCGACCGTCGCCGCCCAGGGCGGCGGCACGGCGCTGCCCAGGGCAGCGCTGTGCGCTGCCCAGCGCAGCGCTGGGCGCTGCGCAGGGCAGCGCTCGGCGCCGCCCAGGGCGGCGCACAGCGCCGCCCAAGGGCGGCGCTCGGCGCCGCCCAGCGGCGGCGCCAGGCGCCGCCAGGGCAGCAAACGTTGCTGCCCTAAGGGGGCAGCCGGGCTGCCCCGGCCCGCGCCCCGGGTGCGGGCCAACCCGGGAGTGTCCCGGGTGGCCCGCGGGAAAAATTAATATTTTATTAAAAATTAATTTTAATATGTTAAAATTTTATTTTTGGTCCGGTCAAAAATTGTTTTTGATTGGTTCACGAGATTTCGGATCGAATTGTTCGAGTCCGTAAATTTTAAAATTGATTTTGGATAAATTTGAATTTTTGGAAAATTTTAATATTTTATCCGTAAATTGAATTTTGAAATCAATTATTTTGGTACAATTGATGATAAGATATGATCTTATGATATATTGAGTAAAATATGATTTTATTTGTAAAATTGGATTTTTATAGATAAAATATGATTTTATTTGATATGGAGATAAAATATGATTTTATATGTGAAATGTGATTTTATATATAAAATATGATTTTATCTTGTTTAAATTTGAATTGCCACAGCATGTTATCCAATAAATTAATTTTGAATTAAATGTTATTGGATAAGGATGATCGATTGCCATGACCAATTTTGTAGGTGTATGTTAGGAATTTACATTTTGTCTTTATTGTTGTTGGTTTTATTAATGGGCCTGGTTTATGGCCCGATATGAATGTCATATGTAATAAAAGTGGGCTTGGTTTATAGCCCGTTCCCACCCCCTAAAAATGTATCCCCTACTTGTCATTGTTATTTATTGTAAATACATTAGATTTAGTGGGAGATCAAGATTTGAAGATGGTGGGCCCAGCAGACAATGAAGACTGAAGAAATGTAAATTGGAAGCATATGTAATAGGATTGCATTTGCATACTGCATATTACCTAGGATTGGACTAAGACCCGTGATTGGCAACCACGGGTCAATTAGAAATGGAATCGATCATCCTATATAATATGTGATATTATGATTGTATGCATGTTTAGACATAAATTGCGTGAATCCGGCAATGCATGCAATAAATTAAATATGATGAGACAAATATTTATAAATAAAATCCCTCATTTTAAATATGATTTAAAATTTATATCAAGATAAATAAAGGAAATTTAAATATCGTTTAAATGTTCCTACCTTCCATCAACGGTCAATGTATGTGATGCTACCCGCGGATACGGTCCGGCTCATATTATTGGGGGGCCCGTCCGTCGGAAAGCTGTACATTGGATCGACAAATGTTGTAAGTTGGGTGGAACTCCCATGGGATCGGCTCATATTATTGGGGGATCCACATGGCGACCGTCCATCACAACTTAATATTGATGGGTCATCTTGACATGTCACTTTAAACGGCGTCATATTATTGGGCCCTTATTGGACATGAGGTAAATACATGGGGGTTGCTTTGGAAGCAATTGGGCTCTACCTTTTGAGAATTATGGTTGGCTGATATTATTCGGGACCATAAGTTTGTCAATTGGACTCCATGTTCTCACTAAGGAAAAAGTTTCCCGTTTTCACTAGAGGGTGGTGAAATCGTTAAAATAGTGGGAGTGAGATTCATAAAATTAAATTCGCCTATTTTATGTCTTAGTAAATTGTTAAACAATCATTGATATATGTCTGTTTTCCTTTTCAGTATTTCATACAATGAATTCGCGAAATCCTTTATTCTCGATCCTCGAACAAAACAAGCTGACTGGCGCCAACTATACGGAATGGTTCCGGAAGTTGAAGATTGTCTTAACTTCGGAGAAAATGCTCTACGTGTTAGAGAAAGCACCTCCGAAGGAAGCACCAGCTGACATAAGTCCGGAGGAATTGGCCAAACTTGATGCATGGTGTGACCATGACATCAAGACCAAATGCTATATGCAAGCCTCGATGTCTGATGAACTCCAGAGGCGATTTGAGGACACGGTGAATGCTGCTGACATTCACACGCAACTCAAGGAACTTTTTGGGGCTCAGTCGAGGGCTGAAAGGTTCTCTACTGTTAAGGAGTTGATGACGTGCCGCATGCGTGAAGGGACTTCGGTCCGTGATCATGGGGTACGAGTGATTTGGCTCATACAGAAGTTAGCGACCCTTGATTTGGTGTTGGAGCATGAACTCAATGTGGACTTGCTGCTTCTATCTCTTCCTTCTTCATTTGATGGATTCGTGATAAATTTTAATATGAACAAGATAGAGGCCACCCTTGAAGAGATGGTCAATATGCTCGTTACATATGAATCCACACTTAAGAAGGATAAGCCAGCTTTCTTGGTGGGATCCTCATCTTATGCTAAGAAGGGGCCAAGTATGAAGGGCAAGAAACGTTCTGCCCCACCCAAGAAAGTGGAACCCGAGAAGAAGCAAAAGACAAAGGCTTCAAACGATGGAAAATCCAAGGATGTTTGCCATTACTGCAAGAAGCCGGGTCATTGGAAGCGCAACTGCAAGGAGTATCTTGAGCAGTTGGGAACTGCAAAGGGTATGTTCTATATCGAAATAAACATGTCACTTAATACAACTTCTTGGGTATTGGATACCGGATGTGGATCTCACATTTGCAATGATTTGCAGGTGATGACAAGAAGTCGCAGGCTTAGAATGGGTGAGACCCAGCTGAGGCTCGGGAATGGTTCCAGAGTTGAAGCTACGGCCATTGGAGATGTTTGTTTGATTTTGCAGAATGGTTTTAAATTATTGTTGAGAGATGTTTTATTTGTGCCAGATTTAATTAAAAACATTATTTCTATTTCTATGCTTGATAGAGATGGTTATTCTTGTAATTTTGTGAATGGGATTTGCAATATTTACAAGAATGAATGTTTAATTGGAAATGGACAACTTGAAAACGATCTATACAATTTAAAACTAAAAGACGTTCCAGTAAATTGTATTGACAAACCGGCGACAACAAACAAAAGGAAAATCGATAGTCAAAACCCGGCAAACCTTTGGCACGCTAGACTAGGTCATATTTCCTCAAGGAGGATGAACAAGCTAGTGGGAGAGGGCATGTTTGATATGTCTGATATTAACTCTCTACCTACTTGTGAATCCTGCCTAAAAGGGAAAATGACTAAATCGCCTTTTAAGGGGAAGCCTGAACGTAGTCAAAATCTGTTGGATTTGATCCATACAGATGTTTGTGGTCCATTTAGAGTAGGGACTCAACATGGCCACACCTACTTCATTACCTTTACTGATGATTATTCTAGGTATGGGTATTTATATTTAATGAAATATAAGTCTGAAGCATTTGAAAAGTTCAAAGAATTCAAGGCTGAAGTAGAAAACAAGCTAGGTAAAAGTATTAAAGCACTTCGATCGGATCGAGGTGGAGAATACTTGAGTACCGAGTTTTTGGACTATCTAAAAGAGAATGGGATTCTCTCTCAGTGGACTCCTCCTATGACACCACAGCTTAATGGTGTATCGGAGCGTCGTAATCGAACTTTGTTGGACATGGTTCGATCCATGATGAGCTTCACTGAGCTTCCACCTTCGTTTTGGGGCTATGCGCTTGAAACGGCGGTATTGTTGTTGAACAACGTCCACACTAAAGCAGTGGACAAAACACCATACGAGTTATGGAATGGCAAAGCTCCTAAGTATTCGTACTTGAGGATTTGGGGATGTCCTGCTTACGTGAAGCGGACAGTGGGAGATAAGTTGGATAGTCGATCCAGCTTATGTTATTTTGTAGGGTATCCGAAGAATTCAATCGGATATTATTTCTATTATCCTGCTGAAACAAAGGTGTTTGTTTCTAGGAATGCCACCTTCTTGGAGAAGGAATTCTTATTGGATAAGAAAGGCGAGATGATGGAACTCGAAGAAGTTCGAGAAGAACCCGAAATACAAAATAACGATCCTACACCTCAGGAACCATTGCTGGACACGCCTGCACCTAGAAGATCCGAAAGGACTTCTAGACCTCCAGTTCGATATGGTCTTCTTCTTGAAGAGGGTCAAGATGAACCCGACATTGGATGTGATCCAAGAAGCTTCAAGGAAGCAATTTCTGATGCGGATTCGAATTTTATGGCTTGAAGCTATGCAGTCAGAATTGGATTCGATGCATACTAACCAAGTCTGGTCTTTAGTGGATCCTCCCGATGGAATTGTTCCAATAGGGTGTAAATGGATCTACAAAAGAAAGCTTGGGCCTGATGGTAAGATATTGACTTACAAGGCGCGATTGGTGGCGAAAGGTTATACTCAAAGGCAAGGAGTTGACTATGATGAAACCTTTTCACCAGTCGCAATGTTCAAGTCCATAAGAATCCTAATTGCCATAGCTGCATGGTATGACTATGAGATATGGCAAATGGATGTGAAGACTGCTTTTCTTAATGGAGACATTAAGGAAGAAATCTATATGAAGCAGCCTGAGGGGTTCACATCCATGGGAAGCGAGCATAAGGTATGCAAGCTTCAGAGATCAATTTATGGTCTAAAACAAGCATCAAGAAGTTGGAACCAGAAATTTGATGAAACAATAAAAGATTTTGGTTTCATCAAGAACCCGGAGGAACCTTGCGTGTACAAGAAAGTAGTTAAGGATGCTGTGACATTCTTAGTACTTTATGTTGATGACATCCTACTCATTGGGAATGATGTAGGGATGTTGCAGTCAACGAAGATATGGTTATCAGGTAGATTTTCGATGAAGGATTTGGGTGAGGCATCCTACATTCTAGGGATTCAGATCTATAGAGATAGATCTAAGAGAATGATAGGACTCACTCAATCAACCTACATCGATACCATATTGAAACGGTTTTCAATGGATGGGTCCAAGAGAGGACATCTACCCATGTGTCATGGAGTTTCTCTATCCAAGTCTATGTGTCCCAAGACTGATGCAGAGATAGAGAATATGACACATGTACCATATGCGTCAGCTATAGGTAGTATCATGTATGGGATGATATCTACCAGACCGGATGTAGCATTTGCTCTGAGTGTCACGAGCAGATATCAGTCTAATCCTGGTCAAATGCATTGGAAAGCCGTGAAGGACATTCTTAAGTACTTGCGAAGGACTAAGAATATGTTCATGGTTTATGGAGGACGAGAACTCAAACTGGAAGGCTATACCGACTCTAGCTTCCAAAGTGATGTGGATGACTCGAAGTCAACCTCTGGATTTGTGTTCATGCTCAATGGCGGTGCTGTCTCTTGGAAGAGTTCCAAGCAGGACACCACAGCGGATTCCACCACTGAGGCTGAATACATTGCAGCATCAGCTGCTGCTAAAGAGGCCGTTTGGATGAGGAATTTCGTCCAAGAGTTGGGCGTCATTCCTGAATTTGTTGGTCCAGTCCCGGTGTACTGCGACAACACGGGTGCCGTTGCTCAAGCAAAGGAACCAAGGTCTCATCAAAGATCCAAACACGTACTGAGGAAATACCACATAATCCGGGAGATTGTGGAAAGAGGAGACATCAGTGTCGAACGAGTGGCCTCTGCAGACAATATCGCTGATCCACTTACTAAGCCTTTGCCAGGACCATTGTTTGACAAACATCGCGAAGCAATGGGTCTACGTAGTATGACTAGTTGGCTATAGGGCAAGTGGGAGATTGTAAGAGTGGGTGCCCAGTGAGCCAACTGTGTGGCTATGGGCTTTGTTGACTCTTTGTATAAACAATCTTTTGTTTAATATTATTTACACTTTTATGGCAATGACTTTATATTACTTCATATTGTTATATTGTGATATATACTATTGTTGTTTTGATAAAGACCTTGAATATACTATAGTGTATGTAAGATGTGGTAGAACATGGAGATGTCTATCATGAAATACATCTTATAGTCACTGTATGTTCTAAAACCGTTCCTAGTCGATTGAGCCGTCCGATAATAAGGATAAGGATCGCTCGAGTTTGAGACTAGCATTTGCGATGCGGAGTACCACGTTTCATTGGTAGGGAACATGGAGATGTTCGAAGCATGCAAATGGATATTCATAGGATGAATAGTCGAACTACCCTATCCGGACTTTCCAAGTGGTTATCACTTATCGAGTGGATAAAGTCCGCGGTTTTGGTTGTACACCATTAGTCCTTACGACTTGAAACATCATGGAGACTCTATATGCTAGTACTGTGCTTTGACTCGTTTACCGACTCTGAGGGGGTCATCAGGTGTCGAGATTGGGTACAGTTACGACACATATAGGAGTCAATGCATTGTTGTCAAGGATTCACCACATACTTGCGAGTGTGGATATCCTATGCGATCTGAGGAGATATTAGTGTGATAAATCTCTGGCCAGAGTAATTGATGTGATTTAAGAAATGGTTTCTTAGTAGCACATGCGATGTCACTAATTTGATCTTCAAGATGTATTGCATAGTTATCGAATCTTGAGCGACTCTCGATATACCAATGGTTGTTGATTCGATCGGGATATATGGATGAAGGGACCGTACTGTACGCTAACCAAAATCTACTGGTTCTTGTAGGCACTATCAGTGATACCTAGGGAATCATGGGGCGATGTTGCTAGGCGCTTTACCATGATTCGTTGGGCAAGTTGGAAAGTGTTGTTCCGAGTCACAAGGAGTTGTGAGCCCACGGCTAGCTGTATCCCTGAACCATTGAGGGTCACACAGTGTAATGGAGTTTTAATCCCCGTTGAGATAGTTAAATTTAAAGAGTTAAATTTAATGAACTAAGGAGTTGGACTTCTTAAATAAGAGTAAGGGAGTAGGATTTCCTAAAATGACATAGGGATGGACATTTTTGGAAACCACTGAATTCGGATTAAGGAAAATTTATTTTGACTTTAAAATGTGCAGAAATGGTTTCTGTGCACATTGGTGAAATCAGTTCATCAATCGGAGTCACGATGAATTTTATATTAATTTCTGAACGAGCGGGCTTTGCTTGTCGGGCCCCAGCTTATGACTAATGGGCCCTAAGGTGTTAGTGGCCTGCATTATAAATAAGTTATTTCAGTACAGAAATTACACACAACAGGTCATAATTTTTGAGACAGAGCAAAAATCGAAACCCTTCTCTCTCAAAGAATTTTCGGCCGTCCCCTTCCTGCTCTGCCCGAGAAAATTCCGGTCTGTGATTTTGAATCGCAGTAAGGAATAACGAATCAAATTCGTGTATTCTCTTCGCAGAAAACTTCTGATAGATTTTCTAGTGCAATCTATCAGAGGGATTAAACCTCTGTTCGTGGACCTGATTGAAGGCGTTCATCGGTTCCAGGGAGAGACAACAAGAGCAGAATTGTTCTGTTGGTGTCCATTAATCTCGTTGCGAGATTTGAGGTAAAATTTATTTAACTGTTATTTAAATTTTACACACACAATAATTTAATCGTTGAACGGTTGATACCCACAACATGGAATCGTTCCATGAAAAAAAAATTTTTAAACTTCCGCTGCACCGGGTATCAATCGTAATTGATCTGACCGCCAGTTTTCCAACAGTATGAAGGGCAAGAAACGTTCTGCCCCACCCAAGAAAGTGGAACCCGAGAAGAAGCAAAAGACAAAGGCTTCAAACGATGGAAAATCCAAGGATGTTTGCCATTACTGCAAGAAGCCGGGTCATTGGAAGCGCAACTGCAAGGAGTATCTTGAGCAGTTGGGAACTGCAAAGGGTATGTTCTATATCGAAATAAACATGTCACTTAATACAACTTCTTGGGTATTGGATACCGGATGTGGATCTCACATTTGCAATGATTTGCAGGTGATGACAAGAAGTCGCAGGCTTAGAATGGGTGAGACCCAGCTGAGGCTCGGGAATGGTTCCAGAGTTGAAGCTACGGCCATTGGAGATGTTTGTTTGATTTTGCAGAATGGTTTTAAATTATTGTTGAGAGATGTTTTATTTGTGCCAGATTTAATTAAAAAACATTATTTCTATTTCTATGCTTGATAGAGATGGTTATTCTTGTAATTTTGTGAATGGGATTTGCAATATTTACAAGAATGAATGTTTAATTGAAATGGACAACTTGAAAACGATCTATACAATTTAAAACTAAAAGACGTTCCAGTAAATTGTATTGACAAACCGGCGACAACAAACAAAAGGAAAATCGATAGTCAAAACCCGGCAAACCTTTGGCACGCTAGACTAGGTCATATTTCCTCAAGGAGGATGAACAAGCTAGTGGGAGAGGGCATGTTTGATATGTCTGATATTAACTCTCTACCTACTTGTGAATCCTGCCTAAAAGGGAAAATGACTAAATCGCCTTTTAAGGGGAAGCCTGAACGTAGTCAAAATCTGTTGGATTGATCCATACAGATGTTTGTGGTCCATTTAGAGTAGGGACTCAACATGGACACACCTACTTCATTACCTTTACTGATGATTATTCTAGGTTTGGGTATTTATATTTAATGAAATATAAGTCTGAAGCATTTGAAAAGTTCAAAGAATTCAAGGCTGAAGTAGAAAACAAGCTAGGTAAAAGTATTAAAGCACTTCGATCGGATCGAGGTGGAGAATACTTGAGTACCGAGTTTTTTGGACTATCTAAAAGAGAATGGGATTCTCTCTCAGTGGACTCCTCCTATGACACCACAGCTTAATGGTGTATCGGAGCGTCGTAATCGAACTTTGTTGGACATGGTTTCGATCCATGATGAGCTTCACTGAGCTTCCACCTTCGTTTTGGGGCTATTGCGCTTGAAACGGCGGTATTGTTGTTGAAACAACGTCCACACTAAAGCAGTGGACAAAACACCATACGAGTTATGGAATGGCAAAGCTCCTAAGTATTCGTACTTGAGGATTTGGGGATGTCCTGCTTACGTGAAGCGGACAGTGGGAGATAAGTTGGATAGTCGATCCAGCTTATGTTATTTTGTAGGGTATCCGAAGAATTCAATCGGATATTATTTCTATTATCCTGCTGAAACAAAGGTGTTTGTTTCTAGGAATGCCACCTTCTTGGAGAAGGAATTCTTATTGGATAAGAAAGGCGAGATGATGGAACTCGAAGAAGTTCGAGAAGAACCCGAAATACAAAATAACGATCCTACACCTCAGGAACCATTGCTGGACACGCCTGCACCTAGGAAGATCCGAAAGGACTTCTAGACCTCCAGTTCGATATGGTCTTCTTCTTGAAGAGGGTCAAGATGAACCAGACATTGGATGTGATCCAAGAAGCTTCAAGGAAGCAATTTCTGATGCGGATTCGAATTTATGGCTTGAAGCTATGCAGTCAGAATTGGATTCGATGCATACTAACCAAGTCTGGTCTTTAGTGGATCCTCCCGATGGGAATTGTTCCAATAGGGTGTAAATGGATCTACAAAAGAAAGCTTGGGCCTGATGGTAAGATATTGACTTACAAGGCACGATTGGTGGCGAAAGGTTATACTCAAAGGCAAGGAGTTGACTATGATGAAACCTTTTCACCAGTCGCAATGTTCAAGTCCATAAGAATCCTAATTGCCATAGCTGCATGGTATGACTATGAGATATGGCAAATGGATGTGAAGACTTGCTTTTCTTAATGGAGACATTAAGGAAGAAATCTATATGAAGCAGCCTGAGGGGTTCACATCCATGGGAAGCGAGCATAAGGTATGCAAGCTTCAGAGATCAATTTATGGTCTAAAACAAGCATCAAGAAGTTGGAACCAGAAAATTTGATGAAACAATAAAAGATTTTGGTTTCATCAAGAACCCGGAGGAACCTTGCGTGTACAAGAAAGTAGTTAAGGATGCTGTGACATTCTTAGTACTTTATGTTGATGACATCCTACTCATTGGGAATGATGTAGGGATGTTGCAGTCAACGAAGATATGGTTATCAGGTAGATTTTCGATGAAGGATTTGGGTTGAGGCATCCTACATTCTAGGGATTCAGATCTATAGAGATAGATCTAAGAGAATGATAGGACTCACTCAATCAACCTACATCGATACCATATTGAAACGGTTTTCAATGGATGGGTCCAAGAGAGGACATCTACCCATGTGTCATGGAGTTTCTCTATCCAAGTCTATGTGTCCCAAGACTGATGCAGAGATAGAGAATATGACACATGTACCATATGCGTCAGCTATAGGTAGTATCATGTATGGGATGATATCTACCAGACCGGATGTAGCATTTGCTCTGAGTGTCACGAGCAGATATCAGTCAATCCGGTCAAATGCATTGGAAAGCCGTGGAAGGACATTCTTAAGTACTTGCGAAGGACTAAGAATATGTTCATGGTTTATGGAGGACGAGAACTCAAACTGGAAGGCTATACCGACTCTAGCTTCAAAGTGATGTGGATGACTCGAAGTCTACCTCTGGATTTGTGTTCATGCTCAATGGCGGTGCTGTCTCTTGGAAGAGTTCAAGCAGGACACCACAGCGGATTCCACCACTGAGGCTGAATACATTGCAGCATCAGCTGCTGCTAAAGAGGCCGTTTGGATGAGGAATTTCGTCCAAGAGTTGGGCGTCATTCCTGAATTTGTTGGTCCAGTCCCGGTGTACTGCGACAACACGGGTGCCGTTGCTCAAGCAAAGGAACCAAGGTCTCATCAAAAGATCCAAACACGTACTGAGGAAATACCACATAATCCGGGAGATTGTGGAAAGAGGAGACATCAGTGTCGAACGAGTGGCCTCTGCAGACAATATCGCTGATCCACTTACTAAGCCTTTGCCAGGACCATTGTTTGACAAACATCGCGAAGCAATGGGTCTACGTAGTATGACTAGTTGGCTATAGGGCAAGTGGGAGATTGTAAGATGGGTGCCCAGTGAGCCAACTGTGTGGCTATGGCTTTGTTGACTCTTTGTATAAACAATCTTTTGTTTAATATTATTTACACTTTTATGGCAATGACTTTATTTTACTTCATATTGTTATATTGTGATATACTATTGTTGTTTTGATAAAGACCTTGAATATACTATAGTGTATGTAAGATGTGAAGAACATGGAGATGTCTATCATGAAATACATCTTATAGTCACTGTATATTCTAAAACAGTTCCTAGTCGATTGAGCCGTCCGATAATAAGGATAAGGATCGCTCGAGTTTGAGACTAGCATTTGCGATGCGGAGTACCACGTTTCATTGGTAGGGAACATGGAGATGTTCGAAGCATGCAAA